>NC_138659.1:34505029-34944138 GCF_964273445.1 Streptopelia decaocto | reverse complement strand
TGCCCACTGCCTCTCCTAGGTGGGCACACTACATGGTCCAGTGCAGAGAAACCTAGTTCTTCGTGGTGTTTGTACTAACCCAGGTGCTTTTTGCAGAAGTGGCTTGAACTCAGGAGGTTGGAGGAGGAGGAGGAGGTGGTCCCTGGCGGGGGCAGCTGGCAGCGAGAGCTCTGCAGCACGTCCGACTGCAGCTGCAGCCGTTTCAAACCGAAGCAGGGGCTTAGAGACCGCCGAGAGCTGGCTCTGCACGCATAAATACCCCTTCTCTTCAGAAATCCCATCCTGCCTGTTGTGTGTCCATGGGGAATTGCTGGCCTCAGCCAAATCCTGAGTGGAGAGCTGTCTGGGTCAGTTGGCAGGCTGGAGCAGGGCCGGATCCATCGCAGCGCCCGCAGACCTCGGTGGGGCTCCCCAGCTGAAGCCCTGCTCGCTCTGCCCTGAAGATGGGCAGGGAATCGCTTGCCCTAAGACATTTGTCCTTTGTGGATGTAGCTGGTCCCCTTGCTATAAAAAAAAAAAGGATATTTGCAAAGGAGAATACCCTTGGGAGAACCAACAAAAGAGCAGTCATGCCCAAATCAGTGCCAGGCAGAGCCAAATGCCTTTCTGGAGGAGGAGAAGTGCAGCTTTTCAGATGCTAATGAGGTATTTGGGGTTTTGATCATCTGCTGTATGGAGGAATTGATGCACCATTGGCTCTAGGAGGACATGTTGTAATTAATGCATTGGCTTTCGCTGGCCATTAGGGTTTGTGCCTTCTGTAATGGTAGGAAGGGGTGTTCGACTTGCTTGAGCTGACGCCTGCAGGGACAGATAGAAAATCCAATAGGAGACAGATGGAATGGGCATTTTGGAGATCTCTGTGGTGGGGAGATGTCGCTGCTCAGGCCCTCGGTGACTCGCAGCGCTCCCGTTAAGCGGAGTTTTGAAATCAGCATCTCTGCTGAAAAGCTTTTGCTCAGGCACGACTGATATTTCTAGGTAGAGCCATTTCCTGTGACTTAATGGAACGGGAGGAGCGCTCTGCGCTTGGACACGATGCCTTTCCAGCAATATCGCTGAAATTCCCCATAAGAAATTCTGATGTCATTTTTTTGGTCTGCTTCATAGATTGGATTAATCAGCAGAGACACGCCCCCCAGGTCCCAGAGTTGCTTTGCTTTCATTAATTTGCACTCCAGTCTTTGCCGAACAAAGAAGGGTTTGTTGAACAAAGCAGGGTCAGTGCTGGGATGAAGAGCCTTGCGCCTCGAGCCTCCGAGTTTGAATTAGGACTGAGCCGTCACTCTAAGTCATCCATCCTGTGGCTTGGATTAGTAAAAACATCCTGGCCTCAATCCTCGCTCCTGCGGAACCCGCCACCCCAAGGGCCACCCCGAGGTGGTGGAGTTGGGGCGGTGAACACCCTCCCCATGCTCCCGAAATGAGACACAGGCAGAAAGTGAGGTAGGAAAGGTTTGAGCAACTGCTGCTGTAGATAAGAAGAGATGTTCGCTTCACACTCTGTTTGCTTTACAGGCTCTAGAGGGAAAAGTGATTTAAAGACTAGTTTTGTCAAAGGCAAAACAAGTCTACGAGTAGGGGCTTTTTGCAGGGCCGGCTCTTGCAAGAGACCCATGGACCGGCTGCTGGCTGCATTTCTCTAGGTGCCCCTCCAATGGTTTTTCTCCTCTTTTTTAGCTCTTTGAGCACTTCCACTTCGGAGAGGTGCAGCTGGACTCGGTGCGTCTTTCCCAAAGGTTCTCCTCGGACGCCTCTGGCTACTATGCGACGTCTGGGCAGCTGAACTTCTGAAACAGCAACGCGGCCGCCACAGCAGGTCTGCTCATCGCTGGAATGTGTCTTCATAGGACGCGAATTTTGGACAGGAACCGAGAACTCCAGACGGGGACGCCTCATGGCCCCTCCACTGCACATTGCAGCCAGCAACCGTGGCATTTAACCAGAACATCATGAAGTCGTCAGTTTGTTGTCTGTTGCCTGTTTGTTTTCCAAGAAGATAACTAGAAAGCCTGGTGCAGGTGGCTTTGGGGGACTCACTGAAGTTTAAGCGTGGCTTTACTTCAGAAGAAGGAAGTTTATTCTTAAAAAGAGTGTTTAAGAGAGCTCCCTGGAGCATGATTTAATGCTGTTGAGGTCAGGCCTTGCTTGGATCTCCAGCAGCGTGCCTGTGTGATGTACATCTCCAAATACATTAAATCCCTTCAAAAGCAAAGTGTTTACCTCCTGTTGCATTGATAGGTTCTGTAATTAAACTTCCAGCACACAACTATGTTAATAAGGAAGCATTGATGGTAAGAGTTCTTTCCGGTGACCGTTTTGGAGAGTGTTAAAAAACATATGCCTTGTAGGTGGTTTCTCCATTAAAAGAAGCGCAAAACTCTTTGATACCATTGTGAATCCTTCAGAGATCTGAAGACGACTTTTTTTTCATGTAAACCTCCCTGTTTGGTAAGGACAGCAACACATGCTTTCAAGTTGCCCAAGGATGAGCGCTTTGAAACATGGAAAATGCTGGTGTTTACTTGTTTTGCAACAAACTGGTGGTGGCAGCAGCTGCTGCTGCTTGTTCCTCGTTGCTGCCATGAATGTGGAATGGAACTGTCATCGAGGCAGAGAGCGTGTTAGCCATGGACAGGGCTGCTCCGGCAGCACCCGCTTGTAATAATGATCATTTTTAGGAGGTTTTTATCCCGTTTCTTCCCTCCTGAAGGGAGCTGGCTGCGTGGCCGTGCTCTGACTGCATGTGCAAACACCAGTGGGAGGCAGGCAGGATTCAGGGTGGCTTTCTTTTTTCCCCTCATTTCCAAGGCCAAATTGCCCATCTCTGCTTGCAATTCCAAGCCTGCTGGGAAATCAAATTGTCGGTGGTTTTGCTGGTTTCCCTTTGCCCAGTTACAACCACTGGGCTTTTTGTCTCTGCTTTTCCTTGCAGACAAATGCTCTCGTGCCCTCTAAGCGGAGGAGGAAGAGCCTTCGAAGCCGTTCTCTCCGCGAGCAGAGCAGCCCGACGCGAGGAGGTACTGAGAGCACTTAACACTGGCTGCTCTCATCTTTCCACCAGCCTCAAGAGGTACTTGGCAAATCTTTTCAGCCGCCCAAAGGACAGATCCACGAGCTGCTGGAGCAGCCGCCAGCCCCGCTGCCTGCCGCGGGAAGGGGAGATGCACCTCGGGAAGCTGCTCCCTGCTGGCTTCGTAACGTTAAGAGGGCATTGGTGGCCTTTCTGTCACGCCTGCTTGCCACCCTTGTCACCTAACACTGGCAACTCCGAGTTGTTCTTCATCGAGGTGGACTTATCTTGCCACCTTCCTAACATGGGGAGAGCTTTGACCCGGCAAACATGGCTTTTCTACAAAGCAAAGGGCTAACCTGAGCTCACTCCTCCACGTCCCGCTAGTGTAGACGTGTTTTAGTTACAATTATTTCTGTGAATGTTTGGAAGCCGGTTGAATTTCGGCGGTAAGCAGCTTATCCCCTTGCTCTAGCCTGGCACAGCTAAATTCGCTTCACAGCTCCATCCCTGGGCAGAATTAAGGGTTCTGCTCTTTTCCTCTCAGCTGTAGAGTTGAAGGTTAGGCTGTGATCCAGCAAATCATTGTGCGTGTATTTAAACCTGCACCTCGCTTGATCTGCTTGTATAATGTTAAGGGTGCATGTGAGTCAGGTGGAGTTACAGCTCTGCTTTGCCTGCAGTGCTTTTGACACAAAGATGCTTATTATGCAAACGAGAAGGGCAGAATTTGGGTGTTGTACCCCCTTACTCTTGCACAAAGGGAGCTACTCGTGTAAATGAAACAAACCTTCTGCTTTTTTGGGGGGGTTGGGGCCAGAAAAAAATGGACCACGATGGATTTACCAAGAGTTTTCTATCATTATTCTTAAATAGAACAGTTTACATTGAGCATGATAAGACCGTGTTTTATGCATGGTCCTGCACGAATGAATTGAAATCCTGTCAAACCAGGCAGAGTTACGGATTTGCAAGATGCAACCTAAGAGTTTAGAACTTGCCTAAAACTTGTTAAAACTGCAATCTGCAGCTCTGCTTCTTTCCCCCATCTAGGCTGCGTCGCAGGCTGGCCACCCCACTTACAGATCCCTGCATCCTTTTTGCTCAGAGGAAGAAGAAAGTTGTTTTATGCCGTAATGTTGCTCGGCAGCGAGCTTCGCTGGAGCCCGGGGCAGGACACAGCTCATCATTAACCGTAAAGTTGAAAATAATACTGTTTTCTTAAATGCAGCCTGTGTGTGCTGGGAGTTCCCCATCTGCAGCTGTGACGGAGCAACGGGGACACAGAGCCCTGTGCCCACACTGCTGCTTCGCAGCTGCAGCCGGGCTAAGTTGTCACCATCCAGGAAAATGGATGTGTCCCTGCAAGCGCCTCTGTGCCCACCCTATCTGCCTTTCGCTGGCTGAGAGGAGGGGAAAACCCAAAAGTGGTGGTTTGAAACCTGCCCGCCCCGCTCTTGCTCCCCGGCCTCCCTTGGGGCAGGGCCTGGCTTCTCCGCCGGACCCGCAAAATGCTGTGTTGGGGTGGCTGAGGGATGGGACCGCAGGGTGGGCGTCACAGGGACAGGGAGCTGCAGTGTGGGGACATGGCAGGGACAGAGGATAAATGATGGGGACAGGGGTCAGAAGATAGCAATACAGGATAGGGATGAAGGGTGGGGCACAGCAATGGCAGGGGATGCAGGGTAGGGGGACAGGGGACATGGGATGGGGAATGCAGGATGGGGACAGGGCAGAGACCAGGGACGCAGGATGGAGACAGGGCAGGACCAGGGATGCAGAATGGGGACAGGGGACATGGGATGGGGACATAGTAAAGATGGGGAATGCAGGATGGGGGAAGCAGGATGGGGATGTGGCTGGGATGGGGGAGGTGGAATGGGGACATGGGAAGGACCAGAGACGTGGGGTGAGTGATGCAGGATGGGGGTGTGGCAGGGACAGGGGATGTGGGAGGTGGGATGGGGACATGGTAGGCACCAGGAATGAAAAATGGGGACATGGTAGGGACCAGGGATGCAGCATGGAGACTGGACAGGGACCAGGGATGCAGGATGGGGACATAGAAAAGATGGGGAATGCAGGATGGGGATGTGGCAGGGATGGGGGATGTGGGCTGGGGACATGGGAAGGACCAGAGACGGGCGGTGAGTGATGCAGGATGGGGGTGCGGCAGGGAATATGGGAGGTGGGATAGGGACATGGCAGGAACCAGGGACGCAGCATGGGGACTGGGCAGGGACCAGGGATGCAGAATGGGGACAGGGCAGTGACGGGGCGTGCAGGACGGGGACTGGAAGGTGACCAGGGCTGCGGGCTGCAGGATGGGGACAGGGCAGGGACGGGGCTGTGGCCGTGCCGTGTCGGCGGCTCCCCCGCCCCGCTGCGGGCGCGCAGGTGCGGCGGGCGCGGCGGAGGCCCCGCCCCGGCCCCTCCCGCCGGTGCCGCCCGGTGCCGCCCCGCGGCCGCACTCGCCGCCGGCGCCTCCCCGTGCGCACCGCACCGCACCGATCCGCGCCGCTCCGCTCCGCTCCCGCTGCTCCCCCCAGCGCTGCGGCAGCATGCGGGGCTGCGGCGGGCACCGCGCCTTGCTGGCCTTGCTGGCCTTGCTGGCCCTGCTCCTGCCCGCCGCCGCCGCCGGCCCCGGGCCCGCCACCGGCCCCGCCACCGGCCCCGGCCCCGCCGCGGCGGGGGAGAGCCCCGGTAATTTCATGGAGGACGAGCAATGGCTCTCCTCCATCTCCCAGTACGGCGGCAGGATCAAGCACTGGAACCGCTTCCGAGACGTGAGTCGGGGGCGGGGACGGGCGCGGGCGGGGGGGGGACGGGACGCGCCGCCGGGCACCGGGAGCCCCTTCCCCACCTTCACCGCCCCGCCGCTGCGGCTTCCGCAGCACGACCCTACCCCGGCACCGGCCCCGGGCCCGGCCCCGTGACGGGCGGCCGGGGATGCTCGGCGCTGCCTGCATCCCGCCGCGGCCGTGGGCGGCTGCCGGCCCCGGTACCCGGGGGGATGCTCCCCGGTTACGGCAGCGCAAAGGCCACCATGCCCATCATCACCCTGCCCGATGCCACCGTGCCTGTCGCCAAAGCTGGCGTGGCTGATGCCAAGGCCACCGTGGCCAAGGCTTCACACCAAAGCCAACCTCTCCAGGGACCAGGGGTGCTGTCCCCTGCACCCTCTCCCCAAGCAGCACATCAGGGCCCAGGCAGGGGTGCAGGCAGGCCCTGCCTGCCCTTCACGGGCAGTGGGGAGGGCTGTGCCATGGCCTCAGCCCCTTGGTGGCAGCTCAGTGCAGGTGGGGACACAGGCATCTTCCTGGACCCCCCTAAATCCCACGGGTGCCACAGCAGGGGCCAGCCCTGGCTCAGCTGGTCCCTGGGGACAGGGGGTACGCAAGGCGGAGAGGGTAAGGATGAAGATGCAGAGGCTGCCAGAGCGATGGCAGGTGACCTGGCACATTTGGCTCAGGAGCCAGCAACCCCTTGCTTTTATGCAGCCCTTAATAGCTGCCTCAATGGCATTTAGCTCCAATCCTTAATTTTATGGGGCAGTCGGGGATTTTTCCTGGGCTCACTTTACATCCCTGCCCCCACGTTACCCCTAGCTCGTGTCCTCCAGGGTGGGGGCACGGTGCTGCGGTCCCATCTTGGGGGGTCCAGGGGACCTGCAGCAGCCGAGCGGGGAGGGGACAGATGTCGAGCCGCCCCCCACCCCAAGCCAGCCCCTCCGGTCTTTGTTCAGATGCGCACTCGGGTTCACCTTGGCAGCAAGGATGCGCTGCTGGGAGATGTGCCCTGCCATGGGCAGGGCAGGGGACACCCCCCCTCCCCAGATAAGCCAGTTAGGGAGACAGAGCACTGGCAAGGGCGCAAGAGATGGGATAAATGCCTCCCTGGAGACCCCCGCCAGCAACATACCTGCTGGACAACGCCAGCGCTGGGTGCACGGGACCTCGGCCGGCTGCGGATGCTCATGGGGGAGCATGTGTGGATGTGCCCCCCCCACTCCGGGCATCCCTGGGGGGGCTCGCGGCCAAGAGACCCCCATCCCTGGGCACTGGCAGCACCCCTCTAGCAGCACGCATGGAGCCCACCCAGCTGTGCCAGGGCCAGGGACTGCGGCCCTGCCAGCGGTTAGCACAGATTAATAAGCAAATCCCATGGATTTGTGGGTTTTTCAGCCCAGCAGCACCAGTGCGGGGGGAGAAGCGTGACCCACCGTGTGGCAGGGAGGAGGCCGGTGGCCGTGCCGAAAGCCACACCGCAGGGAGCTGCCGGGCGCCGCAGTGTTACTAATCACGGCACGGGAACGCGGGCTATCGATTGCGGTGAAAACGTCGCCGTGCCGGAGGAAGAGACATCCCCTCCGGAGCTGCCTCCCGCACCGCGGCTTCGAGCTGCCATCCTAAACCCTGCCCACCGCCCAGGGGGGCAGCGACGCTCCTGCCTTATTGTCACAAAATCCACCCCAGCGCATCCCACGGGGCGAGCCACGCTGCCTGCTAGGAGCCATTCAGCCCCATCGCTCCCCCCGCCCCCAGGATGCTTTTGGGGCCCCTGGGGAGCAGCTCTGTCTCCACAAGCAGCTACATCCAACTTCCCCTGCTCCCCCTGGGCTCAGTAGTGAAAAACTGGGGTGGCAGCGCAAGGACTGTCACCCACGGGGTTGTTGGCCACGCGGGGGACCTTGGGAGCTTCCTCCTGCCCATCCCTCCCTGCTCCTTGCCTTTCCCGGGCAATGGGGGAAGGTTTAATCTCTCCAGGGGTGGGGGAGCATCTTGGTTGTGGGTGCTGGTCGTATTGGGGGCTGGTGATGGGAGCGTTGGGCACCTTGGAAGGTCGGGGTACCCAGCTGGCACTGGGTGTCCGTCACCATGGGCTGGGGCCAGCAGCAGGGGCTTCGGGCTGCCCAGGGCTGACAGCAGGCACTCACTATCTTCCTGTCTTTCTTTTGGTGTCGGCCGGGCTGTCTCGCCGTCGCGGTGCCAGGAGGTGGAGGTGAGCATTGAGGGGCTGCCAGGCTGGTGGCCCTGAGCGGATGGTGGCACACCCGGACCGGTGTCACCTCTCCTGCCACCTGCACTCACCCAGGCTCTCCCCCAATTGCAGGATGACTACATCAAGAGCTGGGAGGACAACCAGCCCGGGGATGAAGGTACCACTGGGCTGGGGCTGGGATGGGATGCAGGAGGCTCAGTGCCAGCCAGCATGGGGGGGACACTTCTGCCTGCTCCCCCCTTGGGTTTTTTCCTTCCGGTGGGAGTGGTGCCGGGGCTGCTGTGTGCTGGGAAGCGGCAGCTGGCGCTGTGGCGGCCGCCCAGCTGCAGCCTCAATGGTGCTTTGTGTTGGGCCGGCCCGCGGCCAGCGCTGCCGGGGCTCCCCTGGGGGGCCTCCCCTGCACCCCCGCCTGCCCCATCCGCTCTCTGCCCCCCCAGCCCTGGACACCACCAAGGACCCCTGCCAGAAGGTGAAGTGCAGCCGGCACAAGGTGTGCGTGGCGCAGGGCTACCAGCGCGCCATGTGCATCAGCCGCAAGAAACTGGAGCACAGGTAGGAAGGTGGCGGGGACGGGGCTGAGCAGTGGAGATGGGGCTCAGCATTGCACTCCCGCACCTCTCACCCTGCGCAGGATCAAGCTGCCGGGCGCCAAGGGCCACGGGGGCTGCAAGCCCTGCCACGCCGCCCCGCTCGCCGCTGTCTGCGGCTCCGACGGCCACACTTACAGCTCGGCGGTAAGGACGGTGGCAGCTCGCCACGGGGAGGGGGACACCGTGCCGTGTCCCCTCTCTGGCTGACGTCGCGCTGCCGCCCCGCAGTGCAAGCTGGAGCAGCAGGCGTGCCTGGCCAGCAAGCAGCTGACGGTGCGGTGCGAGGGGCAGTGCCCCTGCCCGACCCCACGCGCTCCCACCGGCGATGGCAAGCAAGGTGAGGGGGACAGGGGACACCGGGGGGGGGGTCCCTGAGCCCTGCCCAGCCTGACGCCACCCCCTTGGACTCCCCCCAGAACCGTGCACCGGGCAGGACCTGGCCGACCTGGGCGACCGCCTGCGTGACTGGTTCCAGCTCCTGCGGGAGAATGCCAAGCAGAACGGCTCCGGCGGGCTCCCCGCCAGCCCTGCCACCGGTAGGAGCCCCCTGCTCTGCAGGGAGGGGACACGGGGGGCTGTTCCCGGGGGAGCCAGGAAGCCATGGGTCACATCCTGCCCCGCAGCGCTGGAGAGGAGTGTGGCGGCCAGCTGCAAGGAGGCCGTGGGGTGGATGTTCTCCCGGCTGGACACCAGCGGGGATCTGTTCCTGGAGGCGGCTGAGCTGGCCGCCATCAACCTGGATAAGTACGAAGTTTGCATACGCTCCTTCTTCAACTCCTGCGACACCTCCAGGGACGGCCGCGTCTCCGCGCCCGAGTGGTGCTTCTGCTTCTGGAGGGAAAGTGCGTCACACCGGGGCAGGGGGTGCGTGGGTGGGGTGGGGGGTTTGCTGTGGGAACGGGAGCGTAGGCTGTGGGGTCGGGGGGTGCACACAGCAGGGCTGTGGGGACGCACGCCACGGGATTTGGGGGGATGCACGCTGTGGGCCAGGGGGTGCACACAGCAGGGTTGTGGGGACGCATGCCATGGGATTTGGGGAGATGCACGCTGTGGGGCCGGGGGGCTGCACAAGGGTGGGCAGGGGGCGTGTAGGCTCTGGGGTCATGGGGATGCGTGATGCAGGGTCTGGGGGTTGCACACCATGTTTTGCGGGGGGGCTGCACGCCCACCCTAAGAGCGGCGTGTGGGGGTGCTGCAGAGCCGCCCTGCCTCAGGGAGCTGGAGAAGATTCAGATCCAAGAAGCAGCCAAAATGAAGCCGGGTGAGTTGGGGCTCCGGGGCTCCTGTTCCCCGGTCGGGCGGGGCAGGGACAGGGAGCTCCATGGGGGGCTCTTCTTGCGCTGCACGTGTTTGGGGGGGGGTCATCACTTCCCTGCAGGCACCTTCATCCCCAGCTGCGATGAGGACGGGTACTACCGGCGGGCGCAGTGCGAGCCAGGCGGCGGGGAGTGCTGGTGCGTGGACCAGCACGGGGCCGAGCTGACAGGCACCCGCGGCCACGGCAGCCCCGACTGCGGTGAGCGCAGGCGGCAGCCGGGGGGCGCCCCCGCCCGGGGAGAGGGCTGCAGCGCCGGGAACGGGCCCTGAGCCTCTGCCCCTCGCCCCCGCAGAGGAGGCGGCAGGGTTTTCGGGTGACTTTGGGAGCAGCGTGGGCTGGGAGGACGAGGAGGAAAAGGAGCCAGAAGAGGCGGGCGAGGAAGGCGAGGAAGAGGAGGGTGAAGCAGGCGAGGGCGACGACGGCGGCTACATCTGGTAGAGGAGCAGGAAAGCCCGGCGAGCGGCACGGCCGGGTGGCAGCCCCCCAACCGGGGGTCCCTGCGACCCCCCCCACTGCCGGAGGGGCATGGGGTGGGTGCGTGTCCCCCCACCCCGGCCCCGTGTGGGACGGGGTGTCGGGGCGCTCGCCCGAGGAGGGGGTGAGCAGGGTGGGGGGGCCACACGTGTGCGAATTTGAGCTTTTTTTGTTGTTTTGGGGTAGAGCCCTGTAGGCCCAGCGTGCTGCGGCATGGGCTTCAACCGGGCACGCGGAGCTAATAAAAGTGGGAAAAACATTAAAAACAAAGAAAACCCCATAGAGAAGCTGCCCCCCCCCCGCCCCCCGCAATGCTCCCCGTGCTGTGCTTGCGCGGCTGCCCCGGCCCCCGGTGTTGTGTAGCGGCTGTGAAATAAATACCCTGTGCTGTGTCAAACACTCGCACGCCCGTTGCTCCCCCCTGCAAAAATAAACCCTCATGCCCCAGCAGCACCCACCAGCCCCGCACAGGGTGCTGGGGGGGCTGCTCCCCTCTTTTAGGGGGGCAGGGGCTGCCACCCCCCAGGTAGGGAGGGCCGGGAGGGTTTGGTCCCACACTCAGCTGGACACAGGGCTCCCTCCACAGGGTCCCCCCCAAATGTGTCCCCAGCCCCAAGCTAACCCCCTCTCCTCTCCCCCAAGCAAGACCCTGACCCAAAGCATCCCTTATAGGAACCCCCCCAATCCAACCCACACCCCCACGCAGACCCCTGCCGCCCAGTATCACAGAACACCAGCACCTCAGCTCACAGTGTTTATGGCTCCAGGGAAAAAAGACAGAAAACAAACCACCAGCTCTCCCCCAATTTGGTATCGGCAGCAGCCGGCAAAAGCACCACGGCGTGTCCCCCACCCCAGGACGTTCACCCTCCGCCAGCCCCACGGGGGCCAGGCGCTCAGCTGCGACACCACTGGGGACAACGAGGGGCCGTGGCAGCTCTGCCCCGGCACAAATCCCCGAGATGGGGGGCGTCAGAGCTTGCTGGGGGGTCCCGGCTTCCGCTGCAGCCACCAAGCCGCCCGCACCCCCTCGCCCGCCCGGTTGAGCTCGGAGAAGGCGTTGGGGTCCCTGGTGCATTGGTAGCGCGCGACGAGGGGCTGCAGGATGGTGATGGGGATGCAGAAGTTGAGATGGGGGTAGGTGGTCCCCGCGCTGGTGTCCCGGGTGTTGCTGGCCACAATCCCTGGCGGCGAGAGGAGTGTCACGGTGTCCATCCGGGGGACACCGAGGGGACCCCCCACAGGAGACCCCCCCAGCTTACCCAGGAGGCGTCCGCTGCGGGAGGAGACGAGGGGGCTGCCGCTGGAGCCCCCGTGGACGGCGCAGGTGGTCTGCAGCATGACGGGGCGCCCGGCCACCGTCACCACGGCCGAGAGGACCCCCGCTGTCACCGAGGGGCCGCACGCCCGCCCCAGCGCCCCGAAGCCCATCACGCTCACCTCCTCGCCTGGGGTGGGGAGGAGGCGGGAGGTGGGTGCGAGGGGGTGACCCCGACACCTCAGCACCCCACGTCCCCACGGGATGCTTACCTGGGAGGAAGGTGTGTGCCAGGCGCGGGGGGACGAAGCCCGGCACGCTGTCCTGCAGCTCCACCACTGCCATGTCGAAGGGGGAAGACTCCTCGGTGGCAAACACCAGGCGCCCGCTGAGGACAGTGGCAGCCCTACGGACACGGCACAGGAGATGTCACAGCCGGGGGACCTGAGGACAAGGCGAGGGGACACACGCAGCCACACTCACCGGCTGGGACCGGGCGCTGGTGTCACGCAGAGCGGGTCACCGGCCTCCACCACATGCCGGCAGGTGAGGAGCAGGCGGGGAGACAGCAGCACCCCCGACCCCCACGTCCCCCCACACTCCACCAGCGCCACCCAGCCCAGGGGGTCCTGCCCTCCTGCTGCCTGCACCGCGGCCACCCGCCCCGGCACCGGCGGCACCGCCACCCCGGCGGCGTCCAGGACACCGGCGCTGCTGCGCAGGATGGCGGCGAGGGAGCAGAGCAGGGTGAGCCCGACCCACTCGGCGCCTTTCCAGCAGAAGGAGGCGGCAATGACGGCCACCAAGCGGGAGCCGGTGGCGGACGGCAGGAAGGCACCGCCGCCCTCGGTGCCGGGCAGGCAGCGCGCGTCGGTGAGGAGCAGGGCGTTCTCCTCGCCGGCCACGTTGCTGACCACCCCCTTGCTCAGGGTGTTGAGGAAGAGCTCGGGGCAGAGGGCGCCGAAGGGGGAGCCGCAGGCCAGCAGCGCCTGGCCCTTGCGCAGGCACCCGGCGCTCGCCCGCGCCGTCCAGCCGCCCGCGGGGGCGTCCAGGCCGGGCACCCGCAGCCAGGCGAACCAGTGCAGCGCCCGCGGGTCGGCCCCCGCTGCCTCCCCGCCGAAGCGCCATGGCTCTGCCTGCCCGAACGCCTGTGCCAGCGCCTTCTGGAAGGTTCTGCAGGGCACCAGGGCCAGGAGCTGGGCTTCGTGCTGCTGCAAGGCACCGGCTGGGCTGCGCGATGCTGCTGGAGCATCACGGCTGCGGGCTGGGACGCGGGTCCCCGCTGCGGGGTGCAGGACAAGGAGGCGCAGGGAGGGCTGCAAGGCATCGGGCAGCAGGGCGTGGGGCTGCGCCCAGGCGGCAGGGCCATCCCGCAGGAAGGCCGCAAAGCCGGCGCCGTGGCACAGCACCAGCCCGGGGCCGCGGCTCAGCACCACCCCGCTGCAGCTGCAGGGGCCGGCGCCCGGCTGGGGCGAACCGGGGGAGCCGGAGATGCTGACCACGCAGCAGGTCTGCTCCTCCTCCATGGCGGCGGCCGCGGCGCGGGCTGCATGCGGGGCAGCCCCGGGAGCGGTGCAAAGCGGAGCAAAGCGGCGCAAAGCGGAGCAAAGTAACTCAGCGCAAGGCAGCCCCGCGCCGTGCGCCGCACGGCCCCGGCGCGCCCCCCGCGGCCGCTCCCCGCGCCGCTGCTGCTCCCGCCTCTTCCCCACGCCCCCCTCGCTCATTGGCTAAAGCGGGGCCTTGCGCCCTCCCCATTGGCGGCGGCGGCGGGGTGGAGCGCGTAACGTGGCCGTTTTAGCGGCGCTTCCGCCGGCTCTCACAGCGACCGGGGCCGGGTGGCAACGGGCTCCTTCCCGGTTCCCTCCGCTCCGCTCCTCCCCCCCCGCAGCCTGTTCACCCTCCCCCGGTGCAATAGCCCAGGGGCCGGGTGCCGCCATCCCCGCTCCCACCGCCCCAGCTCCCCTCCCGGAATGCAGGTTTGCTTCCCGCTTTTCCCAGGGCTGGGAAGGGCTGTTCCTAGGTTCGATGCCGGGCACTCGGGTTCCGGGTGAAACAGTGTCCGCCCGTCCGCTTGCTTGTCCACAACCTGGAGTACCAGGACCTGCAGAGCTCCTCTTAGAGAGTTAAAACTCCCCAGAGCTTTGTGAGTAAACAGGAGGCAGAATTTAAGCTGCCCCACAGCCTCCTCCTTGGTCAAGCAGCCCCTGAGGCGCTAGCTGTGCCTGGTTCCCAGCCCCGAGGTGCCTCAGTTTCCCCCCCAGCAGCCTTCCCCTCCTCCAGAGCATCACTGGCTGCTAAAGGTGGTTTTAAGCCTTATAAATCAACATCGAGAATCGATGTGAAGAAGACCCGGCAATGGTGAGTTTGTTCTTTCCGCTCACGCTGTTTTACCCCCAGGTGCAGCTACGCCAGGCGCGTGTGCTCTGTTGCACCAGGTTAGACTGAGGACCGCCACCCCTTCGGAGGAGAAATATGTCTTTATTTAACTGAAAATGACTCTAGACAGTAATGAAACTTCAGACAAAAAAGTCCGCCGAGTATAAAAGAAACCGGTTTAGTCTACATTAATAACCTCACGATATGCCAATGTCAAACGCTCCATGCTACTACCACCAACCAGCTCCGTGGTTCTCGCCGTGACGGGCACAGCGGGAGGATTCGAGGGGAACCGCATCCAAACCGCTACCCGGGGCGTGCTGGCGGCCGCTGGTCTCCAACTACAACAAAAACAAATCCCCGTACACCAAAGCAGCTCGGATTGCACACGTCAGTCCCACGGGCACCCTCTTGGTTGTCGCTCAGCGTGACACAGCACAGCCACCCTCCAGCTCGGTTAAGCCCAAATGCTATGTTTATTGAGGACGTCTAATACCGTGATACCTTGGTTCAGTAATTGGTGAAATATCTAAATACCGTTAAATATATTTTTTTTAAAAAAAACCCTAACCAGACTCCGGACTAAACAAGATGAACGTTAAACTAAAAAGTTAGAAGGGACGCTGTTTACATTAACACTTTCTTTAAAAAATATAATTGCTTTTTCTTAAGTCAATTAACCACAGTGGTGAGACGTGCTCTCTTTTTCAGCTGTTGCAGTGCAGCGTGCAGAGTTTTCCTTCCCGGATCACACCAGCCCCGCTGTAACCGAACTGAAAGGGACAACGTGCACCCATGTGCAGGACGGTGCTGTCTCCCCATCGCATGGAAAAGAGTCGTGTGTCACCACTGTGCCACAGGGCAGCCAAAAACCAGGAGTCTCTTGGTCAAAGCCGGTGACGCGGTTGGAAAACCTTCCGCGTTCGAATAGAAAAGTCCGTGTGGAGAGGATCAGTCCAGAGGAGTCACACTCGCCTGTCTGTCCCGCGTTATCAGTCAATGTACTGCGATAGCCAGCGGAAGCCTTCGCCGTAGCCTTGCCTCTTGAGCACGCTGCACATGAACACCTCCATGGGACGCGCGTTCAGGTCTTTCAGTGGCACGTTTCCCTGTGGAAAGCCAAAAAAGGGGTCAGGAGCGCAGCCTCGCCGCCCTCGGGGAGGCGGGGAAATCCCGCTCCCCTGGGACTTTTGGAGCCAGCAGTTAGAAACACCAAACCAAACCATTTTCGAGGCAGAAAGCAATCGTCACGGTGCAGGTAAGACAGTGCCAAGAGCAGCCTCGGGGTGTTATACTACCCTCACCCAGCGCTGCTGATCAGTTCTCTCTAAATGTCGTGTTTTTAAACCATGAAAACATGGAAACGCAGAGTAATGAAGCCAGAAGAGCCCGATGATGTTAAAACACCAGCTTGACACCTCATGCCCTCATCATTATAGAGGTACCATATTTTGCACAATTCTGGAAGTTTTAACACTTGCCCATGGGCGTTATTATGATGATTAAAGACTCAGCTTCATCAGTATCGTGGACAAACTCACAGTAACAACCTCAATTAGTTTCTGGATGGAGCAACAAACCCCAGAAGCCCTCCCTTGCCGGTGGACGCCCCACGGTTTGGATGCCTCCGTACCTTTCCTGTGGTCTGTCCGTAGAGCCCAAAGATCTCCCGCAGCTTCTCCTCGCTGATGGCCTCGGGCCTGTCGATTTTGTTACCCAAAATAAGGATTGGCACGTTGGATATTGTTTCATCTGTCATTAGCGCCTGCGAGCAAAACACAGGGATTAAGCAGAGGCAGAACGAACGTTCAGAATTTGAGAGACTCTCAAAGTGTGCTGTGAACGTATTCCAGCTCCCCCCAAGCAATATTATTTATAATTTAGCTACTCAGAGGTGTTGGGGAAGTTAAAAAACAGAAGTTTACATTAAGCTCAACTTTGGATTCCATAAGCCGTGAGTGATCCGCACAGTCCACTAGGAAGACGATCCCGTTGATGGCCGGCAGGTAGTTCTTCCAGACCCGGCGAGCTGGAACACAGAAGCGACAGACACTGCCCGGTGAAGCACAGAGAAAGAGCCACCCTCTTCATCACAATTTCCTCGAGGAAACAGGACTGCACAAGCTGGGCAGCTCGGAGTGACGCTCCCTCCGCTCCCCTAACTGAGCCTCCGCAACCACGGCCGCCTTTTTAGCCAGTGCATTTAAAAAAAATATGAAAGAAAAAAAGGGGGCAGAAAAACTTTTCTTAGAACTCCCAGGACGTCTAGAAATAAAAATCTAGCTGTTATTCAAAAGAATAAGCCTCTGACATTCAAGTTTTCCACAGCTAAAGATATTTCAGGCAGCAGAGTGTGAACTGCCGGTGTTTTTTTTGCCAAACTGACAGGATTCAAGTACTGAAGCCCTGAATCAACTGCTTTCCTAGAGGCAGGAGGTTATTTCCACATCTTGCTCCATAAATAATTTCAGGCAACAAATAATTAGGTACTACTAATTGCTATCACTTTTCAACATCCCTTTTTGGGAGATTTTGCCTTAAAGTGGCTGGAGAACATCGTGGAAACGGGAAGGCTGACCTCATTTGGTGTCTCCCACTTGGGACTTCACTTTTACCTTGTTCGTGGCCGCCCAGATCGAAAGTTGTGAAGGTCATTCCAGCAATCGTCAGCTCCTCTGACGCTGAAAAGGAAAAATACGGGTTGTGCTTGAGGAAAACAAAGTAGGTGCTATGGCAAGAATTTACTGGGGGCTCGTGTTAACATCACAGAGATGGATATTTGGGAATTCCTTGTAGCATTCAGTCACTGAAATGGAGTTGTTTCAGAAAATCACAAGCAGAAAATAATTTCTTCTACGTCCCTGCTAAAGCACATACTTATTAATCTGCAATTATTACACTTTATGACGCTTTTCATTAGAAATTCCCTCCCCAAAAGAGGCAACGTCATCTTAATTGACCCACACCAGTTCCCAGTCTCGATGCTGTATATTTGAGAGAAAAATATAAATCTGCTTCAGCTTGGGCAACCGACGTGCAACTGCAATCTTGGCTGTGGCGTTAAGACTCGCAGAGGCATCTTTTGACACCGTGTCCCCAAAATGACAGAGGAACAACCCCCAGGGTGCATCAGGCAGGGCTCGGAGGCTGCTGCACTTACTAGGGTGTAGCGTCGGGACGTGCTGCCCCAGCCGGTCGTCCTTCAGCATGTGCAGCAGTGTGGTTTTGCCTGCGTTGTCCAAGCCCAGGAAGACGAGTTTTCCGGATTTCTTGTACAGACCTGTGAAGAAAACAAGCGAGCGAGGGAAAAACAAAAACTCCAGCAGGCTTATCTTGGTGTGCAAAGGAAGCCACGCACCTCTGAAATAGTCTAAAGTTTCTCCCGCTATTGTAAAAGAGAAAGAAATCTGTATAGATTTGCGGCTTTCTCTGTGCTGCGTGATTTGTTTTAGTCGCTACATTGTGAACTTGTGAGCGATTTTTGGCGATGGGCGCAAGGTGAACTGCCCCAAGCCTTACCGAGGAACTGCAGGACGCTGCTGAAGCCGTTGTAGAGCCACTCGAAAATGAACGACATGGCTGAAGATCAATCGCCTGCGGGGACAGAACCGGCGTTACCGGCTGCGGGGCTCGGTGCTGACCGCCGCGGGACCCCCCCTCCGCGGGCGCTGCCACCCGGAGCACGGCCCGCTGTCCTCGGAGAGGCGCTGCACACGGTGAGTGCGGACCCGGGGAGACGGTGAGGGGACCCGGGGGACGGTGAGGGGACCCGGGGGAACGCGGCCCCAGCCTCGGCCTCAAGGGCGGGCGGCGCGGCCTACCCCCCGCCCCGCCCCCCACCCTGCCTGCGTGTCACCCCCCGCCGCCGCCCCTCGCCCGGCCCGGCCCCCGCCGCCCCGCCCGGCCGTCCCCGGGCCCCGGGCGGTCCCCGCCGCCGCCGCTCACCCCCGGCTGCCCCCGGGCCGCGGCGCCACCGAGTCCCCTCCTCAGCACCCGCCAGCTCCCCCGCCGGAACGACGTCGTCTGGCGCGCCCCGCCCACTTCCGGCCCGGCGGCTTCGCCGCGCTGGCTTCCCACGTCGGCCGTGCGGCTGGCCGCGGGTTCGAGACCGCCCCGCGGCAAAGTTCGGGACGCGATAAATCCTCCCCTAACCCCCCCGCCCCGCCCCCCAAAAAATAACCCCGTCAGCTCCGCCGCTTCACGGCAGGGAGGGAAAGCCCCGCAGCGTTCGGTTTCAGCAGTTTTTATTTCTAGCGTCCATACACATACCAGGTGAGCCACCTTCTGTTGTGACTGACACAGTACACTGTACGACCATGCACAGGGAGGGCGGGTTTTGATTTTTACAATTATGTCATCTAGCCTCCACAAGGCCTCGATACAGCAGACACATCACTGCTAGATACACAATTCTAATCGGCAAAGATACATGGTCTTCTTGTTAACAGTGAAGCTATTTTTCTGTTCTGCTCCTGCATATGGCGAGTCCTTGGTGGGAAGGACACAACTGCTTCACCGCTCATCTTCAGGCCTTAGTTCTTCTGGTAGTAGAACCACTTGTCAACTGTGTGGGGCAAAAAAACCCAAAACAAACAAACAAGGGGGTTAGGCCTGGGTTAGTCACTCATTTTTAAGCAGTAACAGGGCACCGCGTGCATCACCTCCAGCGCAGGAGCTTCCTCCGGCTCCTGTCAACAACCCCACCCTGTGTCCAACTGTATTTGTCATTTTACCTCCCTTTGCACCGCTCTTCTTTCAGGACCTGCTATATACCTGATCTCTTCTGGAGCAAACTATGGCACCTCAGGCCTCCTACTCACGGCTCGTCTACCTGCCTCACGTACCCAAAGCAGGAGGTAAGGCAATACCAGAAGTTATTCGGGAATTAAATGGCACTACTGACACAAGGTAGGTCCAACAAGGTCCTTCATTTCTCCTAGTGCTAGAGCCACCCCCATCAGTTAAGACCCTTTGATAGTTCCTTTGAGGAAGCATCCACTCTGTGTTGGTTGTGTAGGTTTTGAGACTTACCTTCTGGTGGAATCGGGTTAGCAGCTTTACAGGGTGGTGCCTGAAACAAGAAGTGAATTAGCAGATAGAAACTGCTGCCAGAGGTTGACCTGAAGCTCAGCAGCCATCATTTAGCACCACACAAGTCTTTACTGAGCATAGTTTCAGATCTAAGCAGTGTAAATTGGTCTGTGGCAGCCAGCGCTGGTCAGCGGTGAGGGAATAAATGAGCTCAAGTGCAGCGTGTCATCCCCGCAGCCTCCCCATGCCGTACGTGCCCCAGCTGCAGGCAGCCTGCTTTTCCTAAACTGACAATGTGACAGTGCAAGAGAAGCACAAAGGACTCTCAAAAATCTTCTCTGAAGAGCTTTCACCCGATGTTTAGCATTGAAAGGCAGACAAGGGTCCTTAGCTGGTGACACATCCTCCACAAGGGTCACGCTTTCCAAAACATATGAAGTAATTCGGATACAAGCACTTTCAAATGCAAGACAGTGGTTTTAAAAGTCTCTCCAAGGCTACAGAGAGACTCTGTTTTCCCATCACATTTCCATACGCTGAGGCAGCATGTCCATTTTAATTTTCCTGTCCCATTCCTCTAACCCCTTTTAAGTTACAAACAACATTACAAGTCCAGAGAGACACAGTTAGGTCCTGAAACCGGACAGACAGAAGTACTACACTGGGAACTTCAAGCCTTTCATCGCAAAGGATGCACGGTCCCTGGCTGCAAGGATCTCAGAAATTAGACTTTCTCTTCTCAAAGGGTGACCTGTGCTGTGAAGCTCTTGGAAGACCAAATATTTAAACACTCTCTGAACAGCTGACAGCCCAGGTATGGTTCAGAAGCTTAGCCCTTCATGCAAACTCTGTTTTGGATTCCATCTCCCAGATGACTAAGGTCAAGGAGAAGCCTCTGGAGGAACGTCTGGCTTGCTCTGCATTCATCTTATTTAACCAGAAACTGTGCTCAGTCATGCGAAAAAAATTCTGAGCATACAAAGCCCTAGTCACACAACAAGGACGGTTTATGGTACCACACAAATCGCATCATTTTGCTTGACACTGAAGTTGGGGGTAAAACACTCAGATTTGTACTTACTGCTTCCACAGTAGCTTTTGCACACTCTTGACTACAGCAGAAAGGGCTGTCAGACACCGTCAGGTTTGTGCTAGAAGAGACGAGTCGCTTGTGAGAAGGTGAAAAGCCAAGTCTTTCCCCCAAAAGTATTAAATAATGGAATGCTAAGAACCACCGTTAGAGCTGCCAAGTTGAAGGGGGAGGCCTGCGGAAACAGCCAGCAGCTAACAGAGAGCACGGCACCGCTTGGGAAAGGATGTTTCAGGGTTCTTTGCTTAGGGAAAGGGAATGTGCGTGGTAGCACAAGCATTGACCTACCAGTTGATTTCCCCACCATCAGTTTTCTTCGCTACTAAAGCTTTCCAGTGTTCGTGAGTACATTTGATGACGTTCACAGCAAAATCCTAAAGTTGAAGATGAGAATGAGCATCACATTATGTGTAAGTACTAGACAACCTCCTCCAGACAATCAGTTACACAGAAGGAGAAGCCAGTATTTATAGGCTGATTTTAGATAGTTTCTGACTCTGGAAGAGACTGAACAAGACCTCTTCTATTGCTGCACCTCTCAGGAACAACATCAACCTCCCAGCACTCAACAGCTGAAACAATGGGGATTTTACAACACAAATTGTTTTACTTTCAAGATGGGAGGATATTCCAAGGTCACCTAGTGAGCGTGAAGCCAAAAGAAACTGAAGGCAGATATTTCAGTCTCGGGCCAGCGCTACATTACAAAAGCACCTCTGCTCCGCTGGGTTTGTCGCCAGCAGGTGGCTGATCTTAACCTGTCTGTGAGCTTTCTGCCGCTCCAGGTCAATCGTTCAACTGCTGTGCAGATCAACAGGAAGAGACACACACCTCATCTAGCTTTGCAACTATTTAAAAAAGGAATCTGCTTCCATACATATAATTTCTAATGCTGCCAAGGCGGAGCTTTACTCTGGGCGTGAGGGAACACTTTACGCCTGAAGGAAGAAGCGTTTTAACTCCAGAGTTAACCCTGACCTGCACCAGGCTGCAGTGGAACAAAGCCAGTGAGCAAGGGTGATGTCAGACACCCTTTGCTCCAGAGCGAGAGCAAATAAACCAGGTGTTTTCCATCCTGGTTCTGACACCGCGGCTCCCAGCGCTGAACTGATCCCTCACGAATGTCATCTAGAAGAAAAACTGATAATATCCACCAGCAGCAGGGTGATAACCCTGTCCTTTCTCTCCCAATACTCCTGAAGAACGGCGATCCTACCTTGTCTTTAAATTCACCATTAAAAGCAAACTGGTTTTCTGGCTTTCCGTCAGGTACTTTGTATCTTCTGAACCAGTCCACGGTAGCTTCTAAGTATCCGGGTTTCAACCTTCTGACATCATTGATATCTACCCAGGGAGAAAAGGTTTTTTAGCCACATTTAACAAAAGAAGTTACTTTGCTACTACCCCGCTCTTCTGAGCTGCTCAAGTAGCCTTAGGAACAGTTCAGACAGGTTACAGAAAAGACACAAAGTGAATATCTGCACTGGAAAATCAGTGTTTCATCTGCCCCGTATATCCTGGTGGCCACAGGAGCACGGACACATCTAAACAGCTTTAATTAGAGACTTCCTGGACAATGCCTTTCCTTCCACTCAGAGGAGAGGCTGTACATCCACCCTGTTCTTCGAGATGCCAGGCTGGGCAGAGGAGTGAATTTGGGATAAATACTAGGAAAATATAGCAAAAACCTACTTTGCTACAGGATTGAGAACATCCTCTTCTGCTGCCCTTCCAGTATCACATTTGATTAACATCCTGGCACAGAAGAAGCAAAACTGTATCCTGACTTCCTGCAGGCTTTTGACAGAGAAAGGGAGCCGCTAACCCTGCTCCTCCCTCCCGTCACTCACCATTGTAGTTGTCTGCTTCTGGGTCTTTGACGTTGATAGCAATTATCTTCCAGTCCGTCTCTCCCTCATCGATCAGCGCCAGCGTGCCCAGCACCTTCACTTGGATGACTTCTCCTCGAGAGCAGACCTGCAAGGACAAAGACCTTGTTGTCTGTAGCGACGCATCCAAGGGATGCACAACAGGAGACCGTGCAAGCCCTGAGAGTTCAGCAAGCAGTCGGCACCAGGAAATTTGCTGTTGCTTATCAGCGGCTCACAAGGCTCACGCTGCAATATCTCATCAACAATCTCTGGAAGCAGCAGAGAAACATCATGTTCTTAAGGTAGAGAAGGTAGGAACTGAATAATGGCTCTGGACAATTGACTTTAGAGACATTAATTACATGTTTCAAAAGACAGTTACCCTTTAGAGCGTGTTTATTACCTTGCTTCCAATTTCGCACACATCAATTGGATCATTATCTCCGCAGCAGCCAGTGTTTTCATCTTTGTGACCTGGGTCTTCCCAAGTCTGGAAAAAAAACAATCAAAGTTACATAGAAGAACTCTCAAGTTTCAAGAGGAAACAAAAATCAGGTTTATTTCAGGCCTGCAATTGCCTCGAGGACAGACTTCCCACTCGCTGTCAGGCCAAGCGTTTGGGCTACTGTTTCACTTGTGCCTGTAAATGCAGTTTGAATCCAAGTTGAAAAGTCTTATCTTGCCAAGGGTAAGCTCCTCCCTCCCACCTTTTTTCAACAGCTTTCCAGACTTCCTCCTCCATTCCATGGGCGCATAAAGGTGAAGTTCACATCTATAAAGAACACTCATCGACGTGGCTGCCTGCCTGTTCCTTTCCTTATTCATTTCTTAACAGAAGTTTCCTGAACTTGTGATAGCAGTCCAACAGAAACGGAAGACAGACAGGGTGTATTGCTTCCTTTTAATTAAACAATTAGAGACCTGTTGTTAGACTAGGGCAGTGACCAGAATGCAGAGTCCCATAGCCTGCATCCAGGGAGATGCACCTGGGTGATGCTGAAGGACTTCTGCACAATCCCTGTTGTGCTTTACACAGAAGTGTTAAGTTTGGTTCCTTGCCCTGAGGCATAAACATCTTTGATCCCCCAGCACATGAGTGCATGAAGGCTGCAAAAGACATAATTCTCTACTAAGAAAATGGCTCCAGAATCCATCCAAGTAGAAAACAATTCAACTTTGAAACACCATCTTAAGGTACCCGGAGAAAATACTCAGCTATCAAAACTAGAATTAGAAAATTTGGTGTTTCCCTGAGAACTGTCACTGACAATTTCCTCCTCTAATGGAAACTCAAAGCCTAAAGAACATCAGAGGCGAACAGCCTTGCTCAAAGTTCCTCTTCATCGAGCAGTCGCTGGCCAGCTAAGAGCATGTGTCCAGGTGTCACCATCTGCCTGTCAGTCCCCCCTTGCCAGCTGTTTCAGAAAAGCATGTCTGTGCAGCTGTGGAGTCTCTGGACTGCGGGGAGCCTTTCTGAGATCAAACGTAGACAATTGGGGCATCCACTACCATCCAACAGGTCAACATGTTAATCTGGCTGTGTCTTTTGGACCCTGAACAATAAGAGGGGCAGAAACAGGAGACGGTCTTCACATCTATTCAGATTTTCATTGTTCACATCCAAAGTCTAAAACAATCAGCTAACTCCCTGCAACAAGAATCTTCTGTAAAGATTCAGCCTAGAGGCTGTACAGCATGATCCTGTACTATTAGCTGAAAATGTGATCGTTTATGAGTCACCAAGCAGGAACCGAGGGCACTGCTTTGCTAGATGCCCAGTTCCTTGTGTAGCGACAGCTTCCTTCATCCAAAGACAAGGACCTGCCAGCTACTGTCCAACCAAACTGCCAAGTGGCCAAGGAGAGGAGTTATGCAGCAGGTACATCGCCAGCAGCAGCTGCTCATCCTCAAACAGCTTCTCCACAGCATTAGCTACAATCCCGCTTCTTGAGATTTCTACCTAAAAGTACCCCTGCAAGATTCTATTTGCAGCTGCAAACACCGTGTTCCAGGTTAGACCATCATCTGGCACTTTGCTCGTTAAGACAGACAGACAGACAGGCACTCTCCCTCCTCCCTGCCAGAAAGGACGAGCCACCAAGAGAGGTCACAGTACCTGTGGGATAGCGCCGTAATTCCAAATATAACCCTTATGGGGAAACACGTTCGCTACATAGCGCAGTTTTCCTTTCTTCACGTCTTGCTTAATTGGGTTTAAGGGATCCTTTGTTGCAATCTGAAAGAAAAGTTACATGAATCTCTCTGCTCTGCTCTCTAAGAAAAAACAAGTGATTCTTTTCAATGAAGCTGGCTGCTGACCAACAAGCCAAAAGCCCAGGAGCTGACCCTGAAGCCAACATCAGATTTTGGAAAACTCCATTTCCTGCTGCATTGCCATCTCCTGGGATATAGTTTTCAGCAGACTTAGAAACTTCAGAACCACACAGTGTTGAGAGCCATAAGATGCTGCTTTAATCAGAAGACACAGAAGAATATTAAGTTATTCAAACTTCTGCATGTCCCGGCCTCCATGCTAGACCTTTGGCATTAAGCAAGTATTTACACGAGAAGTTAGAAACCACTCGGGTTTTCAGGAGGTGGAAGTGAGAAGGAATCAGCAAAGCCAAAGATTAAGAGGTCAGCTCAAGAACTGAAGCGAGGAGCTGTAATAGTTACCTCCATCTTAGCATTCGTCCATCGAGGTACTTCCACAACCATGTTGAACACATTCTGAAGAAACAAAACGACTGGTGAGTGGGAAGGAATTTCAAGACCCTACTTGAAACTAGGGAATGCATGAAAACCAGCCGGTTTGCATGAAAAACATAACTTCTTCCCCCCCACACCACGCATTCTCCACCAGTTGCCACCTATGATCACCTCCATCACATTCCCAGGCTATGGAACAGCACGCTTAAATGAATCACAGACAGCTGTATGCAGCTGTCCTGAACATAACCAAAGGAGGTTTTAGGCATAGTCATGAAATACAAAGCTCTTAACTGCTACAGCAAGAGCCATCTTGGCACTTTAGAACAGAAAATGTTTACAGGAGTAATAGCACAGGTATGTACCTACTATCCTGAGCAACTGACAGCATCACTCCCAAATATTCTAGACTGTCTTGAAGTGGGAAAAGAAGCCGGAGCCGCCCTCCTCAAGCTGACACTCTGACAAACCCAGAACTTGTCAGGGGCACAGTGCAAGGACAAAGGTGTGGGGGAGAAACACAGAACCGCATCCTGCAGGAGCCAGTTTATGGGTGACGCTTGAAAACATCTCCTGTTGACTCCAGCTGGGCTGAGAGGACTTGAGAGTTCAATGTCAGCCTCTTCTTCTAGAAAACAAGCTTTTCCATGCTTGAACCACAACGTTTGCTGTTTGAAGAGACTATGGCTTTTAACAAGAAGTCAAACCTTCCTCCCTTGCATCGACAAGGTTTCTAATCCCCGTGTTAAGCAGTATTAGTGTTGCAAAATCCCTCTCACCTGTATTGCGCCATAATTAGATTGCTATTTTGCAACAAGTGCTGTTCTGTCATTGACTTTGACCGCGCCCTTCCCTAACAGAAGTTTATTACGTCCCCTTAATTGCAGGGGGGTCACCGCTCATTCACAATTTGAAAGTAAATAGGTATATACTATTTCCATGTATAAGTAAATCGAGGAAAGGAGTGAGGCAATGGGAACTGGCTGGGCAGGGCGCTTACGGCTTTGCAGTCGAGAAAAGAGGACTCAGGGGTGCATCTTTGTCAGGCTGGCAGTTTCCCCACAGTCCCACTGGCAGATCTGCCTCAGTCTAAGACACCCAGCGAGTAGCCCAAGGTCATTGCTTTGCAATGCCAAGACGCACAGGTACAGATAAGGTCAGCGCATCCAAGTCCTCAACTGAACAAAACACCCTGCAATCCTCTCAGTGTCTTAGAAGTCTAAGGATAAAGATCAAGGAGCCCAGACGGCATAAGACAACCTTCTGCTTCAGGCTGGGCTCCCTACCGTAGCTGGTAACGAACCTGCTAAGTAACAAGTAAGATCTGTGTGGAGAGGCACTCCAGAAACAGAAAGAGGTCTAATGCGATCAGCGCTATTGTGTAACTTTGGTTATTGCGACCTTCAGTGAGACTTAATGACTTGGCACCGAGACGCTGGCGACAAGCACTGGCTGCACGGGGGCTCTGGCAAGCAGCACTGCGCGCCTGAGGGCACACCAGTAAGTCCAGTTTCCCTTGTAATCCTTACCAGTCCGCAGAAACCCTCCTCACCCCTGCATGCACTGCCCTGCCCTTCCCCCCCGACTCTGTGAGCGCCTGCCAAGCGTAGTATTATCTGGATTTTCCCTGTCGGAGTTACCTCTCAGCCACCTGCTTTTGAAAACTACCTTCCCAGTCGGCCGCAGAAAAACTGCGTCACCACTCTCCTTTATGATTAATTACAACCTGTCTTCTCCCAAGCAGGCAAAAGCCACCCCAGACTTCCCAGACCGTGTTCTGACAACACCTCAGAGCTCAGCCAGCTATTTTTCAGAGGTTCACCCCTCAATTCTGCGTACTCTTTTCCGTTCCCATAACCACTCTCTACCTCCAAATTAGACCTGCCATGAACATCAGAACAGTTCATCCACTGCGTTGCTCCAGCTGCGCAGCTTTTCAGTACGTGTTGAAGGAAGAAAGCAGCTACAAAGGGTAAGGAACGCATTCAGTGAAAACCGAAACACAGACGTTTTGGCTTCCTAGAACATTTTAGACAGTGATTTGGAACTGCCTCATTTGATTAACCGCTGGCTGCCGGAAGGATGCAAAAGCCGCACAGCCCCACACGTGGCCGGTTCCCCAGCCGCACTTTTTGTCAGGCCAGAGGTCCCCAGGAGCTGCTACAGCAAGAATTTAACATTCTGTTCAGCAGTTGATTACACTGCGGGCGTGAAGCACTCTTACCCCACTCGAAACCCAAGCCTGAAATATCACGCAGCATGAGCGGATGCCTCCACAGGAGTGGATGTATGTATTTAGCTAAATGGAAAACTGCTGCTTTTAACCCAAAACGCTTTCATGTTCTCTCAGGGGCAAGTTCAAGACTCATATCTCAGGCATGAATATGAGCATGAGATCATCTGTCCTCTTGTCTCGCGTGGCTCTACCCGAGGCTGGGGCTGTAAGAAAAGGGCACTTGTTCTTTGCAGGCTCTGGTGATGCTCCCATCGGGGCTCTCCTGCCCAGAAGCGGCGTAAGGAACCGGGAGCTTCCCCCTTCTTACCTTGCCGGCGTCCGCGTAGATGGGGATATCGTGGAAGGGGGAGATGTAGCGTCCGGCGGCGTCCTCTGCAAGGCAAGGTGGGGGGGCACACGAGTTAAGCCCGGCCTAAAGGTGATGGGGTCTGGGGGGGGGGCGCTCCCCCAGAGCCTCCATCGGAGCTCAGCCCCCCAACCCCCGTTGTAGGAGGATGAGGGGGGTGAGGAGGAGCACTCACTGAAGAAGAGCCGATATTCCAGGCTGTGGGGCGCAGCCCGCTCCTCCACGCTGTAACCGGCCATCGCGCCGGCTGCCGCACTGCGCAGGCGCGGCGCGCCCCCTCCGACCACGCCCCCTCTGGCCACGCTCCCGCGCCAGGCCGCCGCGAGCCCTCCCGCCACGCCGTACGGCGTGGCGGGAGGGCCTGGCGCGGGAAGCCTCGTCGCGATAGCACGGGCACGATAGCATGGAGCGCATCTTTATTGCAGTGACTCACAGCCCGCGGACGCGGCGAATCCCCCGTCCCCCCACCCTGCAAGCCCTCGGTCCCGATGGCCACTCAGCCGTCCCAAGCGGGGACGCCGGTGCGGCGGGGCACCAACAGCCCCGATTCGGAAGCGGGAGGCGAGTCGCTGGGCTGCTGCGCCTGGGCGAAGACGCGGTTGCGGGCGCCGAAGAGGATCCCGCAACTGTGGCTTCTGGGGCCGTAGGGCCCACGGTGGTGGTGGTGGCGGTGGGGTGAGCAGAAGGGGGCTCTGAAGGCTTCCTGGAAGCCCCGTCGGAAGTTCTCGTTGAAGTAGCCGTAGATGATGGGGTTGGCACTGCTGTTGAAGAAGGCCAACCAGTGGGCAAAAGGGAAGATGTAGGCGGTGACCAGGTGGAGCTGGCCCTCGCTCAGCCACCCGTAGTCCATCAGCAGCGTCAGCGTCCAGAGGGGCAGCCAGGAGAGGGTGAAGAAGAGGGCGACGATGATGAGCATGTTGATGACCTTGGCCTTCCTCCGGGAGACCCTCCTCCCCTCCGGCTCCCCTTGGCTACGGTCAGGTGCTGCCGACTTGAAGAGTTTGAAGGCGATGCGGGCATACATGACAACAATGAGGGCAAGCGGGGCCACATAGATGTGGGAGAAGAGGACGGTGGTGTAGATCCTCCTCATCCCCACCTCAGGCCAGGCCTCCCAGCAGGAGTAAAGGGGGTAGGAATTGTTGTAGGTGTCCACCATGAAGTGGTGTTCCTCCCTGGTGACAGTCAGGGTGATGGCAGCGGGGCACATGATGAGCAGGGCCAGCACCCAGATGACAGCGATGGTCACCAGGGATTTCCTCAGCGTCAGCTTCTGCCGGAAGGGGTGGACAATGCAGCGAAACCTGCAGGAGGGCAGACAGTGGTGGCTTTGGGCCCCTGGTGGGATCTCCATGGGGCAGGAGGGCGGCCAGGACCCAGAGCTGGCAAGCGGGAGGTAAGGTGGGTTGCCCTTTACATGTTGCTTTTGGTGTCAGAGGTAGGTTGGGATCTCTCTAGCATTGCTGTTTGCAGCCCAAGGTGGGGAAGGACACCTTGCTGTGATGCCCCGGGGACAGCTTTGTGGTCCTTCTGGAGAGATGGGTCACGCTCATGATGCCCCTGGGAGGTTTCCCATGATGGAAAACTGCACGGGACAACCGAACACGGTGAGTGGAGACTCCAACCCCACGTTCCCCACGCCAACATACCTCTCCACCGCGATGGCCACCAGTGTGAAGACAGAGGCAGAGACGGACATGCCCTGCACCAAGCCGCTCATTTTGCACATGGCATTGTCAAATGGCCACCCTGTGAGGAGACACCAAGGAGGATGTAGGGGCTGTGGGCTCAGCCAGACTTAACTCTCTGAGCCCCAAAATTCAGGTCTTTGTTTCTGAGCCCCCAGGACACAAGACTTACTCCCTGTTTCTGAGTCCCAAAACATAGGACTTAGTCTCTGTTTCTGAGGCCAAAACTGCACCATTTAGTTTATTCTTCTGAGCCCCAAAATGCACGACTTAGTCTCTGTTTCTGAGCCCCCAGACACACATTTCTACCTTGTAGCTGGGAGGTTGCTAAATCCTGCTCCTAAAGGTGATGCTGCATTTTTGCCTTATACAGAGAAGGCCCTTAGCAGCACAGATGCTTGGAGGAAAAAAACTCAAAAATTGGTAAAAAAAGATGCATATTACACTTCTTCAAAACTCAAGGAGCACGGTGGTTGTCACTTCTCCTCCCCTTCCCTAGGGCTGCGTCTGTTATCACGGGGACAGACCTTGGGATCCTCAATCCAAAGGGCTTTTGTTTTCTTTCTTGACCTCAGTGTTAAGACATTGCTAATAAATAAATTGCACCCCACAATCAATAAATACAGACTCTGTCCCGTGCCCCGGCTGCGGCTGAACTCCAACTGCGCCGGCGTCACCTTTTATCTTTGAAAAGGTCAACGGGCAGAGCTGAGCCAGCATGGGAGAAGATCGATGCAAGAAGAAGGTATTTTTAGTGTTGCTTGGTGGAGCGTGGCTGAACTTTCAATAAATATGTAAACGCGGCATTAAGGTCATACTTAGTTTGCCAAACTGTCCAAAACCTGGAAAAAAAAGAGAGGTTTTTCCCCCCTAAAATAGTAGCTCTAAATGAAGTGATGCCTTTTAGCAGATGTGGTTGAGTGGCCACCACCCGCCCTCCTCATCCTCCGCAAAACGATCACCCACAGGGTGGCCTCGTGCGGGTGGGGGGCAGAAGGTGCGCTGCCCCACTTACCTGTGATGAGGTTGTCCACCAAGGTAGTGGGCATGCAGAAGATGCCCACCAGCAGGTCGCTGATGGCCAGGTTGAGGATGAACATGTTGGTCACCGTCCGCATCTGGCGGTTCTTCACCACGATGAAGCACACCAAGATGTTGCCGATCATGCACATGAGGAAGATGAAGGTGTAGGCCAGGATGAAGACGGCGGCCACAGGGGAGGAGTGCTGGTAGTACGCCGAGAAGAAGGTGTAGTTCTCCTTCAGGAGTTGGGTCTCGCTCATGGTGGAGTTGGGCCAGCTGCCATTGGGAGGGCCTGGGGATGGGAAGGCAGGAGAATGAAGCTGGGAGAGGATAAAGCAATTATTGGCATTGTTTCTTAATGTTCTCAGAGGTGGGTTTTCATATTTATACCAGTGCCCAGCCCGGCTGGGATATGGGATCATCTCAGTGCCCCCGCAAGTCTCCTTCTCATTGCGTTACTGCAGCACCTCGGCTGAATTATTATTTTATATCTTTATTTTATATCATTATTATTTTATATCATTATTGGTTTATATCATTATTTTTTATATAATTTTTATTTTCTATCATGATTTTATAGCATTATTGTTTTATATTATAATAATTTATATCATTATTGTGATGAGGAATTCATAGAATACCAGCTTGGAAGAGACCTCAAGGACCTTCTGGTCCAACCTTTCTTGGCAAAAGCAGGATCCAAATGAGATGGCCCAGCATCCTGACAAAAAAAAGTCTGTGTTCTGCTGATATCGGTATTTTATAAGAAACATCCTGTGTTTTTCTTTTGGACGAGTTTCTTCTTGTAGCCCTAAGGGTGTCTATAGAGAAGATTAAGAAAAAAAGAGGTTTTTAGTGGCGAAGCAAAAATGCAAGTTGCCCCACCTTTCCAGAGTGTTTCACAGGGGAACACCAATGCCCCAATGGCCAGTTATCCTAATAAAATACCTAAATCATGCAGCTAAAAGGAGAATCATTTGGAATTTACAGAAATGCAAGCGAAAGATAAAAATTGGCATTGACAGAATTGCAGAAAGTTGTAAAGCAGCAGGCTCGGCTGGATTTCAGCACGCTGAGATTTGCTAGTTGTGTTTTATTAGTTGAATCTTGTTTCCTTAGCATGAAAGATTAACGACAGATCCTGTTTTTTCATTCCCCGTTTGGAAGCAGGAGTTGGAGCAGACAGAAGACATCTCCTTCCCCTTAGGACATTGTTTTACGGATGAAGCGAGGAAGGGAAATCGTGTCCCGACACCGCAATGCTCTGGACGTGTTGGAGCTGATTCCAGCCCGTGTGGTCCCCAATGCGGTGAGCTGGGAGTGCCCTGCTCCGCGCATCTGCTGCTGCTTCTCCTTCAACTTGAGGTTTGCAATCTGACGTCCCCTAAAATCCCCTTTTCCTCAGCTAAGCCACAGTACCCGGGGAAGATGGGCTGGGGCAGAGGATACCTTACCCTCTCCTTACATATAAAGCAATAATTATATGTAATTATGTTCATTATCTGGGACCCTGAGACCTTCTTATGGAGCGGGGGGGATGGCATTTTGTTGCTACAGATTTAGCAGGGGGAGCAGCTCTGTGCAGCACCCACCCGCGGGTGTCCCCAGCTTCACGCAGGCAGGGATGCGGGAGGATGCCAGCTGCCCGCAGCAGTGACGGCACTTTGGGCAAACCCCGACTGCAGTTTTAAGGCAGAAAAAGCACATTTTTCCTTTAAGACTCAGCCTAACCACCTGCAGGTCTGTCCGGCTCTGAGAAACCACTGCAAAGCTGCTGCATGGTGGGCGGCCAGATCATCCCCCCATCCCTGTGCCGGTGCTCAGCTCGCCAGCCAAAATGCTTTCCCCGGCCACCAGGACCACCAGCTTCTCCGAGGCTCCGGCACACGGAGACCCTGCCCGGCCTCTGTACCCCCGCCCTGGGTGCAGGATTTGGCCAACACGTTTCAGCCAGGGGTTCAGAAAGGTGCTGGGGGGTTTGCAGCCCCGGCACGGGAGAAGGAGCCTCTGGGAAAGGCGAGGAAGCATCAGGGCTGCTGGGGCAAGATGCTCTGGCTGGTTGACATCATGTGCACCCCCACAAACTGGCTTCGTTAGCAGAGCCAAGAGACTGTAATAAGATTGCCCAAAACCTGCAATATTAAACCTGAAACTTGGCTGGACTTTTATCTCTTCGGGCTGCAAGGTCTTGCAGCATTAGCGAGAGGCGGGTGTCCTATGGCTGAGGAATCACAGGCAGTTTCCAAAGCGAGGTGGAAGGTGAGGAAAGGAAAACAAGAGGCTGCCGAGCCCCCGGGTGGGTGCTGGGTGGATGGAGGTGTCCGCGCTGGCATCTTGGGTGCGGTGACAAGGGGACAGGGGGGAACAGCCGAGGGGGGCGCGATGGCCACCCACCTTTCTGCCTGGCTGCGGGGAGCAGCCGCAGGGAAAGGCTGGGCGGATGGAATAGGGGTCTAGGGCGGGGGGACGGACACTTCTTTGGGGATAATAGAAGCTAAATCAGGTGTCGGTACTCACCTCCGCCGGCCCGACCCGGCTCCGGGGGCTGCATCGCCGGCATGCGGGCGGGGGGCGGGCTGCCGGCGGGGAAAGCGGCGGGAGGGGTTTGTCCCCGTCCCTCCCCGGTGCCGGTACCGCGGTGCCGGTGCCGCCGTGCCGGTTGCGGCTGCTCGCCGGCTGCGGCAGAGAAGGGGGGGCGGCGGGGGGACAGCCTCCCATCGCCATGGAGACCGGGGTACCCACGCACCCCCCAGGCCCAGGCAGCGGGGGGGGGACAGTCCGCGGGAGGTGAGGGAAAGCCGCAGCAGGTTTGCTCCTGGGGAGTGGCAGGTCCCCGTCGCCTCTGCCCCAGGTCCCCATGCTGACGACTTGGTGACTCTCTCCTTTCCAGCTGATGGCCAGTGTCCCCAGTAGAGCTCCTGCCTATCCCTGGGGGGAAAACACACTGGGAGCCCCGGCATGACTGGGGCGTCTCTCATCTTCCACCCCATGTAAATCACCCACTAGATGGGGAAAAGCAGCACGGCCCTTCGGGTCTGAGTCCAGCTCCTCCTCCATTGCCAACACCAGCGATCGCCCTCTTACCATGCTCTGCTCCCAAAGTTTGGCTTTGGCAAGGCTAGAAGTCAAATATTTCCAAGATTAACCGTTCGTGGCTGCCCCCAGCCAGCCCACACCGTTTGGAAGCATTTGTCCCTTAAAAATGTGAAGGAGCAAACACAGGAGATGTTTAAACAGGGAACTGTGAGACAACAGCTGCGATTTCTCCCAGGACACCAGCGTGCTGGCAGTGCCACCGAGGGACCACATCCTGAGTCCCACAGCCCATTTCTGGGAGAGAAAGCAGCACGTCTGGAAGACCCACAGCACCCAGGAGGTGGGCACACTGCTCTGGGGACACCCATGGTGCTGAGCAGCATGCAGGGACCCCCCGATGCTGTGTTGCTTTGATTTCCATGGTGAAAAAGCATTCTTTAAGGAGAAGACAACCGATAACTCATACATTTAGTTGATACAGGAAAACATTTAATCAGGCATTGGGCACATTGCCATCTCAGCAATCCCAGGGGGAATGCTCACAGCCACAGGGATGTCCCACCCTGTTCCAGCCCTGGACCAGGGCAGCAGATGCTCCCCAGCCCTGGCCGGGCAGGGTGGATGCAGCTGAGTATCCAGCTGCCCCAATTTCACCCCAACTGCACCCTGGCTCCGCTTGCTCCCCAAGCGCTTGACAAAACACAAAGCAGGAGGTTCCCCGGCTGTGCCGTCCCTTCTGCTCACTTTTTATTACGGAAAGAAAGAGGGACTGGCTGCCTTGCTGCGGGTTTGGGACAGAAACAGCGGCATAGCAGGGACTGCCCTAAGCCAAACCACCCTCACCCCTGGGGAGAGCTCACCCAGCTCCTCTCGGGCACCCCAAGACCCTCTCAGGCTTTGGGGACGTGCTCCTCCGGTGACAGCAGCAGGTCGAAGGGGACAAGGGGCCGGACGAGGAGCCGCATGTCGGGGCCGACGGGGTTTGCGCGCAGGTTGAGGCTCCGCAGAGCTGTCATGGAGGCCAACTTGTCCACCGGCACCTCTGCGAAAGAGAGCACCCAGGTGAGCACCCGCTGCAGGGTTTGGGTGGGAAGAACTACGGTAAGATGGGCAGCCCAGAACAAACAAGGCTTGCACCCAGCTGGATTAATCCTGGGGGAGAAAACCCACCTGCCAGGCTCCCTCAGCTGCTGTTATCAGCCTCCAGAAAATAATGACAGGGTAGAGATTAACAATTTCAAGCTAACATGTTTTAGGGACATATCTTAGTAATAAGCGTGACGCTATCTAGCTGCAGAAATAGGTAAGATTAGCCTATTTTATGCATTTTCTGGAAAGGGGAGAGGTAGAGATTAGAAAGGCAGAGTTGTTGCAGCCCAACAAAAGTCTGGGCAATTGCATCATTCTCAGGTACCTTCCCCAGCACCTCCGGGGCTCTTTCCCACATTGGCCTCCCAGGGACGGAGCATCCCCAGAGCCGCAGCTGCCCAAATCCTTCCCATCCCAGGAAAAACCCCTCATCCCCAGTTCCAGCTTTTATCAGACAGGACACACCATCAAATAATATGAAATTACACGACTATTCCAATGTCTTGACAAGGTGTAAACAGCACGATATTAAATGTGGACGGTGCCCTTCAGTTCTCCCAGTCCCAAAAAAAACACTGTTAGGTTGCTAAACTGGTATTCAAAGACTTATTCCCTTATTTTATTCCCAGTGTTGCAATGCCCAGGAGCCCTCACCAGGCTAACGGGAGAGCACGTGCTCTTGGCCCTCACTGGGCAGGCTGCAAAGCCGGCTCTGGACACCCTCCTCTTTTGCAGTTTCCATGAATTCGGGTGTTTTCCTTTAGAAAAGGTTTCAAAAGGAAAGCCTTTCACATCCAAAAAGAGGTACAGATCTCACGGATGGTCCCAATGTGAATCCACTGTGAGCAGAAGAACAAGACTGATATGAAAACAAAACCATTAAGATCATTAGAAGATTATAGATTTAGCTTTATGTTAAAAATCACAATATTTTGGGCTTAAAAAGCCCGCCTACCTGAGTTTACCAAGAACAATTCCTTTTTAATTTGGCCACCAAAATGACAAGAGCCTTTCGTATCCCCAGCTCTGATTTCTTCTGCCAATACTTGGAGCAGAATCGTGGTGTCGTTATTCCAGCTGCGTAGGTGATTACATGATTTTTAAGCCACAAAACTTATTTCATGCTGGAAAAAGACTCAGGCATCCCAATGGCTTTTTTCCCCCCTCTCTCCTCGAGAGAGCAGAGCTATTTTCTGTAATATACATATTTCTCAGCAGCATTTCTCATCAGGCTGAACTTCACATGGATTTCTTAATGCCTCTTCTTTACGGGGGATTTGTTCACTGTATAATTTTGCATCTTTTTCTCCCTTTTTTGACAGATCTTCCTGTTTAATGATCTTCTAAGGCTATGCAGAGTGGTAACCCCTCATTTTGCTTAAATTTAGGGAGCCGACAGAAGTATTTTAGGGAGCAAACCTTGCCTGGGATGGGAACAGCCCTGTTTGTGGTTTAATTTAAGGTAAGGAGCAGTGACTCACCCGCAGCATGAAGCGACAGGCAGGGCACACAGTGCAGCCTATAGCTATATGGCCGTGGAAGCCAAACACTCTTCTATAAGCAATCCAAAGCACCGCTTGCCAGCTCCCCAAAGGATAAGGCGCTCGTGTTCGAGCCTGAATTATTCATGCTGGCTTCACCAGTTCAGGAATAAAAGAAGCTTTTTCATAATTGAAGCAAACAGTCATTTTCTCAGATTGGAATATGATAAGGAGTCAGGGACAAACCCAGCTCCTTCAGATGAAAGCGCTGCCGTGGCATCTGAGGAGCCGGTTAATGAGCATTAACAGCCCCCAAGGTCTCGCGGCCACGTATGGCTGCAAATTGAAGGGGGAAGGACCCAGCTCAGCGGAGCCACTTCCCAGCCACGTTTCGGCATCATCCGCATACTTCGATGACCACCAGCTCCTCCAAAGCCACCGCAAAAACCCGCTCGCTGCCTCAGCTGTTAGCAAAGGTGCATTTTCCGTGCCATTATTCCAATTTAAGAGTGTCTCTCTGATGCTCAGGAACAGAAAATTAGCCACAGTTTCCCCTGCCCAGCCTTGGTAGTGGTATCCAGCATCTCCCCTTGCTGTCTCAACATCTTCTGCATTAAACCATTAATTAAGGAATAAGGGAAAAAGAAGTTGAAGCTTCAGGCACCAAAACCCCCCCCATGGACTTGGGAGATGAAAATGCTAATTTGATATCACTCTAATTAGCGGAGAAAAAGAGTTAAAGGCGCTGTTGTTAATACATAGATAATTACACTCCAGGGTTAAGAGCTCGTTGAGATGAAAAGGGCAGTTTGTGGCACTCAATGTCTCCTTCGGGGCTGCGGACTCCAGGCAGGCATTAATTAACTGCCTTTTACTCCTCTTTCTATTTCGCTGGGAAAACATCACCCACCATCTCCAGTTCAACGTGTTTTAGTAGGTGACTCAGCCCTCTTGCAGCAGGGGCTTTTAATCTGGGTTGGAGCCCTGCTATGAGCATCACTGAGAGGGGAGAGAATGACAAGCAGGATCAATGAATAGCTGCAGCAGCACTGAAAACTGAACCATCCATGACTTTCATGCTGCTGGAGAAAGCCCCAGCTCTTCCCAAACCCCATATCCCACCCTGGTCTGGAGAACATCCTTCTCTTGCCTTTTATCCGGAGCAGGGTCCTCAGCTTGTTATTGAGCTAAATGGTGCAACCTGTGTCCCATAGTATAAAAGGCAGTGAAATGCAGTTTCATATACTGCTGGGGCAGCTCCTTCCAGGGCTGGAGAACAGTGTCTGGATGGACTTCCAGAGGCCTCCACAGTTTTCCTAAGGATGTGTTAGCTGTTCTTCTTGAGCTCCTGCTGCTAAAAGAGCCAACTGTAGCGGGTGGGTTGTGCGTAGGAGCAAGGAGGGCAATAAAAACTACTCTCTCCTGGGGTGAAATGAGTGTGAAGGGCTCAAATCCTACTTGGCTGTTAAGAAAACATCAACGTTTGTGCTGATTAAATTCAAGCTGATGGGCTCTCTTTACCGTGTTGCACTAGGCCAGTGTCGGAGGAAAGGGTGTATATGTAAGTACAAGCCCATAAATGATACATAGAACTGTATTAGGGTGTAAAATTGCATATGTATCTATAAATACAAACTCATGCATAGATAACTGGCACAGGGAGCTCGGTCCTTGTGCTGCTCAGCCCCAGGTAAGCTCAGCCTTAGAGGCTGGAGGGAAATCCAGGCGGTGGAACTGGGGATGAGGGTTTTTTCCTGGGATGGGAAGGATTTGGGCTGCTGCGGCTCTGGGGATGCTCCGTCCCTGGGAGGCCATTGTGGGAAAGAGCCCAGGAGGTGCTGGGGAAGGTACTTGAGAGTGATGCAATTGCCCAGACTTTTGTTGGGCTGCAACAACTCTGCCTTTCTAATCTCTACCTCTCCCCTTTCCAGAAAATGCATAAAATAGGCTAATCTTACCTATTTCTGCAGCTAGATAGCGTCACGCTTATTACTAAGATATGTCCCTAAAACATGTTAGCTTGAAATTGTTAATCTCTACCCTGTCATTATTTTCTGGAGGCTGATAACAGCAGCTGAGGGAGCCTGGCAGGTGGGTTTTCTCCCCCAGGATTAATCCAGCTGGGTGCAAGCCTTGATGCATCCATTCCTCCCTGTATTTAAGCAGGGGAAAATGCAACAAAAAGCTGTGTCCTTGTCTTGCAGCAGCCTGCTTGCACAAAATGAGTGGGAAACGTAAAGTCTGGAGACCTCAGCATCTGCATTGAATCGCATTGAAGATGCCCAATTAAGCTCAAGAAGTGATGGAAGGAGCTGAGAGTGAGCCAGCTCGCTCCGGGGGTGGGAGAGAAGAAAAGAGGTGAGGAAAACAATGTATTTTGCTGGCTGTCATGGAAGCAGTATTTAATATCTTGCGTTTCTACATGCGTGGCCAGGGAGCAGCTGATTCTGCTAATAAAACTGTGTTGCAGGGAACAGCTTTCCCAGCTGAAGGCGTCCCAGATAAAACAGCAATATTGAGTAAACTGGATATTCGCCTCCCCGGGGATGCGCGTGGGATGCTCCAGCCTTTGCTCTTTGAAAACTTTCCTAAATAAATCCCCTTTTATCTACATGCAACAGCTGGCCCTTTTGCCCGGCTTTTGAGCACTCCAAAGGCTTCAGTGTTGTGTATGAACGATTTTCCTCCCACTGCAGGGTCAGGGGACGAGCAGCTCTTACTATTCCTTTCTCTTTTTTGTGTGTTTTTAGGAGATTTTGTAATATCATGGCTCCTATTTGCTCTGGGAAATGCTTGGGTGGGTTCGTGCCCTGGCAGCATCCTCAGGGGATGATGGACCACGAGAAGAGCTTCGGGGATGTGAATCAGCATCACCGCTGGGACCGTAGCTGCCCCGGGGTGATGCTCATCCTCATCTTCCACAGGAATAAAGGTCCCTCTCACCTGTGATCTCATTCTCTTCCAGGTCGATGGTCTCCAGGGTGGCCACAGTGGCCAAGGGCTCGGGGAAGCGCCGAAACCTGTTGCGGGAGAGGTCGATGGCCCGGAGGTGCCGCAGGGACATGACCTCCTCGGGCAGGCGGTGCAGGTAGTTGCCTGCCAGGTTGAGCTCTGCCATTTGTGGGGAAAAAGAGGTGAAAAGTAATTAACGCACAGCTTAATTTACAGCCCCTGTGTGCCACGGGCTGCCAGGTCCAGCAATGGATTTCCTGCCCTCCTTTCCATGGTTTGCTGCTGTAATTTGCCTGCTGTGAATACTGCTTTTAGGAGCAATATGTTTGGGCTTCCTTGGGCTTTCCCAGTGAAACCTGTGCAGCGTTTCACGAGCAGCAGCTGTAGGAATGAGTGATATTTCTTTGTGAAGCCAGAGCAATGCCCCCAATAGATATTCGTCTTGGCTTAAAGCTAGTTTTCTTTCTTCACGTGCCTCAGCCTCTTTGAGATATAAACAGAGTGGTGGAAGAAATGCATTTTTATGCAAAAAATATCTATTTCACAGAGTTTAACCCTTTGGGATGCTTTTTCCCCCCTGTGGGGCCAGGAGCAGCAGTCCTGTGTATGTCCATGAGTTGTGGGGAAGGCCACCCCAAATCCTGCCCTCCCAGTGCCCTTCTCCAGTGACACAGGGCTTTCTGCTCTATAAATACCCATGCGAGCTGCCCTGCTAATACCTGGTATTTATAGGTCCGGCCTTAGGTCTGGCCTTATTCAGGCTGGTGCAAGGCTATCCCCAGCCCCAGGGTACCTCTCCCCTGCTGAGGCCCTGCACATTCATTACCTGAGTGACCTGTCCACTGGTGGAGCAAAACCCTTGCTGGGAAACAAGACCTATTCAGGGGTTATTTTTATTTTAATTTATTTCTTTTTCCCCGGGGCTCGCTGTGCTGTCTAGAAAATGAAAATTGATTTCCTTTGCTCAACATGTTTCTTTTCTCCAGCCTGAGGGTGTTTCCGATCTCCAGTACAACACGGGGAGCCTCCCCAGACACCCACCACGGCACCATTCGTGCGGTACGTGGTATGAACCAAATATTTGCTTTTACAAGCTGCCAGAACCCCGGGTGCTGCTGCAGGTAAGCAAAGCCCTGCTGTGGTTCCCGGGGTTCCAAACCATGGTTCTGGACACTTGCATGACCATGCAAGGTTGAGAGAGGTTCTCCTGCCCCTCTGCTCTGCCCTGGGGAGACCACATCTGGAATATTGTGTCCAGTTGTGGCCCCTCAGTTCCAGCAGGACAGGGAACTGCTGGAGAGAGTCCAGCGCAGCCACCAAGATGCTGAAGGGAGTGGAGCATCTCCCGTGTGAGGAAAGGCTGAGGGAGCTGGGGCTCTGGAGCTGGACAAGAGGAGACTGAGGGGGGACTCATTCATGGGGATCAAGATGGAAAGGGTGAGTGTCAGGAGGATGGAGCCAGGCTCTTCTGGGTGACAACCAGTGACAGGACAAGGGGCAATGGGTGCAAACTGGAACACAGGAGGTTCCACTGAAAGAGGAGAAGAATCTTGTTCCTGGTGAGGTTGGCAGAGCCTGGCCCAGGCTGCCCAGGCGGGTTGTGGAGTCTCCTTCTCTGCAGACATTCCAACCCGCCTGGACACCTTCCTGTGTAACCTCATCTGGGTGTTCCTGCTGCATGGGGGGATTGCACTGGATGAGCTTTCCAGGTCCCTTCCATCCCTGACATCCTGGGATTCTGTGATGAGCTTTTGCTGGGTGCCACAGGGCTGTGTCCCCATGGCACCAGCTGTGCGCTGACAACTGCCCCCATCTCCTGCAGAGGGTGAGCAATTATTGCAGATGTTGCAAGTTGAGGGGGCTAATTAGCCAGCAGCACAACTCAGCATGCCTTCTGCAGCCTCAAGTGCCCTGTCTGCCATGCACTGTTGTGCCCAGGCTGCTTTTTCTGTCCTCTTTTATCACCAGCCCCATCCTTGGAGGGAGCCGGAGGGTGACAAGGGATCCTGCAGCAGTTGAAAATGGCTGGAGGTGACGAGGCTTGAGTTTGGGAGGGTAGGTGAGAGCAGAACCAGGGCCCCCATCCTGCAAAGCGTAAAGAAAAATGGGCTGGTGCAGGGGTGCTTGGAATATGGTGTGTCTGCAGAGGAGCAAAACCTGCGCTGGGGGAACGTGCCAGTGCTGTGGCCCCTCTGTAGTGGCCTGGGGGTCTTTGATGGGTGCCAGGGGTCTGGAAGCAGCTGGAGTTGTCCCTTACCTCTCAGCTGGCTGAAGGTGTTGATGAAGCGGCCGGTGAGGGATTTGAGCTCGTTGTTGGCCAGGGAGATGCGGTGGATCCCCTCGGTTACACTCCTCATGGCTTTGTAGATGCCCACGGGGAAAGTCATCAGCTTGCAGTTGGCCAGATCTGCCCCCAGAGAGAGACAGGCATCTTATAATGCACCCGAGCTGGGATGGAGCAATGCTTCCCATCTTGTTTTCCACCTCTTTGGGTGCTGCCACCCCTGGATGCCGCTTCCTCTTCATTGCAGGGATCTTTACAATCACTTCCACAAGCACCACTTGTTCCCATCAGCAAAGCTAAAGGTGCATTCAACCCCAAATCATATTGCATTGACCTCCACGCTGCAGCATCCTTCTGCAAATCCTCAGCCAGCCTGTCCACGTCTAATAACATCAGTAATTCCCCTTCCCACGGCCCCAGCCCCCCGGGAAGGTCAAGCATCCCAGAGACACTTCCTCCACCGCTGATTGAGATGGAGCAGGGCTTTCCCCGGGCACCCTCCTGGCTGCATTTCCCATGGTGATGGAGGGGAAAAAGGATTGTGCTTTTAACCCGCTCGCATTTTCGTTTTGCTCTGAATTGTGTCTGTTTCCCCTTCTGGGACATGCCAGGGGATGGAAACGCTGTATCCTGGCCCTGTGATGCTCAGCGCAGGCTCTGCTGCCTGCGCCCTCCCCAAAGCCACAAGCTCAGTCCTCCCCTGCTTGTCATCTAGCTCAGGAGAATATTGAGAGGCTGAGCAATGAAGCTCTGGCTCTCAGCATATGCTGGTTTATACCCCAGAGCTGGGAATCCAGCATGAATAAAAATGAGCAGCTTTCATCTCCCTCTTTTGATATCTCTGATATTAGCTAGAAACAGGGAAACTGCAGAAAACCCACAAATCTGACCAGGCAATGCAGGGAGAGACTTTATCCCTGAGGCAGGTTTATGCGCCATCGCTGGGAACCCACTCACGCTTTGGAGGGGCTGAGCGCCCTTTGGGGAGCCTTTCCTTTCCCTGGGGGTGCGGGAGCCCTGGGCACAGTACCCAGGGAGGGGCTGACAGCTGCTTTTTCTTGGGTTTATTTTGACCGTGGCAGCAAAAAATAGAGCCCGGCTTCCAGACACCCGATCCTTGCCCGGGCCCCGAGCGGGAGCCGAGCCGGAGCGCTTGGCTTACCCAGGGAATCCGTTTTGTTCTCCACCGTGTCGTTCACCTTCCTGGCCACCCGGGCCACCGCCTCGCCCATCCTCTTCTGCATGCGGGCAACCGGCCCCACCGGGGCTGTGCTGTGGCCGGGGGGATCCACGGCTGCAGGGAGAACCCGGCTGCTCCGGCCTCTCGGGAGAGGGACGCTAAAAATAACCCTTGGGATCAGCATTCCCAGGGGAGGGAGGGAGGCTGTGCTGGGGCTGGCATGGCTCTCACGCTCTGGGATTCCCAAATCTCCAGGCTGCTATGTTTGGGATACGGGGGGGCATCCTCTTTCCTGGTGATCTTGGGCTGATGTGGACACAGCATTCCCAGCTTTCTGAGCTCATGTATTTGTGATATGGGGAAGCCTCCCCTTTTGGGTGACAGCGTAGCCTTTGGGGTGTGGGATTCCCAGCTTTTTGGCTTGGTATATTTGGGATATGGGGATGCTTCCCCTTTCCTGGGGACTTTGATCAGCTTCTCCCCATTCCTGGGGATTTGATCAGCTTGGGTCAGCCAAAATGTTTTTGCAGAATCATAGAACCATAGAATAGTTTGGGTTGGAAGGGACCTTCCCAGCTCCCCCGGTGCCCCCCCTGTCATGACAGGGACATCTTCAGCAGCTCAGGTTGCTCAGAGCCCCGTCCAGCCTGGCCTGGGATGTCTCCAGGGATGGTTCATCCACCACCTCTCTGGGCAACCTGGGCCAGGCTCTCACCACCCTTATTGTAAAAAATATCTTCCTAGTGTCCGGCCTGAATATCCCCTCCTTTAGTTTAAAACCATCACCCCTTGTCCTATATCGCATGCCCTGATAAGTCTGTCCCCGTCTTTCTTATTGTCGCCTTTTAAGTACTGAAAGGTGGCAATAAGGTCTCCCCGGAGCCTTCTCTCCTCCAAGCTGAACAGCCCTGAACACGAGGCCCTCCCGGCCCCCTCCACCCCTTCCCAAAAACTCTCTTCCCACGCCGGGAGTCGAACCCGGGCCGCCTGGGTGAAAGCCAGGAATCCTCACCGCTAGACCACGTGGGAAGGTGTGAGCAGCGCTTCCCGCCCCCGCGCCTGCCCCCTGCTGGCGGCCAGCGGTTGTGCGGGGGGGGGGGGCGATGGGAGGTGGCGGGTCCGGCGGGGGGCGGTGCCCGCTCTGCACCGCCTCCGCGGGGACAATAGCGCGGGGCCATGTCGTCCGCCGGCGGCCGCCAGCCCAGCCAGAGCCGGGCCATCCCCACCCGCACCGTGGCCCTCAGCGACCCTGCGCAGCTCCCCCCGGATTACTGCACCACCCCCGGCGGCACCCTCTTCTCCACCACCCCGGGAGGTAAAGGCGCCGGGACGCACAAACACGCACACACCGGGGCCTGCGGGGCCGCGCCGGGGGAGCCGCTCCTGCCGCCCGCCGCTCCGAACACCGCCTATCGCGCGCTTATCGCGCCTATCGCGCGCTTATCGCCTATATAGAGCGCCTTAGGGCAAGCGCTTTGAGCGGGGTGTAGTTATTTTCCGGGGTATAACGGGGGGCGCGGAGAGTCCCAGCGGGGGCAGGCGGGAGGAGGGCACGGGGTTCTCGACCCCCCGCTGTGTCACCCCGAGGTCGGAGCATCCCCAGGCAGAGGAGAGCGACACGGAGGACATTTCGGGGAGCTGCCTCCGTCGGTGTCCCCGGGTTATGCGTTCCCAGCCCTGCCGTGAGTTCGCCGAGCGCCCGGGGGGGTGTTTATCCAGCGCCGAGTTATCGCCCGCTGTGCCCAGATAAGCGCGGCAGCAGCGCGCACCCCCCTTGTCCCCCCCGCTGATCCTTGGCGGACCGGGTTCCTTGGCCAGGGCACCAATCCCACCGGGAGACGCCTGCTGCAAACACGCTCCGCCGGGCTGGATCCCCTCCCATTCCTCCTCTCGCCCCCCACCCTCCTCCAGGCACCCGGATCATCTATGACCGCAAGTTCCTGCTGGACCGTCGCAACTCCCCCATGGCCCAGACCCCGCCTTGTCACCTCCCCAATATTCCCGGCGTCACCAGCCCCGGCTCGGCCGCCGAGGAGCCCAAAGCGGATGCCAACAGCCTGAACCACCAGGAGGGGAAGCCATCATCCATGGGTAAGGTACCCCCGGGGTGGGGCTTGGGGAGGTATTTGGGGCGGGGGGGGTGACCCCCCTAACGCCTGTCCCCTTGCCTCTCGCCAGGGGACGATGCTCAGTTCGAGATGGATATCTGAGCGGGAACCATGGAGCGGCAGCAACTCCCCAGACCTGTGCACACCCCGTTCGGCTTAGCAGGATCGGTCCCGGCGAGGCGGGGGCGGCAGCGGTCCCCGCCGGCGTCCCCCTCCCCACACACCTCCACCCCCTCTTTTTGAGGAGCGCGGCTCTGGCTTCTCCCCCTTTGCGGGTGACCGCTGCCGGTGTGTGCTGGACGGAGCATCCCGCCCGCATCCAACCCTCCTCCGCCCGCCGGCAGCCTGACCTCCACTGCGCTGCCTTTTTAAAACATCCCTTTGCCTCTTCTACTGCCTCGTGGGGCAGCACACCCCCCCAAAAAAAACCCCTCCCGTTACCCCAAACCTCCCATCCCCGGCAGCTTGGTGGCCTGGAGCTACGTCACCCCCTTTGTCCCTTCTCCTGGAAAATTTGGGCAGCCTCTTGAGAGGAGGGGGAAAGCGTTGCTCCTAAAACCGAGTGCCCGCTTGCACCCCAGGGCGGGTTATTTTTTGGTTCCCTTGGGACCTGCTGGCATTCGGTGGAGGACAACGCTGGCAGCCCCTTCCCTTTGGTGCTCCGGGTGCCCGTGTCTCTCTCCTACCCGGATTTCTTCCATCTCGGCCCTTTGACCGGATGCTACGTCCCCAACCCACCAAGCCGGGACTCAGAACGATGTAGCCCTATGTTACAAAACACCCCCCTTGCTTTTATTTTTTTGGTACTAAAAAGGGGCACGTTACCGGCAACGCTTCATTTTTTCAGGCTGGGGACGAGCGCGTCTGGGAAAGTGCTTTATTTTTTTATCTCCCCCTTTAAAATGTGAATAATACAGGAGCAAAATCTCTCGGCGCCATCGGATGTCTCAGGAATAACTGGGTGCCCGGGATGGGGGGCGCGGGGGCTCGCTGGTGAGACGCTGCAGGGATGTGATGCTGCAACTGGTGGGATGCCCGCCTGGCACGCCCTGCCCATCCTGCCCATGCCCCCCAGGGTTGGGATTAGTCTTTTCTCCTCTCTCGGTGTGACCCTCGCCTTGAAGAGCAGCGTTGGGTTGAGGGCGCGCGTGGCAGGGGACACCACAGCAGTGCTGTGCCCCCCCGAGCCCGCCAGCACCCCCTATAATGTTTTTATTGTCCGTTGGAAGCCGTCAACAGCTTTGTAACCTTCTCAAGTGCCATTTTATCAGCCCCCACCTGAGTGCCTGCTCCATCCACCCTCCCCCCGGCACCGGGCTCACCCCACCCCGGTACCCAACCCCAGGGACGGGTACGTCCCGCACCAGCATCCCTGCTGCAGGTTATGTGCACTTTCTGTCCGGTAATTTATTTCTCTAGGCGTGTTTGGTGCGGGTCGGTGCAGCGGCTGGTCGTGAGCTCCCATCTTCCAGCTGCTTTTCTCGCCGGGGGGTGGCCGCTGCTCGTTTTGGGGGGGGAAAGAGTAAAAGAAGAGGGAATGGGATGCTGGGATGCCTCTCCCATCCTTTCCCTTGCGTGGGTAGCACTCGGTGGGACGTGATGTGAACGTGTAGCCGACCGCTGTAGGCGCACGAGTGAGTGAGTGCAAGTAGAAATATGTATATGCGTGTGGGTGGGTGGTGATAAGACACACACAAATATATATATTATGTATAAATAAATATATTTTTCCTTAAAGCAAAGATCCTAGGAGGTCTGTTAGGTCCTCGGATGGAGGGAGCGGCAGGGGCAGGGGATGGCCACGGTGGATGCGGGGACCCGGCGCCTTCGGCACAGCCACTCGTCTCGGGAAACCTGCTCTCCAAGCCAAAAAGAAAACATCCAAGGACAACTTATAGACAGGAGCCAGAGGGAAAACACTGTTTTTTTCCAAATACCCCTTTTCCCGACCTCCTTTTGTCTCTGTTCCCCATCCCAGCGACTTTCTCCCGGTTCTCTTTTATACTGGGCTTGGGGCTGAAGAGCAGGGAGACAGCGCCTGGCCTTGCCGGGGCAGCTCCTCTGCTAGGCAGGGTCTAGAGTTGGGTTTTTTACCGTCTATTCAAGCAGGTGTTTGGGAGGAGAAAAGCTCTCGCCAGTGGTTGCTGTTACAGTGAGATCAATAAAGATCTTGGTTCTATTAAATTAAAGTGCTGGAGGTTTCTTCTGACCGCGATTTGGGGTGTCGAGGGGGGTTGTTCTGTCTTCCCTTCAGAGCAAACGCTGCAACCCTCCTTCCTTTATGTTTTTCTTCCCTCCCAAATTCTTTAGTTGAGTTGCTTTCCAAATTTCCAGTTTGGAAAAGAAGCAGCTTCAGGCCAAGGACAGTAAATCTGGAGCGAGCCCCTGCCTCTCGCCAGCCAGAACTCACAGTTACGAAGAGCAGAGGAGGGTTAAACCCGGAACCGACAGCTGAGAGTTAACGGGGGAACCTGATTGCAAAAAGTTCCTGTACAGAAAAATTCTTGATTTTACTATAGAAAGGTCTCCCACATACAGAATTGCTGCAAAATGGTCATTTATCCTGCACCACTGGGTGCAAAAACCTATATAGACCCGAGCATCAAACTACAGAGGTGCCAAAAAAGTCCTGCTTGGGACATGTCTAAGCCAGACTCCAAACAGACCGCTGAAGTTAAGCCGAGCTTGAATTGTAAATCCCCAGTGATTTCTCCCATTGCTGCTAAACGTGTGTTTGCACCAGCCTGGGGGGACACCCCAGTGACCCCTCCCAGCTGCCCCCAGAAGGGCTGGTCCTCAGCCCTGCCTTGTGAGCACTGGGCAAGGTTCCGACATGCCACATGTGCTGCTAAAGCCGTTGTGTAAACTGGGGTTTGGCTGCTGGGGGGGGGGGGGGGCTACAAAGCTGTAGCAAAGCCAAATCAGATCTTGCTCATTAGCTCGGCCTTGAGAGCCCTGATGGACCTTAACAGCCCTGAGCAGCCTCACCTGGGCTCCCCCCACAACCAGGAGCACTTTTAAGCCCAGCCTAGCCTGTCCCTCTCTTTTGGCTGCCTCATCTGCTGCTGCTCCTGGAGAGACACAGCCCAGGCTGATGCAGGTTTGTTGTTCCTTTGATAGCACCTTTATATATTTAAGTTTTAAACCAAGTGCCAGCGAAGTCAATGTTTTTCTATGCACCTGCTCTGGGGGCTCCCATTTATTTTCCTGTGTGCATCAGCAAACTATTGGCAACCTCCTCTGGTTCTATAACTCTCTCCCCAAAATAGTGCATCGCTTTGGGATGCGGACCCCGCGTGTGAAATACCGCAGTGGTTCGCCACGTTCCCAAACCGCTTGGGTGAAGCCAGGAAAGCTGTGGGGAGGGTGCCCGGGTTTGGGGAGGACCCTCAAGCCCCCCAAAATCTGGAGGAAAGCCGTGGTGCTTGGCTGTCGGTGTGCTCCTTAGGGCAGGGGGAGCTTCTAGATGCTGATTTGGGAGCTAAAAATGGAGAATTAAAAAAAAGCCCCACCACAACTGTCTAGGGCTGAAGTTCTTAATTGATAAGGAGGTGCAAATGAACTTAATGGGGTTAATTTTGTATGCAGCGGAGTCAATGAAACTTTGGTTGGATGTATAGCACTTATTTGGGTTGTAGACTGGAGCAGCTGCTGGTGGTGCCTGTGACTGCGCTGGGCTCTGCCACACGGCGTTGGGGTGTCAAATCAGGCAGAGCCGAGGGTATTTTGGCCAAGCCAAAGCCTGGGAGCCTGGCTTGTGTCTAGGATCTGACTAACAAACTTTCCAGCGCCGCTTCCCAGCCGTGACCATTTTTGGACCGCCTCCGAGCTCCGTTTACATTCCTGGCCCTCTTTCCCAGTGCTGGTGAATGTAACGTGTTAATCCCAGTTTTTTATCTGCTTTTGTTTTTTCTTTCTGCCTGTCGGTGTCCTATAAACATTGATTTGGCGGCGCTTCCCACAGCGGCCGTGGATGGGGCTGGTGTGAGCAAGGCTGTAGTGTTGGGGTCCTCCTAGATGGGACCCTCCAGAGTTGACCCAAATGAAATGGGTGAAAGCAGGAAATAATCCAGCTGGGAGCTGGGAAGTTGAGTTTTAATGGATTAGCTGAAAAAGCATCTTTCTGCAGCGGCAGAATAAGTGCGATGTTGGTGATGAGGGAAGCCTGAAGTCATCTGATGGCTTTACAGAACACCGAACCAGGCTGCCCAGGGGGGTTGTGGAGTCTCCTTCTCTGCAGACATTCCAACCCGCCTGGACACCTTCCTGTGTAACCTCATCTGGGTGTTCCTGCTCCATGGGGGGATTGCACTGGATGAGCTTTGAGGTCCCTTCCAATCCCTAATGTTCTGTGAGAAGATGAGCAGACCTTGATGCTGACCCTGCTCATACAGGTAGAACCATCCCAGGAACCCACCACTGTGCCCTGGCGCATTTTGAGTGGTCCATGCAAGGAGGGATTGCTCTGAGAGTGGGGGGCCTGGAGCCCCCCCCCATGTTTCAGAGGATGCCTCCAGGTCTACACCCTCTCCTGCAAGGTGGGAAGACCAAGTGTGGAAGCTCTGCAGGTGGTTTGCTCTTAGACCAGGCTGTTGTAACCAGCTGTGTTCAGGTTTGGGAAAGGGATGCAATGGATCCAGCTCAGCTTAGGGCAGCTGCTTCCCACCCCACATGTGGTTAAGAGCCCTGGGACACGCCTGGCCAACGGTGTGGGGGAGAGTGAGTTTTGGGGTGCAATCCCCCTTAGCATGATAAAGCAGGGGCTCCCTGCAGGCTTTTTCACACTAGATCCAGCAGCTGTCTGTCCCAGGGGATTAAGACCAGGAGGGGACATGAAAGATTGGTGTGGCTGGGGGATGCTGCATGGGGGTCCCAAGGGGATGTGTGCTATGGTTGGGGGGGTGCCGTGTGCTGAGGGGGTGGTTCCAAGGGGATGCGTGCTGTGGTTGGGGGGTGACATGTGCTGGGGGGGGGTGGTTCCAAGGGGATGCTGGGTGCTGGGGCGGGATCCCCAGCGGGATGGGTGCTATGGTTAGGGGGTGCCGTGTGCTGGGGGGGCGGTCCCAAGGGGATGGGTGCTGTGGTTGGAGGATGCTATGTGCTGGGGGAGGTGGTCCCAAGGGGATGGGTGCTGTGGTTGGGGGATGCTGTGTGCTGGGGGGGCAGTTCCAATGGGATGGGTGCTATGGTTAGGGGGTGCCGTGTGCTGGGGGGGCGGTTCCAAGGGGATGGGTGCTATGGTTGGGGGATGCTGTGTGATGGGGGGGATCCCCAGCGGGATGGGTGCTGTGGTTGGGGTATGCTGCATTGCCAGGAGGTCTCTGGGGAGATGGATGCTGCATGCCAAGGGGTCCCTGAAGGGACCGGTGCTGTGCCCGGGGTGGGGGTCCCTGCGACGCAAGGGTGTCCCAGGGCGGGGGGCGGTTCTCGGCAGCCGGAGGGCGCGGCGTGGGGCCGAGCGGCAGCGCTGCCCCTCCCCTGGTTCCTCCTCCTCCACCTCCTCCTCCTTCTCCTCCTCCTCTTTCTCCCGCCGAGGCTCCGGCGGTCGGGGCGGCCGCGGGGCTCCGCTCCCGCCGCACCCATGGGGCGCCCGACGGTGCGGCCAGCCCGGCGCGGGAGCTGAGCCCGGAGCCGCCGCCAGGTACCGCATCCCCCCGTCCCGGGACCGGGCATCCCCCGCGACTCCCGCTCCGGAGCCGGGCGCCCCCCCTCGCCCCGGGACCGAGCATCCTGCTCCCTCCGGACCAGCCCTTTTCTCCCTCCCGGGGCCGGCTCCCCCGCTCGCCCCCTCCCTGGGGTGGGGCGGGTTTCAGTTCCCAGCCGGGTGCGTGAAGAAGGGGACGGGTGGCGGGGAGGCGATGGGAGGAAGCTTTATTTTGCCCCGGGAGCGCAAGCCCCGCAGCGTGGGCATGAGGTGGCCAAACCCCGGTGAGGAGGGTTGAGCTGCAGCCAATGCTCTGCTTCAAACCTCTAGGAAATAGATGGATTAAGTAGTTTTGGGGCCTTGCATCCGCCTCGCTGTGTCCTCGCAGCTCTCGTGCTTTTGTAGCCCCTTTTCCTATTTAAAAGGGGCTTTTTCCCTCCCTCTTGCTGCCTAGGAGCCTGACCCGGGTGAGGAGCCCGGTGTGGCTGGCTGCCGGTACTGGCCATGCCCACTGCGGCCAGAGAGCCCCAACGTGAATTTTGGAGTTTGCATCTCTTATCTGCTTCCCTTTCACCCCTAAAAGCTGCTTGGGGAGCTGCAGGATGGCTCCCTGCTGGAGGCTGAAGATGGAGTAGGAAGAGGGGAGGATGAAGCCAGAGTCCCTTCCCTGCTTGGGGAGCATCCCAGGCTGGGGTTTGGCTCTGCAGCCTCCCATTTGGGGAGCACAGGAGGTGCAGGGAATCTGGGATCACTCAGTGATGGCATATATATGCATGGGACACCCGGTGGGCTCCTGTCCCTGTGTAGGACGGGGTCACCCAGGCAGAGCTGGGATGCAGAGAACATCCTAGGAGGACAGGCTGCTTGCTCTTGCTGAGCTCCCGCTCAGCATTTGTAGCCGCCAGGGCTGAAAGCGTCCAGAAAACGCGTCCAGGCTGCGTTTCCTATGGCTGCCGGACTTTTCCGGACCCTTTTCCTCCACCCTTTCCCTGGTGCATCACTACTCTTAGCGCTGGAAGGGGGGTGAACGCCGCCTCTTTTCCCCGGAGCGCTCTGGACCGTGGTGCTCGTGGCATCCCAAGCTGTGTCCTGGCTGTTAACCCCCCACCCTGGATGAGGGGAGCAGCAAGTTTTGGGGTGGCGGTGCTGGGAGCATGTAGGCACTGCCTGGGGAGGGAGCAGGCAGCGGCGGTGGGACATTTCCTTCCTGGAAGGCAGGAAGTGATTGTGTCTTTGTACGAATGACACGGAGCCTAAAAATAACCGGCAGGTCTCTGTTGTGAACAAACACGCTCCTGGGATTTGCTTGATTTTGCTTTATTTAAGAAAGCAGGGTGGGGGGGAAGAAGAAAGCATGGGAGAGCGAGCTCCGCACGTGCCACCGCATGCAAAACCCCTGAGCGTGCAAGGGCGCGTGAGATGGTGGGTGCTGGTGTGCACAACGTGCCGCTTGGCGTGCGAAAGGTGCTGCCTGGCTTGCAGGAGGTGTGATTTGCAGCATCCCATCTGGGCAAAGCGGCTCCGTGTCAATGGATCCCGTCCCATTTGCTCCGCCAGCCTTCCCCGGCGGGAGGGGAGCCGGTGGTTAAGCTATGAATAGCACAAAATCATAGCCTTCGCCTTCCCGAAACGCCCTGGCCGGGCTGCTCGTGGCGCTGAGCCTCCCCAGGGGGGTTGGGAGCGGGGGTGCTGCGCTGTGGGTGCTCCCTTGGGGTCCCCACCCTCGGGGACACCCCCACAGGGTCACGCTGCACAACCTTCTGCCAGGAAGAGGTGGAAATTGCGCGAGGTGAACAATTTGGCAGAGTGGGTTTGGGCGCGGAGCTTCCTGGTGAACTGGGAGCGTTGGTGTTGGAGGAAAGCTCCTCCGCCCCATCGTTTTCTCTTTGGAGATGCCCCTGGCCTTCATCTCCATCCTTTATGGCTTTTGTTTTAATTATTCCCTTGCACTGCTGAAAGGAAACTTGCAGTAAGCAGGCTCGCAGACCTTGAAACCACACGATTCGCAAATGGGAGCTTTTGTTGCTCTTTCCATTGGTGTTCATTGATGAAACCACTCATGCATCAGGCAGCCTGAGCGTCTCCTGCATGTCCTTCAGCCGCCTCCTGGCCCTGGGAAGCAGCGCCCTGGGGACTGGCATGAGGGGACCTTAAAAAGGGCAGTAAAGGAGCTTTTTGGGGAGGAGAGGGTACATGTGGCAGCTGTTCATCCCAAGGGCAACCTGCACCTGGGCTGCTGTTACCCGTCACAGGTGGGCTCAGCCAAAAAAAACATGTCTGTTTGGTATCCTGCCAACGAGATACTCACCTTTATACCTTAATTCCTCTCATGTTTTGCTTAGTGAGGAAGGTTTGACACTGCTGATTAATAATTGGCTGTAAATGGGGTTTGGGAGCAGGGACTGCAGCCTAGGTACCACTTCCAGTGCCTCTCAGCAGGCAGCAGCATCCTCCCCGTCCATGGTCACCTCTGTGGCGGGGTGCAGAGTCACATTTTGGGGGTGCTATGCCTGGATGCCTTCTTTTTCCTCCCTTGGGGACATGGCACTTGGTTTTTTGCTGAAAGACAGAAGTGTGTTGGGAAGGGGGTGTGAGATGCCGAGTCCTCGTTATCCCTCGTTATCCCACTGGGATTTGGGGAAAGGTTTTCCCCTCCTCCCTGGCAGAGGCTGCTGGTGGAGCAAAGGGCACGCACGGGATCGGCAGCACTGATCTCGGCCAGATTGAGAAATACCCCTGTACTTTCTAGGAAATGCTGCTTATTTAGTTATATTTTTGGCGGTTGGCACTCGCTCTGCAAGGAGCCCAGAGCCCGTCAGAATGGAGGGAGGTTGGCTTTGCTTGTTTAAAAATAATAAAACCACCAAGGCTTGTAAAATCAGAGCTGTTTGCTGCAAAGTTGGCTTTCCGGAGCTTTTCTTCCTCCCCATCGCAAAGCACTTTGGGTTGTGTTGCTTCCTTGCCTTATTTCACCCTTGCAGCTTGGTGGGCGAAAGATGTGTTTCAAATAAACTGGGACTAAATATGTTACTTCTCACCTTTTTGTTTTATTATATATGTGTGTATATATATATATATATATATTTAATAAGCCAAGCTGCTTCCTTCCAGCATCACCAGGAACAACAGGAGCCCGGTTCCCACGCAGCCTCTGCTCCAGGGTAGCTCCCAACACACACTGGCCCCACCAGCAAAGAGTTTGCTGCTTGTATGTTATTTTCACTGTTTTCTGAAGAACAAGGTTAAAGAGCACACTGGGGTTGGGGGGCTCGGCTCCAACACTTCCCCAGGGCTTTGGCGATGCCCCTGAGCCGCACCAGGGCTTCCTGCAGGCTGCGGTGGTGTTTCCTGCATCCCTGCGTGGGTCAGCGATGCTGGGTACCCCCGGTCCCTTGTGAGTGTATCCGTGCTGGCTTGGCACCAAAAAGCTGCTGGGGAAGGAATGGATGAGTTAGGAGGATGCTGCAATTGCTGCTGCTTCCCAGAAGGGCTATGCATTTTGTTTAAAATAAAAAAAACACAAAACAAAAATATATAGAATAAGCTGGGGATGCACAGAGGGAGATTTATTTGATTTATTTGATTTCCTGCTGACAATGAGGCGGGCGGGCAAGCGCACGCTTCCTCCTCATCGCGACGGCCGGGGCAGATGCATCCTGCAGCTGCAGCCCGGCTGCCCCCCGCTATATTTAATCCATTGTTTGCGCTGACTTTGAGTCCTCGCCAGGTTCCCGGGCATGGGAATAACCCCGCGCCGGGCGACACGGGAGACGAGCAGCTTGGTGAGGTGGGGGCTGAGCACCGCGCATCGTGGTGACCTGTGTGGGAGCGGCTGCAGAGCCATCTCTTGGGATGCTCAAGCATCTTCAAGGAGAAGGTGCAGGCAGGAGGCAAGGATGCTGTGCAGGGGGGTTCGGCTTCGCATCTCTCCTAGAGAGGAAACCCCTAGATAAAGCGTCGTGCAAGGGAGGGGATGCTCAAAACCAGCTTGCACCAGGTGGTGGCTGATGCCACCATAAAGTCCACGTGGATCACCTCCAAGCATCTGAACTTCTCAGAGCAGCATGAGAACAGTGCAAAGCCCCACCAGCTTGGCTATGTTTGTTTTTTCCTTTGAGAATAACTCAGATCTTAACACACCAGGCTGAGACATTGGATACAGTCGGGTTCTTTTAAATACAGGTGAAGTAATTAAACTACTATTTTTTAATTTATTTTTTAAGGGTAGCTTGCCTGCTTAAGCACCCGCTTAGTGTTTGCTAACTGTGTTCACCTACCGAGTGGGGGGAAAACACCTGTTATTTGGGCTAATCCGGAGCCCTTTGGTGGGCTTGTCCCTGAGCTCCTGCCCAGCTCGGCTGGCCTGTGATGGTGGCTCCATTGTGTCTCTTCTCATTGCAGCCACCAGCGATATTTGGGAGGCTTTTCAGAAACAAGATGGTTTTATCTGGTCTCCTGGGATGGGGTTTTGCTTCCCCAGCCAACCCAGCTTTGTGTCCCAGTTTGCAGGTTGGGCAGCCCTCCCACTCCCATGGGATGCAGCAGTACCAGTAAATATTTACTCCCATACGGATAATTTAGTGCTTCCCTCTTCCTGGGGGTTTTTAGAGCAGTTCCCGTGGTTGCCCAAAGCACCTATCTTGGGGTGATTTGGGTACTTTTCTAGAAGATGCTTGCTTTTGCCGGCTCGAGGGAGAAAGAAGCTGAAAAGTGATTTCCTCTCTCCATTCATTTTGTGGTTTGAAAGAGCATTTTCAAATCTGCCCGTTTTCTTTTCAATCTGTTATGATGTGGTTTGTTGGGGGCGGGGGGGGAATAATCCCTGGGGGTTTTACAGTGAAGGTGGGAGACTGCGGTGGGGGGAGAAGGACGAAGTAAATAGGAAGTAAATTGGGGGTGAGTCTCCATTCCCCAGCATGCGGACGCTGGAGCAAAGCCAGAGGGGTTGGTACAGCTTGTTGGCTGCTTTTGAAAAGATGCACTGATTCTGAGCAAAATAAGGAGAGAGGTGGGGGGAAAAGGCATTCTGGCTGAGCTCCGAAACACGCAAAACCTCCCTACATTTATTTTTTATTTCGCCCCAACAGTATTGATGTGAAAGAAAAGCATAAGGGCACTTGGAGAAACGGCACTGGCCTGAAACAGCTGTGTTTTGGGTTTTTTTTTTTTCCCCGCTTCTATCTGGTGTAAAAGAAACCAGGCTGCCTAATGGTGCAGAAAATTCCCGGTTGGAGCAACAAGTTGTCTGTGGAGCGGGGAAGGAAGATGGGGAGGAGGGGAGAAATCTGTGCTGGGGCACGGCTGTCTCAAAATAGCACATTTTCCGGAGGCTTTTCCCCCCCGCCTCGAAGCGTTTGCAGCTGCTGGGGGCATCGCGTTCCCTGGGAGCACAGGAAGGGGCTGATCCGGTGCTGCCGAAGCCGTTTTAGGGCTGGGTTAAAGGCAGCCCTGGTTTCCCCGCGTCGCCACCGAGCAGGTACCGTCCCCCTTGGGATGCTGCCAGGGTTATTTCCCACACAGCACCAATACAAAGGAGGATTTTTTTTGGGGGGGAGGCTGCCTGGGTAGGGGTGGGCAGAGGGGTTTTTTTGGTTTTATTTTTTCCAGGCTACTCCTTTCCATCTCTCGCTTCGCTTGGTTCCCAGACAGTCGGCACATTGTCCGGGACCGCTGGAGTGTGGCAGGATGCTCCTGGATGCCGCCAGCCCCCCCGCCTCGGGCCAGCCCTTTTGTTTGCAGCCACGTTTAGGGATGAGCTCCCTGGGGATGAGGGGGGGGGGTGTCAATCTGCTTTTGGGGTTCCCCATCTGCCCTGGTCCTCCAGGATGGGAATAACCATCACCATTGCTTGTTAATAGCTGGAGGAAATCCCTCAACCTGGTGCCTCTGTTGCAATTAAGGGGGGTTTCTCAGCGCTGCGGGATTATTTCTTGCTGTGCGAGGGGGACGCTTTTCCTCCTCGCTGCCTTCTGAGGATACAAAAACCTTATGTGGGTGCTTTACATGCCCTCCCAGCTCCTCCTTTGCTTACATCGAAACACGTGCGTGCGCACACAGATGCGCAACCTCCCAGAGCTTTGCTCGCCGCTCCTCAGTCCTCAATTACTAAATATTTAGCAAAATTTACTCAGTGTAGAAGCGTTTTCCACCCAGGGAGGGACGCCGGAGTGGTTTATGGGCGCCGTGAAGCGCAGGATGAGGTTAATGGACAGGGAGCTGACGAGTCCCCCCGCAGTGCCATCTGCTGACTCAGCAGATTTGTGTTGCCGCATCCAGCGTTTTGCCTTTATTTTTTAGTTCTTTTCACCCCCAGCCCCACTTTCAGCTGCTCCGGGTCTGGATTCTCCCTGGCGAAGGGATCCACATGGCAGGCAGGGGTGGAGAAAACCCTGGGCTGGGTTAACGTTTCATCCCAACCCGGCCTCTCCTCGCCGGCTGTTGGGATTTTCCCTTCCTAAAACTGAGCAGCTGAAAGAAACCAAAACAAATTCCTCCTCCTTATCCTTCCCTTTCTTCTTGTTTCATCTTTTCCCCCCCTTCCCCTCCCCTTTTCCCCCCCTTTTTAAAGTTTTATTTCTTATTTTTAATATTTTTTGTGAGTTTATTTAACGTTTTCCCTGCGGTGGCAGCCGCCCGCGGATGATGGGGACGACGGCCAGCACGGCGCAGCAGGCGGTCTCAGCATCCCCCCCGGACAGTGGGGCTCTGGGCGAGGGCAGCATGGAGGACCAGCGGTCCCTCAGCATCCACTCCTTCCAGACCCTGGGGCTCCACAACAGCAAGGCCAAGTCCATCATCACCAACAAAGTGGCACCCGTGGTCATCACGTAAGTCCTTGGCCTCCTCTTGCGACTCCTAAACCTCTGTTTTTCTGCGCCGCCTTCTCAAAATATTGCTTGTTTTTAAAAGGTACAACTGCAGGGAGGAGTTTCAGATCCACGATGACCTGCTGAAGGCCAACTACACGGTGGGACGCATTTCTGAGACGGCGCTGGAACACTACCTTGTGCAAGTGAGCATCAGCACCGCTCTGTGCCAAACCCGTTTCAACTTGGGGTTTGAGGACCTTGAGGTTTTGGGGGGGGGCTAATTTTGAGGATCACCGAGAAAAAAACCCACTTCTCTTCCGAGCCTGCTTGCTCAAACCCACTTATTCGCCATCTTCTCTCTGCCTGTCTTGTTCTGCAGGGGAAATATTTCATGGTCAGGGATGTCTATGGCAAACTAGATGTCTTGAACACTACGGGCAGCTGCGGCGCTCCCAATTTCAGACAAGCCAAAGGAGGTTATGCTGTGTTTGGCATGGGGCAACCCAGCCTCAATGGCTTCAAACTCGTCCTACAGAAGCTGCAGAGAGAGGGCCACAAGGTTGGTGGGAAGCTGGAAATTTGGGGTGGGAAAAGGCAGGAGAGCTTTTTTTGGGCAGCTTCTTCCTCCTCTTCACAGGAGTGTGTCTTCTTCTGTGTCCGTGAGGAACCTGTGGTCTTCTTGCGGATGGAGGGGGACTTTGTGTCCTACACGCCCAGGGGCAAGGAGAACCTTCATGAGAACCTCCAGTGCCTGCAGCGGGCAGAGACCCTGGAGTTGGCCATCCGCAAGGAGGTGAGGCGGGACGAGATGGGGTTCATCACAGAATAGTTTGGGTTGGAAGGGACCTTCCCAGCTCCCCCAGTGCCCCCCCTGCCATGAGCAGGGACATCTTCACCAACTCAGGTTGCTCAGAGCCCCGTCCAGCCTGGCCTGGGATGTCTCCAGGGATGGTTCATCCACCACCTCTCTGGGCAACCTGGGCCAGGCTCTCACCACCCTCATTGTAAAACACTTCTTCCTCGTGTCTGGCCTGAATCTCCCCTCCTTTTGTTTAAAACCGTCACCCCTTGTCCTATCGTCCCAGCGATAACGGGGTGTATGTATCCCCCCACCTCAAAAAATGGGGTTGTTGGAGGTGGTGGGTGCCCCATGGGTTTTAATGGTGGTGGTCCCCATCTCCACTAGATCCACGACTTTGCGCAGCTGAGCGAGAGCGTCTACTACGTCTACAATGATGTGGAGCGCTTGCGGGATGAGCCCCACACCGTGCGTGTGCAGGGTGAGGAGGACATCCAGGTGACAGAGGAGGTCTACCACAGGCCCGTCTTCCTCCTGCCCTCCTACAGGTGCTGCCCTTCCTCCTCCTCCTCCTCCTCCTCCTCACATGTGGCTGCTGGCTTTGCTTTTGCAAGCTGGGCTCTTCATACCCTCTTAAACCACATGTCCTCTGCCATGGTGGGGATGAAGTTGCTCCCAAGGCCTCATTCTCCTAACAAGGGTTGTCGTTGTGCCTGGCAGGTACCACCGGCTGCCCCTGCCCGCTGAGGGAGCCCCTTTGGAGGAGCAGTTCGACACTTTCATCTGCTTCCTCAGGGTGAGCTGAGCAAAAGCACCTGGTCTGTGAGGCCACGTCAGGTTAGGACTTGCTTCTGCACCTGGGTCAGGGAATGTGACTCCCCGAGAACATCATCTCCTGCTCTTGGGTTGGTGCTGCTCATTAGAAGATGCCTGTGCCTGTGGTTGCATCCTGTTCCTGTTGCTGTAGATCCTGCTGGAGAAGTCATAGAATCATAGAGTCTCCTGGGTTGGAAAGGACTCACAAGGATCACTGAGTCCAACTCTTGTTCCTGCACAGGACACCCCACAGTTCACACCATGTGTCTGAGGGCGTTGTCTCATCTCTTTTTGAACAGTGTCAGGCTTGGGGCTGTGACACCTCCCTGGGGAGCCTGTTCAGTGTCCAGCACCCTCTGGGTGAAGAACTTTTCCCTAATATCCAACTCAAACCTCCCCTGGCCCATCTTGCTGCCATTTCCTCAGGTCCATGTTGTCCAGCTGCTTGTCCCTACTCCTGGCCAGAGGTGACCATTCGTCACCACCTCCCAGCATCCCTGTGCAGGTGGCTCTTCCCCAAATGGGTTTGGGAGAAAAGATCTGGATTTAGTGCAGAACTTTTGATGGTGGAGCTGCTCATTTTTAGCCTGGGAGCTTTCATCTTAGTGGCTTGGGAACTGGTGGTGGGAACATCTCTGGTGGGGTGGCCAGGCCAGTGTCAGAGGCCACAGGGTGTGGGGACACAGTGGATGGACTGCCCATTGTGCTGTCCTGGCCCACCCATGCCATCTCCTGAGCAAAGGGGAGATGCTGCCCACCCCTCCATGCCTGGGCAGGGCCATCGTGGTGACAGAGACCGCTCTCCTGGGTACCCCTGTGGTCCCCATCCTCTGTCCCTTCCTCCTAGGAGAGCCCCAGCCTGCTGCTGCGGGACCCTGGTAGACCCCCTCCGGCACTGCTCTTTGGCTGCCAGACTGGCGTGGGCAGGACCAACCTGGCCATGGCCATGGCCACACTTGTCTTCTACCACCACCACCAAGGAGCTGCTCAGAAGCCTGAGTAAGTGGGGCAGCCCCCGGGGATGGGAGGGGGGGATACCTGTGCCCCTGGGACTGGTTTGATCCTCCCCTTAGAATCACAGAGTGTTTTGGGTTGAAGGGACCTTCAAAGCTCATCCAGTGCCACCCCTGCCATGAGCAGGGACATCTTCACCAGCTCAGGTTGCTCAGAGCCCCGTCCAGCCTGGCCTGGGATGTCTCCAGGGATGGTTCATCCACCACCTCTCTGGCCAACCTGGGCTGGTGTCTCACCACCCTCACTGTAAAACAATTTCTCCCACTCCAGCCTCCCCCACCCGCCTAAAACATCTCCCAGGCTTCGGGTCATCCAGACCTTCATTGAGATGGTCCCCAAAGGCCAGCAGATAGTGGAGGAGGTAAGAGGATTTTGGCAAACCCCCAAGCGCGGTGGGTGGAAGGGGGTGAGGTCGGTCTCCCCCCTGATCTGGGGCTTCTCGCAAGGTGGATCGTGCCATCGCTTCCTGCTCGGAGATGCACGACATGAAGGAAGCCATCTACGAGTACAAGAAGAAGCTGGAAGGGATTGGGGAGGACTATCAGATCCAGGTACGTTCATCAGAGGGATCGCTCGCATCCCTGCCACCGGTCCAGGGTGATTTATCAAGCTGGTTTTGTATGGGGATGAGAAGAATGTAAATTCTGGAAATCTGATGCTTCCCATGAGCTGGAAATTTCCCAGGGACGTGAAACCTGAAAGATTGTGGAGCTTCTCAATTGTTTTTTCCCTCAATTGTTTAAGAGCCATCAGATGGAGCAGGCTCGGGTTTTGGGGGAGAAAGCTGTGTGTTTTGGTCTTCACCGCTGCTTCTGGGCGATGACCTTGGGGGAAAATAATATATCGTGCCCTGGTTTTATCAGCTCTAAGATTGGAAAATCCACACAAACCTGGCTGGTAAAAGTCCTCGGGATCTGGGAGGGATTGCTGCTTAGAGGTTTTCCTGCGAATGCGCTCACTCAAGGTCAAGCATTCCTATCTGTAGATTTCTGTTTTTGTCTCCTTTGCTTTGAAAAGCCATCAGTGTGGTTTTTCATGCTGGAAAACTGTGGTTTCCCTTGTTTGACCCAGATGGGTCCTGCCGGGTGATGGATGGATGGAGTGAGCAGGCTCAGTTGGCAATGCTGCCCAAATCCCAGCCTTTTTGGGGGATTGATTTTCCCATTTACATACTAAATGTGGAGTAGAAGTGCCATTTGTAAAGTGCAATCTAAACAACTGGCGCTGTGCGGCCCAAGCAAATAGGCTGGAGCAGAAAAGCACCACGAAAATAGCGGGGAAAGAAAAGTGTTTGCTGGCGCTTTTTTCGGCGTTTAGTGGCAAACCCCAAATTTCAGCCCCCTTTTTAGGGTGGATTTAGGTATGTTTGGTGCTGCTTGTGTAATGGCAAATACTCTTGCGCAGTAGGGGAAGCTTGGGCAGGGGATTTTGTCACTGCCTCGAAGCATTTTCCCAACTCTTCCCCACTGGGGAAGGCTGCTCTATGTCATTCTCGACTCCGGGGAAACAACTGGCCGGGGACCGACTGCCGTAAATTAGTGGTGAGGAGTGTTTATTTGAAGTCTGCACGGAGTGAGAACAGGTTTAAACAATGGCAAGGGGCCAGGAAAATGTGCTGGGGGAGTGGGAAGGATGAGGAGGGGTGAAGGGCCATTGAAAAACCAGCCTGGGCTTGGTAGGGCCGCAGGTGGTACCGGAGGGATTTGCTGGGTGAGCTAGCAGAGCCCTGCTTGCTTTTGGGGAGAAAAAGGGTTTTTCTGGGCTCAGAGGAATGACCTCAAGCCAGACTGTGGCTTTCTGCCCTGTGTTTGGGGTAAAAGTGGAGATTTAAGTCCTCAAGTGATGGTGACACAAGGGTAGGTGCATCCTGGCATGGGATGCTGAGCATTGCCGGACCGCTGCGGTACCCAGCTGAAACACAAGCGGAACATCCCCCTGTTTCACCAAAAGCCTGTTTCAGGGAAATACTGAGGGATTTAGCTTGGGTGAGAGCACCAGGCTGGTTTTTATTGCAGGAACCCAAGTGCTTGGGTAGAAATACCGCAAACCCGGGACGGCCGCATCCCTCACAGGCTTTGTTTTGAGTCTCCAGACCAAAACCGGCTGCTCTGCCTCTTGATAAATCACAGCGGGCCAGATTTCTCTTGCAGAGAACAAGTAAATATTCCTGAGTCAGCCACGTAATGTCAGATTTTTCCATTCGACCCTGGGGATGGGGTCACAATGGACTCCTCAGAGATGCTCCTGTGGCGATGCTGCGGGTTAATTTGTTGGGTGAGATGCTAGGATGTACAAACCCTGCCTCGAGGGCTTCTGAATAATGGAAAATCCTGAAGGTTTGAGCTTGTGCCTCCCTGGGAGGAGGTAGCTGTGCTGGGTCACGTGCCTGGTTTGGGGAGGTGATGGTGAAGACGGTAATGATGAAGATGAGGAGGAGGAGAGCTTGCTTGAAGCCATCTACATAGGCATTGTGATGCTTCTGGGGATGAAGGCAAAGAGGAGACACTTTGAAACAATATATTACCGGGGTGGGTGCAGGATCTTGTATCGACCAGCCCCCTTCCCTTGGGTCTGAGTCTCCCGTTTGCATCTGGACAGTGTTATCTCCCGGGGACAGCAACGCCCCTTGGGGCTGCTTGGAACCGCTCCCGGCGTGTCCTTGGGCTAAAGGGAAGGTTTGGGTTGAGCTGAAATGCACGTTTATGCCTTTAAGCATTATTTAATACGGAAAACTTGGAATGTTGAAAAAAAAGGCACCAAAAAAACTATATTCCAGATTGGGTTCTGTAGGTTTTCTCCCACCTCTTCTTATTTGGGAGGGGTTTCTTTCCAAACAAACAGCTTGATGAAATCGGCATGAACATGCAAAAATCCTTCTGAGCGACTTACATGGCATTTCTGCCCCTCTTTCCACCCCCAAAAAATACTCCGTAAAGAAATGCCTCAGCTTGTTTGCTGCTTGCTGGTGTCTCTCCCAAGCCAGGGGGACCAGGCAGCGTTGAGCATTGTGAATCCCCCCACCTTTGCTTTCAGGGGAGCAGCACCAAAGAATATTTCCTCCAGAGGACTTTGCAGAGCCTCGAACGCTATTTCTACTTGATTGCCTTCAACTACTACCTTCATGAGCAGGTAAAAATAAACCCACCAATCCAAAAAACCCCTCTTTTGCTATTTTTTTATTGGTTTCCCTGTGCAGTGTGAGGGAAGGGGTCTCTGAGTTTCCCAAGCAAATATAGGCTGGTTTGTTTGTTGTTCTTTTTTGGTGGGGTTGTGGGTTGTGTCGGGGCAGGGGGTGCGAGCCCAGGCTGATGGCGCGTCCCCCCCGGCCCCCTGCCGGCAGTACCCCCTGGGCTTTGCCCTCAGCTTCAGCAGGTGGATGTGCCGGCATCCCGAGCTCTACCGGCTGCAGGCGGAGATGAACTCCTCGGAGCTCACTGTCACTGGGGATATCGTCACCAAGGGGACACGAGTGCTGGTGAGTGCCTGTCCTGGGTGTAGGGATGGGGCTTGGTGGCTCCTCGTTGTCCCTTGGGAACGGCACCTTTCTGGGATGCTTGCCCTTGTTGTAGGGGAGGTGTGGAGTATTGGGGTCTGAGCTCTATGTTGGGGTGTCCAGGTCCATGTTGAGGTCTCAGGTCTGTGCTGAGGTCTTCAGGTCTGCATTGAGGTCACCAAGTGTGTGTTGGGGTGTCCAGGTCCATGTTGGGGTCTCAGGTCTGTGCTGAGGTCTTCAGGTCTGCATTGAGGTCACCAAGTGTGTGTTGGGGTGTCCAGGTCCATGTTGGGGTCTCAGGTCTGTGCTGAGGTCTTCAGGTCTGCATTGAGGTCACCAAGTTTGTGTTGGGGTGTCCAGGTCCATGTTGAGGTCACCAAGTCTGTGTTGGGGTCTTCAGGTCCATGTTGAGGTCTCCAAGTGTGTGTTGGGGTGTCCAGGTCCATGTTGGGGTCTCAGATCTGTGCTGAGGTCTTCAGGTCCATGTTGGGGTCTCAGGTCCATGTCCAGACTGCATCCTCATCAAGGATGGGCAAGGGGCCAGACACCCCCTGTGCACATGGATGTGTCCAGTTCTGCAGGCCCGGAGTACCGGGGTGCTGGAGTACCCCAGGACATGAGCCTAAGCTGCTGGCCTAACTGCAGCTTCATCTTTCTGGGTGCTCCTGACTGTGGTGGGGTGAAGGAGGCCAGAGCTGCTGGTGGCTTGCTGCTGCTTTGGCATGGTCTTGCTGCAAGAAGAGCATCTCCCACCTTTGTAACGCAGCTGTGTGTGTCTTTGTGCCCTGTTTTGCTGAGGCTGGAGGGGTTTGGGAACTTCTCCTGAGCATGGTGTGCTGGGAAACCCCCCTGCAAACCTAGGAATGGGTGCAATGTGGGAGTGTCCCCTTGCCCAGGCTTTGCTCTGCTGCAGGTGGCAGACGAGCGCTTCTGCCCAGACATGATGAGCACTGCCAAGGAGATGAATGTGGCCAACTTTCGACGGGTCCCCAAGATGCCCGTCTATGGGACGGCGCAGCCCAGCTCCAAGGTGAGGGACATGCACCCCACAACAGCCAGGGACACCCAAAACAGGGGTCCCAGCCCTCCCCATCACCCTCCCCTTCCCTCAGAGCCTGGGCAGTGTCCTGCGGTACCTGACGGATGCCAAGAGGAAGCACAGACACATCCTCTGGATCAACCTGCGAGAAGAAGTGGTCCTGGAGGGGAACGAGCAGATCTATACGCTGCGGGAGCCCGGGCAGCTGGAGGAGCTGATCCCCGTGCCCACCGCCTCGCCTCAGCAGCTGGAGGTGAGCCAGATGTTGGGTACAAAGCGGGGGTTCTGCTTGTTTTGTTCTTTTCTTTCGACAACGACAGACAGGCAGTGGTTGTATTGGGTGCTGTGCTTGGTTTGCACCCACCCTGTGTGCTGGAGGCTGTGGACAGCCCAGCTGATGCAGAACCAGGTGGTTGACCAGCTCTTTATGGGACTGCAAAAATAAAGGAGTCCTCCTGGCTGGGCTGTCACTGTGCCAGAGTTTGCAAAGGCAGAGCAAAGCAGACGTCCTGCCCCGAAGAATTTATAGCATGGCGTGAAAGCCAGGGTAAAAGGCACCCAGGGAAAGGAGAGTAGATGTTTTCAGATGTTCCCAGCTTGGTTTCTAGAGGAGAATGGGTAGTGGAGGAGCTGCCTGGGGTGGTGGGAGATGATGCTCCTGAGGCTTCCACCAAGCATGGTGGGGACCATGGTCCTGGGCAGAAGCAGGGGCCAGGACCTGGTGTGGAGTTTTGTGTTGTCTACGGGGTGTTTGAGAGGTATCTGCATCTAAAAAAAAAATGATTAGTATCTTGATATGTTAAGAGGAGTGGGTCTTACAGTGAGGGTTTCCCCATCCTCTGCAGAAACTAGAGGTGACCCTGAAGGGTGACCTGCTGAAGTGGCAGAAGTGGCTGGAGGTCTACCTGGAGGTGGAGAAGCAGATGAAGATGTTCAAGAGTTGCCTGACCCTGCAGGAGATCTTCAGCCAGCAGAAGAACATCTTCCCAGGGCTGACCTACCGCCGCATCCCCATCCCCGATTTCTGTGCTCCCAAGGAGCAGGTACCCCAGGGATGGGGTCGCTGCTGTCACCTCCTTCTCAAGCCATCCGTGCTGCTGTGGGGTGAATGTCACTTGAGTGCTCGATGTCACCCAGCCTCAGGGTTATGATGGTGTGGCCAGGTTCAGTGTGGGGCGATTGCTGGGGCAAGGAAGGTCCCTGGGGGGCTCCTGAGCAAGGGGGATCCCATGGTGGGGATGGGAGGTGGGTTGCACCCATAAACCACCCCTGGCTTTGCTACCGGCAGGACTTTGACCGGCTGCTGGAGGCGATGAAGAGCGCCCTGGCTGAGGACTCACAGGCAGCCTTCATCTTCAACTGCTCCAGTGGCCGGGGCCGCACCACCACGGCCATGGTCATCGCCGTCCTCACCCTATGGCACTTCAACGTGGGTACTGGGGTCTGCAGGGAGAGTGACAGGCTGGAGTTGGGGCTGCTGGGGAAACTGATGGGTGTGACATTTCAGGCTTCCGTGCCCATGCAAAGGGGAGGTGCAGGATGCCTGGTGTCCCGGTGGGTTGGGTTAGGGGTCTGCATGTCTGCTCAGCTGTGGGGCAGACCCTAAGGGCACCATCCTCTGTCTGCCCCAGGGCATCCCCGAGATGAGCGAGGAGGAGATTGTGAGTGTGCCTGACGCCAAGTACACCAAAGGGGAGTTCGAGGTGAGTCCTTGAACCTGACTCTTGTTTCAGGATCCCCCACTGAACCCACTCTTTGTTACCTTAGCCACAGCTGCATTTTTGGAGGCGCTGGGTCCTCTCGTGGGCTGGGAGGGAGAAGTCAGGTCGAGGCGAAGAGGCACCTGGTGAAAGCCCCTGTTGCTTCTACCTGTGCTCCAGGTGGTGATGAAGGTGGTCCAGCTCCTGCCCGATGGTCACCGGATGAAGAAGGAGGTAGACATGGCCCTGGACACTGTCAGCGAGACAATGACGCCCATGCACTACCACCTCCGAGAGATCATCATCTGCACGTACCGGCAGGTGAGCAGGTCCTCCCCATTGGCACAAGGCCACCGCCAATCCCAGAGGGTGCGACCAGGCTCTGGGACCAGCCCTGCTGAAGCTGTATGGTTTTGTGGCCTGAAGCTTGCTGGGATGCCACCAAAGAGGCACCAGGGGCTCTTTTGATCATGGTCACCTGGTGTCATTTTGCATCTTGTGTCGCATCCCACCTGTCTGGTGCTGTCCTGCATCCTGGCCAGCATCCTCCCTGTCTGGTGCCACCCTGCATCCCACCTATCTGGAGCAGTCCTGCATCATCCCCCCAGCATCCTGCCTGTCTGGTGTCATCCCACATGCCACCCGGCATCCTGTCCGTCTGGTGCCGTTCTGCATCCCACCCAACCCAACATCCCACATCCTGCGTTGCACCCCGTCCTGCATCCGATCTCACATGCCGGCCGTCCGGCTGAGCGCAGCCAGCAGGGGGCAGGGCTGGTCCGTCCCGCTCCACTCCCAGCCCTGAAGGCTCCTCCAGCTCCTCTGAGCTCAGGAAGGGGGACCCGTCCTTGAAGGGACCCCCATCCTCAGGAGGAAACCCCTCTGTGCCCATGCGGGAGGCATCCTGCAGCTGGCTGAGCCCACAGCCTGCTGGAAGCTTCTGTGCAGCTGATGAAGGGGAGAAAGGACAATATTTTTAGATTTCTTTATGTATTTATTTATTTTTAAGCTGTGCAACTATTTGATGTGGCCCCGGAAGGGCTGAGCTCAGGGCTCAGCATCCTCCCTGCTGGGGCTGGATCGACCAACGTCCCCACTAGTGATGGTTTTGCCCGCAGCTGCCATCGACCCCTGTTTTCAATTAATGGCTATGAATGATTGATCTGGGGAAGAAAACCCAAAGCATTTAATCACATAGTAACATCCACAGCTCCCCGGGTGTTTGCCTCATGGTTTATGGGGTCCTCTGCATTTTTTTGGGGGCTGGGGGAGAAATCCTGAGCTCCATGGCATGAGCCGCTGGGGACTGAATATTTACAGCAACAGCTACTGTGAAATTATTGGGATAAGTAATTTTATATATCTATATGTTTTTTTTTCCCCAGTGATGCATAGCCCGAATAAGAGAATGATGGGAATTTTATAGTTTAGGCATTGCCCTAATGGATGTTTAATTAAGCCATGGTTAGTGTTTAGAGTAGTGTGGGGTTTGGGTGAAGAGAGGGAAGGTAAAGGTGCTCTGGTACTTGCTTGGGTTTGTTCCTACCCCTTCCCACCCCGAAGAGGGAGGAAAAAAGTAGGAGAATATAAGAAAATGATATATAATAGAATAATAAAATGACAAATAATAGGAAAATTAAATAAAAATTGAATGGGATGGGATAATAAAATGATAAATAATAGGACAATAAAATAAAAATCCAATAAGACCATATAATAACACAATAAATAATAGGACAGTATAATAAAAATAAATAGGATAATAAAATGATAGGAGAAATATAAATAAATAGGATAATAAAATGATAGGAGAAAATAATAAATAGGAGAAAATAATAAAAGTAAATAGGACAATTTAACAACATGATAAATAACAGGATCTGCAAATACTAGCACATAGGTGCAGAGGAGACACCTTTTCCCAGGCCAGAATCACTCACCTGGTGCTGCCACAAATAAGGGTGCAAATGAACAAACCCCAAGGCTGGTGTGGCCTCTCCTCTTCCTATGGTGGAGGATGAGGATGAGTCTGACCAGGGGAAAAGCCTTTTTCTATTATTTTCTTCTCCTTGGGGAAATGCTTTGCAGTCCCGGAGCTCCTGCTTTCGGGTATGGTTTGTGGCTGGCTCCTGGGCACACACCCCATGTGCATTTAGCGATCTTTTGTCTATTTTTGAGCTCTGTACAAGATAGGGGAAGTTTTTATATGCTGGAAACCACAAGTTAACGAGAGCCTGGGCTGTGGGCTGGAAGGATGCACTTATTTTTGTCCCCAGAGTGGGTCCTTCACCACCCGGCTTCTCAGGTGGGGTGGAGAGCGGGGCTGTGGGTGAGGACTGGGGTGCCTTTGGGATGCTCTCCCGAGGCGGGTACTACTTCAGCTGCTCTCCTGCTCCTTCCAGCGGAGGTTGGGGAAGGATGAGAAGGAGACGCGGACGCTGCATCTGAGGAGCCTGCAGTACCTGGAGCGCTACATCTACCTGATCCTCTTCAACGCCTACCTGCACCTGGAGAAGAAGGACTCCTGGCAGCGGCCCTTCAGCCTCTGGATGCGGGAGGTGAGGCTTTCCCTGCCGGAGCGGGTTGGGCTGCTCCTCCCCACCCCAAACCTGCCCCTTTTCTGAGTTTTCCAGGGCTTTAGTTTGATCTGCCAGTTGTGATTGCAGCATCTGGGGCTGGGAGGCCACCAGCCAACACCCCTTCCTTGGTTTGGTTAGCTTGGCTTGGCTCTCCTTGCACCCAAACCCACCTCTAATTTCTTTGGAGTGTATTAAAAATACAATAACCCAGCCAGACGGGTTGGAGGATTGAAAGGAAAGAATAATTAAAAGCCGGGCTGGGGGAGATGGGACTGCTGGCACCAGGCATCTGGGAGGATTGGAAAGCAGCTCCAAATTCTCCATATTTCCTGCTTTTCATTATTTTTCATTATTATAATGCAGCAATTAGTTTTTTCTCTCCCTGGGTTTGCATGATGTGAAGCAGGCACTGCTCGCATTTGTGTGTAGGGGGAAACCTCTTGTCCCTTTGCTTCTCCCAGCGTCCCTAATTCATATAGGCATGTTGGATCTGCCAGGCAGGAGGTGACAGCGGCGGCTGCCAATTCCTCTCGCTGTCCCCCTGTCCCACTGGCAGGGGCTGCAAGGAGGGGTATCAGTGTCCACCCCAGCATGGCATCCCAGTTATGCTGGTGTTTGCGTTGCCTGGTGGTGGCAATCCTTAAATGCGGCGCCCTTAAATGCGGCGTTAGCTCTGTCTCCCACCTCCCTTGTTTCTTGGCAGGGTGGAAATACACCCAGCTTGCGGATAAAAGGAGCCTTTGACCCCCAAAGCACCCCTTCCCACTGCATAATCCCCGTGGTTTTTAGTCAAAAACAAGGCACCGTTGTAGCTTTTTGGCAGAAGGGCGCCAAAGGCAACAAACCCAGTGGCGGCTGACCCCGGCAGCAAGGAAGCGGCTTAGAAAGATGTATAAACCGTGGCTGGGGGAAAGCTGGGGTGCTGCGGGAGGGGGTGGTACCCGGATAAAAGGAGATGCTGGGCACCTTCCCCACCCAGGAGGGAGCAAAAGCACCCCCAGGATGCTGGGGCGAGGGGTTAAATCTCTTTTCCATCTGCTTTCAGGTGGCGGCAGTGGCCGGGGTCTACGAGGTCCTCAACCAGTTGGGCTTCCCCGAGCTGGAGAGCCAGGAGGGCAAGTCCCTGCGCACGCTGCGGGGCCGGTGGCGGGCGCAGGGCAGCACCCCCCGCCCCTTCCGCGGGGAATTCGTGTAGGGTCAGGGTGGGGGGGGGTCCCCACTGCTTTTTCTTGGTGGGGCAGAAGATCAAAAAGACTGTTTTCCCAAAAAACCTGGGGGGGTGGGGAGGGAGGGGCGAGCCCTGGAGCTGCCTTAGAACGCGGGGGATGTTTGGGGTTCTTTTGGACGCAATAAAAATATTGTAAATTAAAAATCGATCCTTTTAGGCAGGTGCTTAATTGTGAGCGGGGCGGGGGGGGGGGGGTGTATGGAAAAGCGGCTCTGAAATGCTGGATTTGGTGGGTGCGTGGAATTGTGACAAATTTTTCAGGACTGTGCTCACTTTCTCCCTAAACCATTGCGGCACGCACGCGCAAATATATCTATTTATATACAGATATGTGTATATATGCATAGATACACAAATATATATAGACATGTGTATATATATATGTATGTATATGTGTATATATACACACAGATATCTATTTATGGCTCCATATATCTGGAGCCATAAACACTTGCAGCCTGGATTAGGGCTCTCAGAGCTCCCTGGCTATATTTAATGTTTGGGCATCTTTGGTTCTTCTCAACTTTTTCCAGTTGTGGATGCAGCTACGGTGCCAGGTTTGGGGGTCCCAACTGCCCCGTTTCCCCCTCCCCAAACCTGCCAAGGTGATGCTGTAGAGGGTTTAGCTGCTCAGCAAAGAGTAGATGGAGGGGTGATAGAACAGGATGGGGAGCACAAAGCAGGAGCACACGCTCCATCTTTCCCATCTCTTTGTTGCCAAGGATGGGAGACTCTGGCAGCAGAAATTCAAATGTGGAAGATGGAAAGCAAAAATTATCACTTTTAACTAGATGGATGCTGCTTCTTAAACCCTGGGGTGGTTCCTGCTGTGGCTGCGAGAGCCCCGATTGCCACAGGGTCCCTTGTTCTTTTTGACATAACCACGCATTTCAGTTTTACTATTCTTCTTTAAATGCAGAATACTGAAGAGTTGTTGGAATACTTTCTCCCTCCCTGGGTATTTCAGTGTTTAGATAATTTACTGCTCATGCAGCGGGACAGTTGACGCGGTGATTTGCAAGTTGATGCTATTTTTTTGCCTCTTTATTTCCCATGTTTAACAGGGCACATGCTTTCTGTCCCTGCAGAGCCACAGTTTTGCTGCCATACTAAAGAAATGACCTGCAGGCTCCTTTGCTTTCAGCACGGCTGCAAACCCATCCCCTTCCCCTGCCCCCGGCAGCAACCCTTGCAAGTCCTGCCTAATAGCCCTGACTTAATTAGGCAGGGTTTTTTTAATTGCTTAGGAAATCCCAGCCCCTTTAATCTTGGTAATGAAGGTTGGAGCTTAGCATCACCTGGACCGGGGGCCTCCAAGGCTTCGTTCTGCTTTCCCACCATCCTGACAAGAGATTTCCAAGTTAAACCTGGCTCTGAATGGGATTTGGAGGCGTCTGCTCCCTGTAATATGGGAGGAACGGCTGAGAAATAGGGCTCAGCATCCCCGAGGGCGCTGGCTGACCTGGTTCCCATTGATTCTCCCATCCTGATTACTGCAGTAAATTGATTTTTATTTTGTTTTTCTGCAAATTCAGGTCATGGTTTCACTTCTTCCCATTGTTCCAACCAGTCGTGGCTGCACTATCGAGCTCGGCTGAGATATCTGGCTGCGCATCTTCCATCCTGCCCTCGGCATCCTCCAAGGGCTCAGCACGTCCCCTCCCAGCTATGGTTATGCTGCTCACCAGAATATATATATAAAATATGTAAAAAAATATATAAAATATATAAATATATAAAATATATATTATATATAAAAATATATATAATAAAAATATATAAACATATTAAAATATATAAATAGATATAATATATATAATATATAAATATAAATATATAAATATGTATAAAAATATATAAACACATATAATATATAAATATATATATAATTTCCCTCTATATAGAATATACAGGGTGTTTCAAAAAAGGCGGACCAAACTTCAAGCCGTTTCAAATTGGGTCCATGTTTTTGAAACACCCTGTAGAATAACTAGAGAAAGAATATATATACTATGGATAATACATCTTATATACTATATATAGTATATTTTATAGAGAGTGTATGCATTGCATATATGATATAGACTTTGTAGATAACATAGAATAATGATCCAATAATATAAAATATTAATTCTATGATTATTCTATATAACATAACTTATAATTTATATTCTATATAACATAACTTATAATTTATATTCTATATAACAACACATATATATGTTGTATAATACAAGACTATATTACAAAAGGCAGCTCTTAGGGTTAATGGGCTGCCCGCCAGCCTTGGCTTGTGCCTATTCCTTGCCAGGAGCAGCATTTCACCCCAGGGAGGCATCAGCAAGGGGGTCTGCGGGCAAAAATACTTACAAAAAGAAACTGAAAGCGTGTTTTTATATACATCTATATTTAAAAAGCTGTTTTCCATTGGCTGGGGCTGCTAGCTGACCTTTTCACTGGAAATAGCTTAGCGTGAGGCTCAGGGAGCGAAACAAACCTTCATTTGTTCCACCTCTGTATTTATTTCACCTCTTTATTACTCCCGACTGCCGTTTAGCCTGTTTCTTTTCAGAGCCGGCTTTGCTGGGCCGAGGAGAGCCCATGGAAGGGAGCGCTCATTGATTTTACATGAAAAGTGCTTTTCTGCAGGTTTCTGACCCTCACTTAACCCTGTTGTGCTCCCGTTTCTCCTCTCCCCATCCTCCTGTGCGGGGCTTTGCGTGCAGGAGTAAAGCCGAAGGGATCCCAGGTGATTTGGGGCCAGATAAGTAACTATTTCCAGCCTCGCCAGCAATCCTAAGGGGTTGATTTCAAAGCAAAAAACACAGATCCCTGGCTGATTTTCTGCTATACTGCCCCGATGGTGTAGCATCCATCTATACGCAGCTGTACAACATCTCAGGTCTGCATCTCCTTGCCATGGAGGGGGCACAGGGCATCCCTACAGCTTTGGGTATCTTTTCCCATTTATTTGTTTGGTTTAGGGCTTTCTTTTATTTACAAGCCCCTTTTTCCCAAACCTGTGGACTCTTGGGAAAACAGGGGACGTGAGGATGCGATGTCTGGGCTGCTTAAGGATTCAGAGCCAGGTTCCATGGGCTCCAGGTTCCATGGGCTCCGTGTTACAGCAAGGCACAGGGAGAGGCCAACCTCCCCTAAAAATCACCCATTTATACCCGTATTTGTACACGCAGGCTGAGGTGGGGAATGGAAGCTCTTAACATTATGTAAAATTAAATATATATATATTTATACACCCCCTTATTCTGCCTATGGAAAAAAAGTTGTTTGTGGCAATGGAAATGTTCTTTGTGGCTTTGGTGGTGCTTGAAAGAGATGAATATTTTGAAAAGGGGCCCACAGCTCCCTTAAGGAATAGCACTAGTGGGCCTTTTGCCTGTGTCAGAGACAAAATGTATATATTTATATCGATGGATATATTGCTGTAGGAGGGAACTGAAAGGCTGCCATGCTCACCCATGTGCTGGACTGAATCCTTTTGCTGGAGAAATGGGGGTGCTGCATCCCCATCAGTGCTGCTCTCCCCATGGGGCTGGGACCCCCGCAGCCTTCAGGGCACCCATGGGGACAAATTGTCCCCGGGGGAGCTGGAACCCAAACCTGGGGCCACCAGGAGCAACCCCCCAATTTATTTTTGCAGAGCAGCTATCACATCTCTCCCCAGGCCGCTCAGGAAGCAATATAGAACTTATAATTTATATTCTATATAACATAACTTATAATTTATATTCTATATAATAACACATATATATGTTGTATAAGACTCCTGCACACCTAAATACCCTGGATCATCATCAAAGAGGATCTAATTATTATTTTGGCCATTTGGGGAGCCCAGCTCCTTTGTTGTAAAAGCGATGGGTGATTTTTGTGACTTTTAAAATACACTTTCTTTGCCTTCTCTCTGGCTGTGGTGTTGGGGGTAATGTGGCAAAAGCAGCTTTTGTAGCCACGCTGTCTGTTGCTGGCTAAAGAGATGTGGGTTATCTTTAATTATAAGCTTGTAGTTATTAAAGCTTCTATCTGCCTTCCCGTCCCCAAGGGTTCGGTGTATCCCACTGTACCATTTCCAGGTGTTTCTCTGCACTAGATTTGCTGCATATGTGCTCTTTGCTCACAGGAGATGTCAAATAAGGGTATAACTAAAAGCTCCACTTTATATATAATAAGACGTGATGAACCCGTAACCGTTGGGGGTGCTAAATGATATTCACTATGCATGCAGGGATAAAAGCTGTCTTTTAAATCCCTATTAGGACATACTTCAATATTTTCTAGCAGAATAATACATAGAATATGAGCAATAAATACATACATTCACTGCATGGTGGGTGCGAAAAGGTCGTCAGGGACCACATCCCAGCTCCCTTGTCCCCCTGTGAAACCCCCCAAATAAGCCACTGTGTGGGACCCCCTCTATTTTGTTAAGATTATTGACGGGCTTATTTTTTGTTACTCAAAAATGTGCAACAATACAGTTGTTCCTGGCCAGATTCTCCTGTTCTGCACCTTTCCATGGGAGGGGGGCCCTGGCACGGGGACCCCTCTTTGGGCTCACCCGAGGTGAAAGGAATGGGGCTCCTCTTCCCTCAAGCAGGGCTTTTTTCCCCTCTTCTGGGTGAGCAGAAAGCCTTGGAAGCTTAAAGTCACGTGTCTTTATGGTTGGTTTTTTAATACATCGAAAGGGGAAAATATGCCGAGGAGCCAATATTCCACTGGCGTGTGGGGCTGAGGGGAAACCTGCTGCAGCCCCGGCTCAAAATCAGAGGGGCCTCAGGGCTTTTTAAATAATAAAACTCCTTTTTTCTTATTTTCTCCACCCAGCTGTGGCAGTTCTGCTTTATATAAAATGTCAGATGTACCCAAGACTCGCACATGTGAGTTTTCCAAGTACCAACCGGGGAGTGTTCCCTAATTGTCAGGGAAAAATGAGTATGTTTTGGGGCTGGGGGATGATATTTCTATTAACAAGGGAAAGCTGAGCTTAGGGGGGCTGTCAGCAAAGGCGATGCTGGGGGGGAAGCATGTGCTGGCATGGGCCCATGGCAAATAGCTCTGACATAACGGCCCTTAAAATAATAGCAATAATAATTTCCATGTATTTCTTTCTATGATGTACCTCGCTAGCAGAGCCCCCCGATGAAACCCCTGGACCTCTGCAAAGGGAGCGCATCTGTCTTTCATTTTACAGCTGAAGAATAGTAATTAAGATGCTTTTGCGAAGCCAGGGCTTGGAAAACTAAAAATAAAAGCCACATAGGCGCGATACCAGAGCTCTGAGCACCATAAGCTTTCCTTCTCCCTGCGGTCTTGCCCTCCCAGCCCCATATATATATACACATATATGTATATGTGTATATATGGTGTGTGTATGTATGTGTGTGGGGGTGTGTGTGTATGTATATGTGTGTGTGTATGTATATATGTGTGGGGGTGTGTGTGTGTGTATGTATATATGTGTGTGTGGGGTGTGTGTGTATGTATATATGTGTGGGGGTGTGTGTGTGTGTATGTATATATGTGGGGGGGTGTGTGTGTGTATGTATATATATGTGTGTGGAGGTGTGTGTGTATGTATATATATGTGTGTGGGGGTGTGTGTGCATGTATATATGTGTGTGGGGGTGTGTGTGCATGTATATATGTGTGGGGGTGTGTGTGTATGTATATATGTGTGTGGGGGTGTGTGTGTATGTATATATGTGTGTGGGGGTGTGTGTGTATGTATATATGTGTGGGGGTGTGTGTGTGTATGTATATATGTGTGGGGGGGTGTGTGTGTATGTATATATGTGTGGGGGGGTATGTGTGTGGGGGGGTGTGTGTGGGGGTGTGTGTGTATGTATATATATATTTGGGTTTACACATGTGTAAGCTTAGTTTCAGCAGAAGGAATATTAAAAAATAATAAGCTGGTCAATGTGCAGAGAGGGGAAACGCAAGGCTGGGCAAGGTTTGTGCTGGGAAGAAGGTTGCTGCAGATAAAGCGAAGGTTTGGGGATGCCCGCTGAGCTGGCAGGGGTGGATGTCTCCCACCCGCCAGCCCCATGGCATGGGTACGTATTTTGGCAGGTACAGCTTGTCTCCCCAGGGTGATGCTGGTGGGCTGCAGGTGATGCTGGGGTCAGCATCCTGCATCCCGGGTGGTCCAAGCTGCTCACTGGCACCGAGAGGCTTTAACAGCGTCTGGAACCTGAGGATATGGTGTTTTCATTGTTCTTGGATGCCACAGCAATCAGGGACAGTGTTTTTGGGAAAAAGCGGTTGAATAGATTTCTGCCCAGCCCCTCACCCAGCAGTCGGGCTTGTTTAAACCAAGGTGGAGCCAAGCGCCTGGGTTCCTCTGTGGTCCTGCTCACCTGGAGTTTAACCTCTGCTGCAGCCCGGCTCTGTGTTGCCTTACAATTGGAAAGCAAGAGCGCTTTTTAGGGTTTACGTCTTGCTTTCCCAGCGGCGGGACGCAGCCACAAAACTCGCAGCGCGGTTCCTAGAAGGAGATCGACTTTTTCCCTCTGCTTTTCCAAGCCCTCACCGCTGACAGTAGGGGCTGGAAGGCATCCAAGCCTGTCAGTATAAATCCTGCTGACCTTGTTTCACCATCCATCAACTCGCAGTTCAGCATCTCCCATCAGCCAGGGCCGGCGTCCACTTCCACTTTCTGGCTCATTTATTCCTTTTGTTTTCCCTGTTCATTTCTGGGTGGGCAGGGGGCTGAGGAGTGGACTCCAAGCCCCTAAAAAACCTCCCAGTGAGGCCTGCCAAAGCAAATACCTTGCAGGAATTTGGAGACGCAGTCATAATCAAGCCCTCTGTGCTTTAGGGATGATCCTGAGCCCGGCTGGTGGGAGAAATGATGCTCGGAGATGCAGCGGATGGTTCTTGCTATTGTCCTTTGGGCGTTATCCCCATTTTCCCGCAATAACTTGATGTTGTGTTTGCTGGCCAGCTGCTTCCAGAGGTCACCGACCGCAGGGATGGCCTCATGCCACGTGTTCCAGCAAGCAAAGAGGCCAGCAACCTTATGAGACATGGGCTGCAGGGTAAATGCCTTTGACTGGTGCTGGGAAGAGGATCAGACCCCATGTGAAGGGATTTAGCTCATCACAGTTTCCCATCCTAGCTGTTCTGGAACCCTGGGTTCTTCCTCTGAGTCTTGGAAATGGGCGGCAGGAGCCTGAGTCCTTCACAAAATCCTCAGCATCGTGTGCTACTCGCTTTATAGGTGCTAAATCCGCACAAAGAACTTGGTTTTCCACCTGCAGCCGAGTCACACCTTAAAAAATTGTGATGATGCCAGAGTGTTTGGGACCTCGTGGAAGAACATCACCGGTCATTGGTAACAGCATCCATCATTTCTGGTGCGTTAAAAGGAGGATTTGGTGGCAGGATATATCAGACTTGTATATTCGCATTTCTGTTCTCCCTGAGCAAAGCTTGTGGCTCTGAGTTTGTGTAGGGGTTTGCAAGGCTGCCGAGCACGGCTTTGCTTTTGCACTTCTGGAGGAAAAGCCCAGAAGCCTTGAAGTTGGATTCCCCCAGATCTTTGTGGAGGATTAGGGCGGTTAATTGGATTTTATTGAGGGTGCACCAGGAGCTCGGCATCACAGCTAAGGAAAGCGCTGGCCTGAATAGGGAGAGGTCAGAGGAGATGGGAGAAGGCCGTGGAGGGGCACAGCAGGTTTCTCCGTGTAGGGAAAAGGCTGTAGGAAAGGCAAGAAAATCCAAATAAATGGCACAAAACCTCCTGAGTGAGGGCAGCTGCAAGAAACGTGCAGACAAAACAGGAGGAAAAACTTTCTAAGATAAGTAAGACATGGCAAAAAAACCCCAACAAATGTCCTGGGGGGTTGTGGAGGTTCCCTCCGTCTTTGGAGGTCTTAAAGTGCGGATTAGTGGGAATGATCCTGCCTGGGGGCAGCCAGAGAGCAGATGATGAGCCTGACAGCTCTGTGCTTCCAAAGCAAGGCTTGTGCTTCTCCTGGCCGAGCACAGCACCTTCGGGCTTCTCCTTGGTGGTCCTTAAATCAGCCTGGAAAGAGCTGAGGTCCTGGAAAAGGGGTTTCTTTCTTCACTTCATCCAGGGGCTGCTCAAGGGAGGGAGGGGAAAGTGCACTGGGGGTTTTTCTCTCCGAATAGCGAGGTTCCCCTTCTGCCAGTGGTGCCGCAGCCCTCGCTGGTTTCGGGTTTAATCTCAGCCCTGCGTGTCTGAGAGATGAGGTCATGCTCGCTCCCCACAGCCTGCCGCAGCGCTTTGCCTCGCTCCCTCTGCTTCGGGGAGCTGGGGGGGATTGCAGACCCGCAGAGGCCCTGGCTCCTGCACGGTGGGGTTTGGGATGTGTCCCTAAACACCTTCTCTGTGCACCCAGGGTGGGCGTAGGCATCAGGTAAAAACATTGGCCATGACCACCTGCCCATCTTACTTGTGCCCAGGGTACCAATCCATCCCTCCCAGGATGCTAATGCACCTCTCCCAGGCCTCCTGGTGCCTTCTTGCAGCTCCTTTTAAAAGCACAAACCAAACCAACCTGCTGGAAGAAAACTTTTCTTCCTCCTTCTTCTTTATTTTCAATTTTTCGCCCCCTTTTTACCACTTCACCGTATCATGAGGATGCAGCTGGGGGTTACTCAGTCTGAGCGCAGGGAAAGCTGTGCTGTAGCCTTTTGGATTAAAGAACAGAAGCTTTAAGCCTGTGGGAGGAAGAAACGTGGTGACTGATGGCTGCAAATACAGCCCTTGCTTCTCACTCCAGTAGATCCTGAGCTCCTGCCTCCTAATCTCATGATATTATGGGTAGAAAAGCCAGTTTAGGTAATCGGTAGAGATTGCTATGATTTTATTAGACCTAATGCCCTTCCCTCCAGGGGACTTGCACAGCTGAGCAAAACAAGGATTGCCTGTAAAACACAAAAAATAGATCAAATTAAGTATGTTGTTATTATTATTATTATTTTTTTTTTTTTTTTTTTTTTTTTTTTTTTCTTTAAGAAATCTTCCCAGCCTGACATAACATTTTACTCAGCCTTCCAATTCAGGATTAATTGCCCTTGGGGGCCAATAGCCACATCTACTGCAGATGGATGGATGGATGGATGGATGGATGGATGGATGGATGGAGGTTTGGGACATGTCACCTGGGCTCCAGGTCTGAGTGGTACCTGGCTGGGATGGGCAGAGCTGGCTCACACTGCATCTCTCCAGTGATGCAGAGTTTGGGTACCACCAGCCTTTGGGATTATGTGCTGGAGTCTTCCAGAGGGAAAACAATCTGGTTTGGGGTTTTAAAAGCAGTAGCTGTTGGCAGCTTTCTTTTCGGGAAGCTGGAAAGAAAAACTGCTCCTCTATGGACCTAGAGGTCACCTAGTAAATGGGAAAGTCCCCAAAAAAGATGTCACTCAGGGCTGAAGACAGGAGTGCCTGTTGAATCAGAAAGTAGAATTATAAAGTGTGTTATCAGCGGAGGAAACGGGAGCTTGTGATAAGATGGTGCTCGAGGAGGGGAAAACAGGAAAAGGCTCCATTTGAACTCAAAAATGGGAAGGAAAAGGTTAAGCCTAAAGTCAAGGAGAAGGGTCAGAGCAGAGTTAAAGGCTGGGAGGGGAAAGGCAAAGCCAGGAGACAAAGAGGAGAATAGAGGGGCCAAAGCAAAGGGGAAGGGCAAGCAGGGAAGGGAAGAAAAGGACAAAATGGGGAGCAGAGGGGCTGGGGGTTGCTTCTTCATGCACTCATTGTTTCTTCTCTCTCTCCTTAATTTATTATCAAAAAGTTAAACTGCTGCAGATCTTGATTTGTCTTTTCTAGCAAGAAACATCCCACAGCTGCCTTGCTTGTTCACTCTTCCCGTCCTCTTTATGCTGGGGATTGGGAGGAAGAAGGCTGGAAAGCAGAGCAGCTTTTCATTGTCAGCTGGTGGTGTATTGGCAGAGCTAACTCAAAAATCCACCTGCAGTGGTTGACTGTTTTAATACTTCAGGCAGGTGTGACAAACAGGAAGGGCAGATGTCCTCGCTAGGGTGACATATTAACATCTCAGCAGCTTGGAGCTGCTGAGATCCGCTTTAGAATCTTGTTCCCACCATGTGTAGCGGGTTATATTCTTTATTCCCTTCAGGAGGGCTGCAAATGGGAGGAATTGCACATCAGCCCATGGCCCTCGTCCTTCGGCCACATTTACACTTCCAAAGCCAATGGTTTGGTAACGTTGGGGAAGCGTTAATGGTCTGGAGGGACTGGATGAGGTCATGGGTCTTGCAGATGAAAAAGTGGTTTCTGCCGCTGCAAAAAAAGTGATTAAATGATGTCTTGTGGAGCTGTTCTTCACAATCGAAGTATGTTCTTTATTACACATTTCATCATAAATCTATTTAGTCATAATACAGGCTTGTTCCAGCTTTAATGCTCTAACGGGTGCATGTCTGCCTAAATCACTGAAAATGCTTGGAGCACAAGTTCTTTTTCTCTCTCTTTCATGCAAATAATATTGTGTCTGTTTAACTATACATCGCACAATCCAAGAGAAGCATGCGAAGATTTAATTCCAGAAATAAAATCTTCTGACTTGAAATTCTCTTTCTCTAGTTCAAGTAAGCTTATTCATCTATTTTCTAGAGATATCTTATGGTTTTACCCACTGGGGCTTTTTGGTTGGATTTTGATCTCTGAGACCAGCCTGAGCTCTGCTTGCCCAAAACCCAACCCAGTCACCTCCAAGGGTTTCCCCATCCCCACGTGTGGGTCCTTCCAGCAGCCCCACCATTTCCAGATGTCCACGTTAGAGGTAAGCAGGGCTTTCAAAGGTGGCTTTTCTCAAATGGTGGTCTTCTCCTGCCACTTCTGGCATCGCCGTGCTGGGTGCAAAGCTCCAACCAAGGTCCTGCCAAAGAGATCCAATATAACAATCCTAGTGGTCTGAAGTCTGGCACGTTGTTTTCCCTGCTTACCTTTCCCATTGCGCTCTGACTCCTGAGGTGGCTTAGAACACAAGGTCTTCAAGGCAGGGATTAACTCTTAGGACAGGCTTTTTGCATCCCTGAGGCCCCAGGTAAGTATAATTCATGCACAACCAGCACAACTGGTATTACTGGTGCTGCATCACAGCCGCCTTGCTCGAGCTGGCCTTAGAGTCCTGGCCAGAATGCGATTTAGGGAACAAAAAGTAGCAGTACCAGAGGGCATATTGCTCTGCTGATGGAGGGGAGGTTTGCGCAAGAGATGCTGCTTTGGAGGGTTCTGGTGGCTGCCTATCCACTGCCCGGTGCTTTAAGCGTTCCTGTAGTGGATGTCTTCTGCTAAGAAAGCAAGCAATGTGAGAAACTCTTCTACTGGGGCTTTTGATTTATCGAAATGCTGTTTATTTATTTATCTGCCCCTCCGAAGGGTGGTATTGCAGACCCTGATGTACCGAACCGTGCGGTTCCCAGTCGCAAAGCTTTGGTGATGCCCTTGGGAAACCCAAACGATAGTCATCCTTGGAAAGCCAGAAACACGGCATCCAGAAACAAAGTGCGAGCGTCTTCTCCCATCACATCTCTTCCCAAAAAAAAGAGAAATCAACCCCAAACAGGATGTTTACCTACACCCAGTGGCTTACGCGCTGGGAGAGGATTTGGCTGCCCTGTGGAGCTCCAGGTCCCGCTGCAGGGGGGTGGTTTTGGGGACAACCCCGGGGCAGGGAGGGAAGGGGCAGAGCCGGGGCGAGGGGGGAGCTCCGGGCGCGCTTCGCCTTTGTTCGGCCAGGGCTGGAGCCGAGCGGAGGAGGGACGGAGGGAGCCGGCTGCCCGAAAAGGCTTTAAAAAACATAATCAAAAAAAACACAATTAAAAAATTCTCTAAGAAAAGAGTCGTCTGGGCGCAACCCGAGAACTTTTTATTGCTTAGTAAAAAGAAGAAAAATAAAATAAATAAAAGCGACTAAAAAAGCCACCCCGAAATCCCACCCCTTCGCGCAGACCCTGCCCCCGTCCCGCCCCACGCCGCGCACGGGGCCGCGGGTGCGCAGCGCGGCTCCGCCCGGCCCCCCCCGCCCTCCCCCGGAGGCGGCAGCGGCGGCGGCGGCGGCGGCGGGAGCGGCCCCGGCTGCGGCGGCGGCGGCGGGGGGAGGCGGGGGCGCCGGGCGCCGCCCGCCCCGCATCCCGCCCGCCCCGCAGAGCCCGCCGCGCCGCCGGCCCCAAATGGATTATCTGCGGCTGGTGCTCTCCTGCCTCGTCCCCCTGCACGGCTGCCTGGCCGCCGGCAGCGCCCCAGGTACGGCCCCTTCCCCCCGGGCGGGGGTGTTGTTTTGACAGGTGGTTTGCACCCCGGAGGATGGGGAGGAAGGCGAAAGGGGGGGCGGTTGGTTTCAATGGGAAATTGGGGGAGATGGAGGCTGGGTGAGAAATAGTTGGCGTGTTTGGCATGCGAGAGGGGCACGTCAGCCAGAGTTTATTCTGCTACGTTTGAGGCGCCCCGTTAAAACTACAAAGCAGAGCAGCGTTGAGAGGGAAAAGCTGTTGTTGGGCTTATGGAGAGGCCGGTGGGGCTCGCCAAAGGCTGCATTGGCCACCAAACTCTCGGGATGCTCAGTGCCCGTCACCCAGCTCTTTCGCTCCGTGTTGTCCCTGCAGAGCTGCTCCTGTCTGGCAAACTCAGCGAGTATGGTGTGATCGTCCCCTTCAGCACCGATTGCCGGGGTCGCTTCATCTCGCACGTGGTGTCCGGCGACGCGGCGGCGGGGATCGGCGAAGCCCCTTGTCCCCCAGCCCCACGTCCGTCGCGCCGCCGTGTCCCCCGCAGCCCCCTGGATGAGTCCCCGCAGCACCACGGGGCTGGCGGCCACTTACTCTACTTCAACGTCACGGTTTTTGGGAAGGAGCTGCACCTCCGGCTGAGGCCCAACCGGCGGCTGGTGCCACTGGGCGCCGTGGCCGAATGGCAGGAGGATTTTGAGGTGCTTTTCCGGGAACCCCTCCAACAGCGGTGCCTTTTCACTGGGGACATCTCTGACATGCCCGGCGCCGCCGTGGCCATCAGCAACTGCGACGGACTGGTGAGCTCGAGGCTGGCGGGGTGGTTTGTGCGCACTTTTTGTGTTTCGGGGTGGTTTTCTCTGAAGAGGTAGATCATGGTGTCCCGAAACCCGATGTTTTAAGTGTTGCATCTCCCCTTTACCAGCTGGCTGCTGCGGGTTCCCTTTCCCCATGTGGCGTAAGGCAGGGCACGTGCGATCGCTCCAGCCCTCTGCTATATGTGCATTGAAACAGCTGTATGTGCATTGAAACAGCTATATTTATTTAAAGGGATGTTAAAAGTTCCCTGTCGCATGGCCAGGCTGCCTCCTGCCTGGAGGTGGATGAAGTTCCTCCTTTCAAACAAGGCTGAGTGAGCTCAAGCGTCTCCTGAAATCACTGTTGGCGTGTGGTCTTGCTCTCGCTAAGCATCTTTTTTGGAGGAGGACCTCTTTTTATTATCCTAATAGCTGACGTGCTCAGAGCCTTTTGGCTTTCAGAGCACAGTTCATCACCGGTAACTTACTGCCACAGCGCTTTAATTACTTTAATTGGCTCTGTTACTTCCTTAGCCCTGGCATCTGCTCTGCCCCTGAGTTTCTTACCTTTGATATGCTTGAAGAATCACTTCTTGTTTTTCTATATCTTTGGCCCATTGCCCTTCAAATTTCCTTTGAGCCAATTTCACTCTTGCTCCTGGTACCGCTTCCATTACTCGTGGGTTGGAGTAAAAGTCTTACTTTGTCCTGCTTTTATTTTCCTTTTAATATTTCCTTTTTGGTTGTTTTATTCTGGGAGTTCTTTAGCCCATTTTGTCTGCTATTTGGCATTCCTTTCTTTTTATACAGCGCCTGGTGTTACTATACAAGCAGAAATGATACAGCAGCACAGCTAGAAATACGTGTTTTGCCTATATATAGTAGTTTATTTTTGTTTTCCCAACAGTTTTAGCACATAATCCGCACCTTTCGAAGCATCATTTTTGGAACTGGGATGAAGCTGTAAACTTGCACAAGTTTCTCTGTGACACAGATCAGGTGAATTCGGGCAGGCTTGAAAGCTCTAAAGATATTTCCTTAACTCCAGCAGGCTGTGTCTGGGAGGAAAACCTGGTTTTAAGAGCGCGGGTTGCATGGCAGATACAATCCTGCTGGCATGGCGAGCAAAGGGATGCTGGAAGCAGCGGGGTCCATGTCCCGCTGTGATGAGGATGACATGAGGGGCTTTCTCTTCCCTGGAGCCCGTTGTGCTCTCAGGCTCCATCTCAAGTAGGCTTTAGTTTAACTTTTCCAGGCTTTTCTAGGCTTTAGCCCTAGGTGTGCCCCTTGCACACCTTCTCAGGCAGGGGTTGTCGTTATTTTTGCCATCCCTTGGTCGCAGTGATGCCGGTTTAGGATGTAGCTTGTGCTGCAGGATGCTTTTCGTGTGGATTTATGCAGCCATACCTGCCCTCTCACCCCTGATACTCCCAAAGCCACTCTTTTAAGCTCCTGTAAAGGAAGGAGTGGCACTTGCTTCATCCCTCTTTCCCTTCATTAACCCCCAGCTCTAACGCCGAGGGCTTCTGCCAGGTGGTTTTGGTGCATCCTCATATCCGAAGTTACCCTGGGACGCGGCTTTAGCATCGCGGTTGCTGATCTATTTGTCTCGCAGATGTTTTATTTCTTGATCTAGAGCTCCAGCAGCACTAGGGAAGAGATTTTTTTTAGTTTTCTTTTTTTCTTGCGATGTATTTATTGCTCCGTGGCCAACAAATAAATGCCCTGGCCTCAAGCAGCAATTTCCCATCATGTGGCGAAGCACATGTGGTGATTGCAGGCGGGGGGAAGAGGTCAGGCTCTGTTCCTCCCCGGCAAAGACAGTTTTGTGATACATCCAACCGAGCAGTTGGTTTCTCTCTCGCATGGGTTTTCTGGCTGGTGTAGATTGCTGTATGGTCCTAAGGCTTCACTTAGTCCGACAGCCCATATCTTCATATCTGCTCAGGGTCTATTCCCTTTGGAGCTGCGAGACCAAGAGGACCCCCAAAAAACAGCGAAAAGAGCTTGATTTAGCAAGTAAAGCAAGCAACAGAGATAGGTGTGGATGGGGTGGGAGGGTGGTATTTATTATTTATACCTCCAGTATGACTTAGCTTGGTTGCTCTTCAATATGCACGTACCCCCAGAATAGCCGTGGGCTCCTTCTGGAAGGGGACTGTGGCTTTTGCATCCCAGTATAGCGTGCGTGGGTCAGAGGAAGCACTTCGGGATGAAGGCTGTGTACACAAAGAGATTACGCTGTATATAAACAGAGACTGAGATTATAAATAATGAGGGGAAAAAACACCCGGCTCTTTAAAAAGAGACTACGCATCAAGTCTTTCCTAGATCCATATTTAGCCATGGAAGTGAGCTGCTTTTTTTTCATAGATGCCAAACCCATGGCACCTTCCACGGCTGTTATTTGCTGCAGGGATCCACACATGAAAATCCATCTATTTTGTTATTTTATTTTATTTTTCGCAAGGGTTTCTTGTACCGGGGTAGGAAGATGCTGTTGTCCGTAACATCATTTCAAATCTGATCCAAGCCACCAAATTCCTAACAGCTCAAGTGCCATTAGTCAGGAATCTCCCCCGGCGGACACATCTTCCTGCAGCAAAAGCATCCATCCCATCTTTCCACGCAGCGTGTGGTTGACCTTGGATCCTTCGTGCTTTGCTGGTTGCAGAGATGGGGGAAGAATTTTTGTGTGTATTTGCTTTCCGTGGGTGACTTTTCCCCCCGCTGCTCTCCGGGATTGTTTGCACCGAACACCAACGTGCTGCAAACTGTAGAGCCAGCGTTTTCCATCCCTGCCGCCCTGGCCTGCTTCGGATGGGTGGCAGCAGATAAGCAGAGCACATAAGCCCTCGGGAGCATTAATTAATAGGGAATGAAGAGAGAAGCACTGCCCATAATGATGCCTCGGTGCAAAAAGGATGGCTTTGTCTTTCCAGGGTTTTCCTGGAATGGTATGGTTAATTTTGGGAAGAAAATGGTGCTGGTTTAGATGCCGGGGGGTGAGATGTCTCAAGGTGCTGCTCTCAATAGGAATAGAGCAAACATGGTATTTTACCCCCAGTTTCACCAGTGGAAATCTCTCTCTGCATCCACTTCGCATCTCGCCCGAGTTTGCAGTACTGGGCCATGTCCTCTGTAAAGAGCAAGGAGCGAAAGTCTCAGTGGTTAATTATCTTGGTTAATTTAGTGTTCCCCCGTGATGCCAATGAGCTGGCAGACCGACAGGTACCCAAACAGCGACCGAGCACCTCTGGGCCAGGAAGAGCGGTGGCTTGTGCTGGTGCCTGCATTCCCACAGCCCAGCTTTCTGGGGCTTTTTGTCCAAATTAAGTGTGAATCGGGTAGGAAAAATACATGCTATGCACACAGCTGGCTTTCCCCCTCCTCGGCGCTGTTTGCTTCTCTGGCTTTATGAATTTTTCCACATTTCAGCTGTGTTGAAGTGTCAGAATTTCCCGAGTCCCTGGGGGAGCTGGGGGTTTTTACCCAGCGGTGGTGGAGGAACCGCATACCCAGGGTGCTGGGGGGATCCCCCTTAGTGGGAGGCTGGACCAGGGCAGTGGGGCCGGTTCGTCTCCCCCATCGCCTGGGGAGGTGGAGGAGAGCTGGACAAGTGACTGATTGATCACTGAGGATGGGATCGATCTCTTGGCAAGAGCCCAAGGGAAGCTTATTGGGTTTTTTGGGGGTGGTGTCTGGTCTCTCTTACCTCCTCCCTACAGCTATAACCTTCCCAAAATGCTGCAATACAACCCGAGCTGCTCCGTTTTAAGACCGAGCAGGTTCGCGCATGCCTCTCGAGATGGTGTTTTGGGGTTAGCGTTTGTTTTATTATTATTTTTGTAAATGCCAAGGTGACTGCTGCGGTTTTTGTTGCATTTGTGAGATGCTCCAATGCGATGCTCACGCTTTGCCTGTCGGTCATTGCCGGCGCCAGCAGCGTGTTGCATCCCGCCTTTGGGAGAAAGCACGAGCGAGGAAATCTGGGCTGCTTTATTCCTGAGCCATATATAATCAGCCACGAGCTGCAGAGCAGCACGAACCCGAGTGGGATGTGGCTCAGGACCAGGCTCTTTGAGACTTTAATCCAGCCTTGCCCCAGCGTGGCTTTCCTCCGGCCGCCTGACTCAGCAAGGCACGGCTTTTGCCATAAACCGGCTTTGGGGTGAAACGCCCCATGGCAGGGCTGCGAGGGGGCAGAGGTGTCCCAGGAGACCCCTCTTGGGGCTGGGGTTGCTGCTTCTGCCATGGGGCTAAAATAGGATGCTGGCGGGGTACCATGGCGGGTGCTTTCAGGTAGCCAGGGTGCCACCGTGGCCCAGATTTGTAGCGATGTGCAAACTGGAAGCACTTTGGTTGGTGGGAAATCATCGTTGTTCATCCACGTGTGTGAAATCCAGCGTGTTTGCGATGCCTGTGTCAGATGCCGGGTGCTCTGCCCTTTGTAGCGACTCGTTTTTGTGTTAAGCGATGGATGCCCACCTTCTCTTCTCCTGAAATAAACCTTCCCCATCATTGTGGAATTGCCCGACTGTCACTGGACCTGACGTGTGGGTTGGCTCCTTGGCTTGATCTCTGCCTTATCAATGCCGCCTTGCCTGGTGCTCCAGACTCTTGGTTGAACCTGGCTGTGATCTTTGTCTTCTTGGCTGGGGGTGGTGGGACAAGCGAGGTCCTGCTCGGTTGACCTGAACATCTACCAGGAAGGACCTGAGATACGTGTGTCAAGCAAGTTGATCCTAGCAGAACTGCCCGTACTTAGATTCCTCGTGAAGGAGGTAAAATGAAACCAGCCAAAAACTTGCTTTCCAGAGGAGTTAAGCAGCTAATAAAACCCAAGTGGAGCAGGAAATTTGATGAAGTCTCCCAGAGCCAGGTTGGCTGATGCCACGATGAACGCAACGATACGTGAATGCGGAGGGGATCCAATGACCCCGGTGGGCTTGGAAGAGCCCCAGCTTTGCCTGGCTGCTTGAAGAGCCCTGCTCACGTCTTCATACTGCTCTGTGCAAAATATAGATATATTTTTTATTCTATTTTATTTGATGAAAACAGTTCCAATGATGAACAGTTCCCTGATGAGGACTGCAGTAGGTACATGCTGTCAAAGGCTTTGCTATAGGAACGGTTCCATAATGTTCTGCCTGCGCTTTCCAGGCAGCTATTCAATAGCAGGCAGCAGTGGGCAGCGCCGGAGGAAGGAGGGAGCTGTGAAAAATGCTGGGCTGGGGGGGCTGCCCCTGGGACGAGAGCCAAATCCTGATGATCCTTTTGCTTGCCTGAGGTCCGAGCTGGCCGGTGCTGCAGGGTACGAGCGCTCGGGCTGATGTAAGGGGGATTTGGTGGGAGCTGGGTGTTAATTAGGAGCAGGTCAGTAGCCAGGACAACATTCCCAGCAGTGTTTGCCCTCTCATTCGTCTTCTCTTTCGTTGTAATGCTTTCCAGCTTCTCCTCCAAAGGGATTCCCCTGGGCTAATTCGCGGGGCAGAGATGATGGTTTCTTTTTCCTTCTCTCCATGACTGCAATTAGTAGTGTTGGTGAAATGGCTGATTTCCCCCTCATCATCATGGGATGGGGATGAGGATGGGGATGAGGATGAGGATGGGGTGGATATAGGGAGGCAGGGTGGGGTGGGAGCCTGTCCAGCCTGTGTCCCCCAATGCACAGGATCAGGCAGAACAACTTGTTGCTGGTGATGAGGAATGGAACTTCCCAGCCACATAAACACATAAATTGAATTTGGGCCAGGGTTTTTGGGCTTTTTTTTGGGTTGGTTGGTTCACCCCCGCCCCCCCTTTTTATTTTTTTAGCATCTACAGGAGAAATTAAGGGTCATCATACATGCACATGGTAACGGATCCACCCCAGTGCCATGGATTACCAACAGGACAGCTGGTTTATTTGTGATGCTTTCCCCCTTGCATTCATGAGTGTTCAGTGTCAGTCTTTAATGAGTACGTTGAATGTGTACGTACGCTTGCGCATAAATAAAAACACACCTTTTTTCCCTTCTTCATTTCTTTGTGGAGTCCAGGCTGGCCTGATTCGGACAGACAGTAATGAGTTCTTCATCGAGCCCCTGGAGAGGGGGCAGCAGGAGACGGAGGAGCACGGGAGGGCCCACGTGGTCTATCGCCGCTCAGCCATCCGGCAGGACGGTGCTGAGCCCCACCAGGACCTCCACCCTGAAGGTAGGGACTCCTCCAATCTTGTCTTTTCCAGTAATTTATAATAACCGTTTCTTGTAGGGCAGGAGGATTTCTCCTTCTGCTTGCCCTCTGGGTCATCCATCTTGCCCTCCAGCTTTAGGCTGGCTTTACCTGCCCGTTGGGTCATCAGTGAGAATAAAGGAAGCATTGTTGGGGACTTTTAAATTCTTCCAAATTTTGGTTAGAATTGGCTGAGTTGTATATGAGTTATTCTTCCTCTTCTTCGGAGAGGAAAAGTCTTCTAGATGGATGTGATCAGGCCTGGGGCTGGTTTTGGGATGGGAAGCAGAGCTGGGACTCGTGAGCGAAGGGGTCGGGAGGAGCCGGACTTGGTCCAGCTTGACTGCCAACTGCGGCTTGGAGATGTAGATGGTGCAGTCTTGTTTTAGTCACCTATACGTTGTGAAACACGGTGTTTATTTGACAGATGATAGAAACCCTTCCTTTTCCCACTGTTCATTATTCATTTTGCTTTTCTAGTGCCTTGTCCTTTTTTTCCCTTCTTCTTTACCTTTGCTTTTTAATAGCATCACTTAGCTGTGCTCTGCATGCAGAGATCGCCTGCTCACTTCCCTTCTCACCTGCACCAACAAGTGTTAACAAGCATGAGGTCAACGTTGCACAACAGCACCCTATAAACCCATTTATATTTACCTAGAGGCATTAGCCTTCCCTGGCGTTTATTCACCTCTTGTGACACCGTAATCAGCTCCCTAATTAAAAAAAAAAAAGGTTTTAAAAGTTTTCCAAGGCGCGTTCATTGCTTTTGTAGCATCACTAGTGGAATTGCACTTGAGAGCTTCGACGGCACTGCTGGGTGATGAGGAGAAGGATGCCGTGAAGGGTGAAGGATGCTCTGGCTGCAGCTATCTCCTCTCAAGGAGCTGTCTCCTCAGCTCCACACGTGTCCTCCCCAGCTATCCACCACTTCTCCAGGCGTCCCACCACCACCCAATGACACTATAGGACTGTCATTGCATAGATGTCTCTTTTGGTGCTGCCAATTCAGAGCCATTTCCCCACTGTACACAGAATAGTTTGGGTTGGAAGGGACCTTCAAAGCTCATCCAGTGCCACCCCTGCCATGAGCAGGGACATCTTCAGCAGCTCAGGTTGCTCAGAGCCCCGTCCAGCCTGGCCTGGGATGTCTCCAGAGATGGTTCATCACCACCGCTCTGGCCAACCTGGGCCAGGCTCTCACCACCCTCAAGGCCAACAATTTCTTCCTCATGTCCAGCCTGAATCTCCCTCCTTTAGTTTAAAACCATCACCCCTTCCCTATCACAACAGGCCCTGCTCAAAAGTCTGTCCCCATCTTTCTTATCAGCCCCTTTTAAGCACAGAAAGGCCGCACTAAGGTGTCCCCAGAGCTTCTGTTCTCCAGCTGAACACCCCAACTCTCTCAGCCTGTCCCCAGCAGAGCCGTTCCAGCCTTGGATCATCCCTGTGGCTCCTCTGGCCCCTCTCCAACAGGTCCATGTGTGTCCTGTGCTGTCCCCAGAGCTGGACACAGAACTCCAGGTGGGGTCCGTAGAGTAAGATGGATCAGCGACCTAGCTGGAGTTATATATGCTATTTATTTTTCCTGCTTAACTTATGTATTTTTTTGAGTGTCGCTATGGTGTCGTATCACCTCAATGGCTGTTTCTCTGTCTGCCCTCCCCGTGTCTCGCTCAGTGCCTGGTGCACGCGTGGGCGATCTCCCCAACTCCCTGGAGCTGATGACGGAGCGTCTGGGGGACGTGGAGCGCAAGAGACGTCACGCCAGGAAGGACGACTACAACATCGAGGTCTTGCTGGCGGTGGATGACTCGGTCGTACGCTTCCACGGGAAGGAGCACGTCCAGAACTACGTCCTCACCCTCATGAACATCGTAAGGCCCGGCTTTGGGGGGCTGTGGGCTCCCAGCTCTCCCTTGGTTTACTGCTCTTCTGGTGCTGCAAATCTGTTATCCTGGAAAATAACAGGTTTGAGGGTGGAAAAGTGCTGCAGGCAGGGTTGTTCCTTCACTGGAACAGCTGTTTCTGGCACTTAATAGCTGTGGTAATTGGAGTGATGGAAACAGAGCCCTTTTATCTTCATCTCCATGACTTTCCCTGGTCCCTGGCCAATAGCAGGGTCCAGCGTGTTGGTTGCTGTCACCATCTGTCACCCGAGTGCAAGAGCATCTTCTGTTTCTCCTGGCCAAGACCATCTCCTCCTCTTGGCTGAAATCTCAGCAAATGCTGGGAAAGAGGGTGGTCGTTGAGTGTTTAGTTTGAAATTATGACATTACCTGTTTTGAAATGATGATGTTTATTTTTTTAGTTTGAATGGTATCTGTTGAGGGGGAGGATTTTTATGGATTTTCAGAAGCTTTTTCATGTTTCTTGGAAAACCTGTGCACCTTGAGGGTTAGTCGGGTGTGTTTGAGAGGACTTTGTAGCAGCTTTACGGCCACCCTGCTTCTGCATCTCTCCTCGCTCCGTGGTGTGGGGCAGCCCGAGCTGGTTCCCTACGCTGCTTTTCTTTCCTTCTTACGATAAAAATGTCCGTATTTTCCCAGTCCTGAGAGATGTGGAAGGATCAATATTTATTCAGCTATTCATCTTGCAGAGGTTTGTTCCGCCAGCACCTGAGTAGGGTCAGCATTCAAAGATCTCTTTGGTGCGCCGTCCCCTTTTTGGTTTGCTTTCCATGCTTTATCCTCGCCTCTATTTATTTATTTTTACTTAAGTACCCTTTCTTCATGGTGATGGGAAGTGTTCGAAAGGCACTACCAGCTCAGAAATAACCAAGCTATAAAGATGCTTTTGGTTGCTTGCTTGGGCATTATTTACATTCTGATGGGGGGGCTCAGAACCATATTGCCTGGGGAGATTATCAATAAAAGTGATAAGGATTTGCAGGATCAGAGGCCACACATAACGTGTCCAGTCCCAAACAGAGAAGATGTTGGTTATAAAAAGCAAATGTCATCATCGCAACATTATATTTTCCGGTGTGTTATCCCGATTCCTGTGGTCAGATGCCCTCAGCATTGCTTAAAGTCACTCTCTGAAGGTTTCTCCCCTTTGCTTATTAACAACCCTTCTGCAGGGTTCCCTGTTCTGCCCTGGGGCTCTTCCCACGTTACGGGGTGGGAGATGATGTCACTTTTCCGTTCGGATCGGGGCTGGGGGGGAACGGATGGTTTGAATGCCGGGGGATTGTCAGCTCTAATCAAAAGGTTGGTTTTCAGGCGCATTTCATGGTTTCTACCCTGCGGGCAGCACTTTTCAGGGAGTGAATGTGCGGGATGCTGGGCTGGGAGAAGGGAGGATCGCTGCCTATTCAAACCAAGGCAGCACTGGAGAGTTTAATGAATTACATAAAGAGGGGGGAAAAAAGCAGCATCAATAAAAGGGGGGAGAAACAGGATAATGCATGCAATGAATACTTCCCCAAGTATTATTTCCTTCTATACATTCTTCCCCCACCCCTTTCTCCTTTTTTGCTTTCTGGTTTTTAGTGCGTTTTCGTTCCAGTTTTGCTGTGACCTCCGGCTGCCTCCTCTCCCCTTGGTGCCGCCTCGTTTCCTTGCCGGCTCAGATTGCCTGAAAATACCCGATTCAGCAGAAAAAGAAAAGTGCTTTCTGGCCTGGATGGCAGAAGGGAGAGAGAGGAGGGCGCCGGGGCTTGGTGGGGAGGAGACCACACAGCTGAACACTAATCCCATTAGCTAGAGGCAAGGAGAGGCTTGGCCAGATCTCTAACGAGGAAAGGACTTAATGAGTGGGGCTGGAGGATGCCGGGGAGATGCTGCATGGGAGCAGCCGGCTGGGAAAACCTCCAGGAGTTTTCCTATTGAGGTATCTCCCAAGGAGAGGAGGTGGTGAGCTTGGAAGTTTGTCAAAAGCTTTGCTAGGCTATTTTTTTGGGGTCCCCATTGGGTGCTGGGGGGACACATCCACCTGCATGGTGCTGTGTGGGCTTGGCTTAACACGGCTCTGCTGTAGGTCGGGTCCTGGGGCTCCCCCCAAGACACAGACCCTTTTCTTAGGAACTCGGTGTTGGCTGAAGCACGGTGATAAATGATTCGTCACGGAGAACAACCCTTATTTCATTGCCAGCAATGTGGATGCCAGGCTTTTCATTCAAGGGCGCTGTGTCCATGCCGGGAAGCTGATGTGAGGATGACTGCTCCTTTTGTGCACCGAAGAGCTTCCTTCCCAGCTCCCAGCCAGCGTTCCCAGCCTGCCCGTCCCTTCCCAGCTCGGAGCCTACCCCAGGATTTTGGGTCAGCTTGGAGCAAGTGGCACTAGGTGCATCACAGGCTTGGGAAATGCATCCTGCCTTCAGTATATTCTCATTTTCTCCTTGCAGCCTTTTGATAGGAAGCTCGGCGTGAGCTTGACTTCCTTTGTTCTGAGTCGCTTTCCAGCCTTTGTGCCCAATCAGAGGTCTGGCTTGCCAAAAAAGCCTTTGCCATCCCTTGCTGTGGAGCTGGAGAAGGCACATCTGAGCCTGTCTCATCTCCAAGCTGAGCATCGCTGTGTCCACCCTCACTAAACCTGACGCTGGGCTCTTGGGATGAATATTTGCTGCTGTGGCAACAACGTTTGGTGTCCTGCTTTGCTTTTCAACCTCTTGTCATTCAGCTGGGCTCCTTGGGTTTCTCCTCCCGCTTCCCCACCGCTCGTCCCTGATGCTCTCAAGGCCTTGCTTGGAGGACACAAGCTGAGCTGTGGGCTTAGTTAAGCCTGGCCTTGGTGTTAGCTGGTTTGCTGGGTGTTTTGTAGGATGTCGCCCCTGATTTGCTTAAGGATGCAAAGGTATTTGGTGTTTTCCCATTGTTTCAGGTTACTAGGGAAACCCTGTGAGTCAGAGCCCGCTCCAAGCTGGGACTTGCCCGGCTCCTCTCTGGCACATGGGCTGAATTATTGTTCCCAGGGCTGAGTGACAGCGAGAGGCTCTGTGGAGGAACTGGGAGAAACAAGTCAAACCTCCTGCTCTAATTTTAACCCGGGATTATCTGAAAAGCCAAGCCGGAGCGTGGATCGCTCAAGACACTGATTTGCTGAGCTTGATGCCATTTCAGGAGCCCAGTCTGAAATAATGGGCAAATTACAGCCCTACAGGGCTTTTGAACCATCTCCTTGCTGACTGATAACACCAAAAAATACCTCTGGTGTCTCTCTTATGTATGCACACACTTTTTCCCCACCCTTTATATAGGCTGAGGTGTTTGTTGCTGTGTTTTTGGGACAACATAGCCTGTTGTGTAGAGAGATGGGATAAAATCTTGCTGTGCAGAGCAAACCTCCCCATTCCTCCATCCCTCTGTATAGAACAATGTAAGTACCCCGGGTTGGCCCTTGCAGAGGGATGCGAGTGCACATAGCAAGCCTGAGAATGTGCTCAGGAGGGTCTTTTCCCCCTATTCCTACCCCCTCAGCCCCAGCAAATGGGCCTGGGGTGAAGCTACCAGCGTGCAAACGGAGCGGGGGAATGAAATAAAAAAGGAGCTGAAAGATGACTTGGCTGTTCTGGGGTTTTGAAATGTCAGCGATTCTGCTGGTTTGGCAAATTCTTCTCGTGTCTCTCTCTCGCTTTGTTTTCCTTCCCTGAGGAACGACGAGGTCTCGTCGCCGCTGCCAGTGCGGTTTGCTGTCGAGATCTCCTGTCTGGGGCTGCAGACGCGGGGCTGGCCAGACTCGCAGGGATTATTTAGCGTTTAGGATTGATTTAGGTAAGCAGCCCTGCTTGCCCCCAGCACCAGCGAGGGCTTCGGGGCAACACTTGGCAAATCTGTCGAGCGTTTTGGAGAGGATGCGGGGGGTTTGAACGTTCCTTCTTTTCAAAACATCAGCATCGTCCCCTTGGCATTGCGGGGCTGGGGGCTTTGCTGTTACGTGTGGGGGCTCAGCAGGCTGGTTGTTGGTGCTGGTTTACCCTTAACACCCAGCTAGCCTTAAGGATGGGTCTTTTTTGGAAGACAAAAAAAATCCTCTTTTAAATGAAATAGGAGAGCATTCTGTGCCAGGTGACAGTATTATGCAGCCTGGGCATCTAACCAGGTAGGCGAGAGGGATAAGAAGATCTTTATCTCCTCTGTCTTCAGGGTGGCGGATCCCTTTACAGAGCCCTTTGCTGAGCAGGTATTTTCTGGGGGATTTTCTTTGAAGGCCTTGGCTGGGTTGTTGGTATCCGCAAGAGAACAGGGGGACTTGTGCCAAGCCTGCAAACTGCTCTCTGGGCCCATTTCCATCCCTGCTGCTGGCTTGACCCAGCTCCAGGACGGGCTGATGGGCAGCCAGCGCCAAACCCCTTTTTTTTCCTCTATCAATTATTTATATCTGGCTATTAAGGCGAGTCCATAGCCCTGGGCAGTCTGCTTTCACATCTGCTTTCTGAATTAACCATAAAGGTTGCTGGCTGCCCAAGCTGGTATCTGTTAGGTACAGATCGCTGTCTAAATGCTGCCCTCCCCTAGACTAAACAGAGGCTGGGGTTTAAGGTTAACCCTTTATTTCGGAGCCTGGTCCCTGCTAGCTGGAGGAAAGCGAGATGTAGCACTGCTTTAACAGAAAGATTCAGGGGATTAAATACCATTTAATACCATTAAATACCGTTTTGGAGTCATACAGCTTATTGCATTGGAGTCCCCTAATGAGCTGTGTCAAAGCTGCTCTCCCAGCACGGCAGAGGAGGGATGCGCAGCGCCGGGAAGGGCTCGATGAGTTTAATTGTTGATGCTGCTGAAAAGTATCGCTGTTCCCAAATTTTCCCTCTCCCAGGGCAGCTCGTGTTGCCCAGGGGTGCCCAGTTTGGGGCAGGGAGCATCCTTTCCCGCTGGAAAAGTGAAGGAAATGGGTATGTTTTCCCCCTTGGTGCCCTGAACCATCCCAGGCCCACAGCATGTTTCATTTCTCCCTCTCTCCCCATATTTCTATTACCTCTCATATGACACACATTAAGGCTGGAATATTTTTGTAAAGCTTCAAACTCCTGACTTCTCAGATCCTCTAATGTTTCCTCCGGGATGCCAAATCCTCCTGCATCCCCAAATGTGGGGCTGAGCGTGACCCCCCAACAAGGTGCTGCAGCCCTTTGCTGGGATGGATCCCCCAAAAAAGATTTGGCATTGGAAGAAATCCATCCTATTCTCATTTTCCTTGCAAAATGCATTTACAAGGTCCTGGTGTAGCGTGGAGGAGCATCCTGACCATGATAAGCAGGGGTGAGCTGACGATGGGTTGTGCGGCGTGATCTTTCCACGCTGATGAAGAAATGATGCCTGGGGTTTACGGCATTAATGGGGGTGCACTGTAATGCTTACAGCATTAATGGGGATGCGCTGGGGATTGATTTATTGACTTGTTTTTAAATCAATGTTGCTGCGTTCAAGACACGGCGGGCTCAGGACCTGCATCACCGCTCTGTAAAGCTCAGAGCTGCTCCACGGGAGTGTTGGCTGTCATGAGGAAACATCAATGCTGGGGCTTTGGGTTTAAAAATGGCCCGAGTGGGTGTTTCAAACAAAAACGCACGGCTTATAAATGGAGGGGCTTGTAAAGCCCTTGTGTAGCCTGGGAAATGAGTGACTGGATTTGGGCAGCAGGAAGGAAGGAAGCTTCCTCAAGGAAGCTTCAAAAAGAGGAATGGAGGCGGGGGGTGGAACAGAAAAGCTCCATAAATCTGGCTTTATAATATTCATCTAGTCTGGAAAATTGTGATAGAGTGGAGGCAAATTGTTTCTCTCTTGGACAAAGTTGAAAAAGTGTGTGTTTTAATTCAAACAACAATTCCAATCAATGTTAAAGATGGTTTTAATTTGACATTCTCAGCTTTTGCGGGGCAGCATTCGTTTTGGAGACTTTCGAGGAATAAGAAAGCCTCATTCTCTCTCGGGGTGTTTTGCACAGCTCGAGGCCTCTCTCGGTGGTGCCGTCACCAAGCTCAGCTCACCGGGACCTTTCTTGTCTGGATGTCTTCTTCTCTTGGTAGCGCTTCGGAGTAGAATTTGTTTAGTCATCCTAGAGACGCAGGAGGAAAAGGTTATAGCTCGTTGTTTCCTTTGCAGTCATCTTTAATAGCCAACGTTGACAGATATCGTATTGACTCACGAGCCCTCCCCGTTCTTCTCATTGTATGGTCTTCTGGGGTTTCTGGAGCGGTAGGTCAACGTTGACTCACGGGTATAACTGAGTAATGGCCTCGCTTCGATATGATCGCTCACCGCTCCCCAAAGAAACATGTTTTTGCAAGGATGCTGGAGTCTGAACTGTTCCCTGCCCTCTGAGGAGTTCCTGCTCCGGAGGGGCAATGGCTCATTGCAAGATGCTTGGTGGTGGAGGCAGCCTCGTGGGAAGTACTTTTGATGGGCTGGGTGATGTCATTGACCCGTCCTGGGGACATTTGGCTTTTTCCAGCTTGGGGTTTTGATTTTTGTGGTTTTTACATGGGGGAAAATTAAACAAAAAATAAAAAATTGGAGGCGGGAGGAGCAATATGACATCTTTGCAGCTGGTCTTCAAAGCCCGGGTAGGATGCTGAGCATGGGAGTGTGGAGGACCAGAGGGGCTTGAGAACTGCGATGGTCTTAACCTTTTCTCTATTTCCCTCCCTCCATCAGGTGGATGAAATCTATCACGACGAGTCCCTGGGTGTTCACATCAACATTGTGCTGGTCAGGATGATCATGGTGGGATACCGCCAGGTAAATACAGCGCTCGGGTGTGGAGAGGAGATGATAGGCTGGTCCCTGCTTTTTTGCCCACTTTCCCGGCTCGAGCTCTGCCCCATGAGGGAAGGAGAGTCACCGAAACACAATACAGGTGCATCAGGCAGCTACTGCTTCTCCCAAGGCCGGCAAGCATGTGGTGACACCCTGGCTTACTGCCTCCTCACCATAATATTTAGCACTTAGGTAAGCCCTGGCTTGGAGACGTCGTAGAATTGGTGGTTTGTCAGGTTACATTTATGTTTTAAGGCTCTTTTGAGCTTGACAGCTGAAAGATTTTTAATGCGATTCAATGAAAGATTTTTCAGTGTGATTTGCTATGCTTCTTGTGGCAAGCCCTTATGTGACTTGAAGTGTTCTTGCAAGGGTGTTAAGGAGTCAACATGGTGATGTCCTAGTGTGTGTGCTCCACAAATAAGCCCCGTTTGGTACAGAAATCTGCTTGGCCAGCAGAAACCACATGCATCTGAGGGACACAGGGATGGTTCTCGGGAGCAGGGACAAGAGTGGAGCCTGGCTTGTTTTTTGGAGGCTTCTAGGAGACCAGGAATATCTTCTCCGCCCAAGAAAGCCAGTAATGGGCTTCCTCCCAGTGGTGTTTGTGTGCGAGGCTGGATCTATGGATGGGAAGGGACTTGGAGCTGTGGTGTTATGGCAAATACCCAAAGGGATGAGAACCGAAGGGCTCTGTGTGGGATGATTTATGCTCCCAAAAGCTGCTGGTGTTTGGGAATCCAGATGTTTGAACCCAGGAGAGGTCTCAGCTCACCACTGTATAGGTCTGATGCTTCTGAGTGAGTCTTCCTGTGGCTTCTCGTCTCCCACCTTGCGCTTTGGAGGATTAAACCTCTGTGGCCTCCACTTATGGGGCTGGGGAAGGGTAATATTTCTTACCTACCTTCCCACCGCTGTGGGTCGGCAGTTTTCTGCCTGAGGGCATGATTTATTTTATAGAGCATCATTTGTTTTATAGGGCATAATTTTGCAAAATGCTCAATTTGAACAAAAAAAAAAAAAAAAAGAAAAAAGAGGGACAATGCAACTGCTATAAAACAGTTTGGGACACTCCTGCCTATTTTCTACCAGGGTCTTGGTCTCTGTGGGTCAAGTTTTACAAGGGAATGTTGCTCTGCTCCTTGGAGAGCATCAGCATCTGGCGATGGCTCGACAAGGAGCCTGTGCAGGAGCTGAGAATCCCAATCCTCATTGCTCCCCAGCTGCTCTCCTCCTTCATATACTGATGTCCCAAGCATCCGTGTGACTGAAGCGGGGTCATATACACTCCTGTATGAGATCACATCCATTTGTGACAATTATTTCTTTGCTGTTTTTAAATTTAAAGAAAAGGCGCAAGATGCTTTGCAGATGCAAAGTGGGATGCTGTTGCTCCTAATGATGGAGAAGCACCACTTAGGAGCCTTTCCAACCCCAAAACTCTTGGCAGGTTCCTTTTCCCCCACTAACTTACCCATCTTTTAATGTATTCTTTCTTCTTTTTTAATTGATGGGTTATTTTAAATCATTTTATGCAGTCAGTCAGCCTGATAGAGCGAGGAAACCCGTCGCGGAGCCTGGAGCAGGTTTGCCGCTGGGCTCACTCGCAGCAGCGCTCCGACCCGGAGCACGCCGAGCACCACGACCACGCTGTGTTCCTCACCAGGCAAGATTTTGGTCCCGCAGGTATGCAAGGTACTGTATTCATCTCCATCAGGTATGTGCAGTCTGCTAGGGGAGAGCATTTCTTGCCAGCGCAGTCTGTTTCTTGGCCAGCAAGGTCTAGAAAAAGGTTATAAGAATTGCTATTTTTTAATGCGAAGTAGGAGAAAGAATTAATCCAGCCTACCAACCTGAATGGAGAAAAGATTATTAATTCTGCCCTTACTTTGGTTTTGTGCACTGATCCTCCCCGTCCCAAAGTGCCTTAAAATGTTTAAAAATAACATAAAAAAGATGGAATACCGTGGGGAGCTTCACAGGGCCTGTCAATGCTTTCCATCCTCTGGGAGACCTTTAAAACCTGTTTTTACATGGGTTGGTTTCTTGGCCTTCTTAGGACTTGGGCATGGCAGCATGGAGTAAACCCTGGGCCAAAGAGAAGGTCTTCTTGCAGTCTGCAGAAGCAATGCTAAAAGTCTTCTCACCCTCTTGGTGCAGAGGCTGCGCTGATGTGGTCAAAGTTGGAGACCTAGGCAAAAAATTAAGAACAAATTTGCAGGAAAAGCTTCTGGCATTTCCCGGCTCCATTAGAAACACAGATGGTTTCATGGCAGCACAAGAAGTGGCTTCTCCCACTTCTCCTGAGCAAGGCGGCAAGGTCTGAATTTCCCATCGGGAGGTTCCCTTTTATGCCATGAACGTGCTGGTAGCATCACACTAATTCATGTTAATAGCACGACTCCTCCTGGTGTGCATGGGAGGAAGGAGAGATGGAGAAGAAGTCCTGTCCTTGCCTCGATGACCTCCCTGAAGAGGGTCTCCCCACAGCAGGGGATGAACTGCAGGAGACACCCAGCTGGAAGCCCTCCTGAACGTGCTGTTGACCATCAAACAGCTTGGCTTGTGCCAGCAGCGTCCCTGCCGAGCCATTGACCTGCTCCTTGTCTGGAGCTGCGCAGCAATGTGGGTGAAATACCAGGTTTTGTTTCGTTTTTCTAGACCCTTCCTGGCAAAGTGGCTGTGTCCAAAGGCATTGGTGAGAGGACCTTTTTTGGCATGTTGGCGAAGCAGAGGATACTTGCTGGGCTCCCCCTTGGCGGGAAGGAGCTGTGGGATCAATGGAGTAGCCCTGCTCTAGGGATGCTCATACCAGCTCCTTCCCCTTCTCCCCGTGGGTCTGGCTCCCTGCTTTTTGCACATCTCCAGGATGGACGTTTGCTTTCTGCAGAAGTCCCTACGGCTTCAGTGTCCTTGCTTGGCTCTGTTTTGCGAGGCACAAGGTGCGGGTGTGCTCCTCACCCACTGGGAGCTGCCCACTCATTGGGTTGCTGGAGTACTAACGCTTTGCTTATTCTTGCCTCAAAATGATGTTCTTTTAGCTCTATATCATCCCTTTTCAGCTGAGGGCCAGATGCAATGATGGATCAGACTGTGGCACCTCCAATACTTGCTCATGGCGTATGTTCACTGGTGGTATCTAAGCAGCTTGTTGAGTTGATGGCTTCCTTGGCCATTGCTGGTTGGTAAGCACCTGCCCTGCTCAAACATACCCTGAAGCTGAGGTGAAGGCCTGGTGGTCCTGTCCTGAGGACCCTACAGCCTAAATCAACAAAACCAGGAGAAGGGGAGCCTTTGAGGATGAAGTCCTCCGAGTCACAGGGACCTGAGGATGAAGCCTAAATGTTAAGCCACGCTTAGCTTGATTCCTTGTCACTCCTCAGAATTGCGTGCCCAAAAAGCAAGGGAGATGGGGCTGGAATCTGACCCGTGTGGTCCTCTTAGCCTGGGCTATTCCCATGCCAACAAGCCAGCTGTGGGTTGTAAATTATGAATTGCTGCTGCTGAAGCCCTGTCTAAGCCAGAAGTGCGTGCTGTGTCCCCCTGCAGTGGACAGGCACGGCGGGCGTTCTGGTCCAGGCTGAAGGATGCTTGTGCGTTGATGTGATTTGCTGCCCTGTGATCATGCACAGTTGGCCTTTGAGCAGGCTGGTGGTCCACATAAAAGGTCAGAGAGGCTGGCAGCAAGTGGGAGATGTCTATAAAGAAGAATAAAGCGTGTTTGGAGGAAGCAAGAGGCTGGCTGGTGTCTCACTGGTGTGGTGAGGACATGCTGCTTCTCCTATGTGCGTGTCTGATAAGTGTTTGCAGGCTAATCTGTTCTTTACCAATTAAACACTTTCCAGGCAGTTACTTCTCGCTGTCGTTCTCCGTGGAGAACCCTTTATTTTTTCAGGTCTCCCTGGGGTCTTAATGATGAGAAACCAGTGTCTGCTTTCCCCTTTTCATATTGCTTTGTCCCCTCTCCTGTCCAGACATCCAGAGCCTCCTTGGTTGGGAATTGGTCCCATTTTCATCTGAGACAAAAAACATTGGCTCTCCCCTTGTGCAGAAAACTTGCCACATCTTTACTCTTTCTTTTGGAAAGTTTCATGGTGGGGGCAGAAAAGGATTATTTTAAAATGATGTATCCAGGATTTGACTCATTATTGTGTGGTTAAACCCAATTATCTGATTCTCTCTCAGGCTCTTAGTTTGACCTACTACCTTTTGCTTTCCTTCTGCCCGTTGAGCACGTCATTTCTCCACTGTCTTTCTTGAGGTGTTGTGATGTATTTGTTCATTGGAGTAAGTCTCGTTGCCCACTTCACTGTGAGGATGATAAAAAAGGAAACGTTTCCCCCATTAGATAAACCTCTGAGTGTATTTATTGAGGGAGGCTGCTCCGAAGAGCTCCTTGAGGTTGCAGAGGTTTCTCTGAGGTTTCGTGGTGCTTTGCGGGCAGAAGCGAACTTGCTCCGCGTATGACGAGAATTGGGTGTTTATTTAATCTTGGGCTTTTTGCTCAGCAACTTGGATTCATCTGGCTTCTCCTTCACTTGGAGCGCAGGTAAAAGCACACCCATTACTTCCACAGAACACCACGTGAGTGAGCCCTTCAAAGGTCGGTGTCTAGGCTTGCCTTGAAAAAATTACGTTATTATGATGAGAGAAGTTTCCTTTAGAAGTTCCAATGCAGGTGGACACCCCTCAACTGGTAAATTGATATACCGAGGGAAATACTTGCTCCAAATCCCCTTGGTTTTGCCTTATGCCTGGGGTGATGGGAACTTTGCATCTTCTCCTCTTCCACACAATTAGTCACAAGCGGTTCCCTGGGCTCTGACTTGGTGTGGAACGAGTGGCCCATGAGGATGGTGGCCCATAGGCTCTGTGGACCCCATTTTTTGGCCAGGGTGTGTGCAGGAGGGCAGGGATAGGGGCGCGTATCCCCACTTAGCTCATCAGCATCCCCCTTGGCTCAGCATCACTGTCCCCAGGGCAGCGTTACCCAGCATGGTCCTGCCCTGCTTCTCCCTCTTGGACCTATAAGTCCTTCCATCACTAACTTCCTGCCCCTTGATGGCAAAAAGGGTCAATCTTTAAAAAAAAAAACAAAAAAGGAAAGTAAATTCTAGAAGGTGCCAAGGGATTCATTGAATTGGGTAGAAATACTGTGAGAAAAGAGGGAAAAGAAGCTCAAAATGGAGCTGATGCGTTGCTGATGCGTGGGGGGAAGGTGTCCCTGCCCCGCAGCTGCCCCACTGCACTGCACTTGATCGAGGGTGGGGGGCCAGGGGGTGCATGGTCCTGCCTGGGGCTGGTCTGGGTGCGTGTGTGGGGGCATCGCAGGGGTCTGTGCGGGGGCTGAGGTGCTGGTTTTGGCTCTGGGGGACACCTCATGCCTTTCGTTCCATCTCTTCCTTTCTTTATATTTTGTTTTGGCACGAGGGCAGAGAGATGCCAGCGAGCCTCGGCGTACCCTCCGCCTGCTGTTGGCACTGGTGGCCACTGGCCACACTGGTGAGCAAGTCCTTGGGCTGCTGTCCAGGTGACCTGGGCACCTCTTTCTCTTTCTTTTCTCCTCCCATTGCAGTGAAGCCAGGCAGGGGGTCATGTTGTGTTTTGTTCTCTTTAATTTTTCATTTCCTCCCATCACTTCTCTCAAAGGTTTTCTCTCTCTTCTCTTCCTCCTTCCTTCCCTTCTCGCTTGCCCCAGGTTACGCGCCAGTGACAGGGATGTGCCACCCACTCCGCAGCTGCACCCTCAACCATGAAGACGGCTTCTCCTCGGCGTTTGTGGTTGCACACGAGACTGGACATGTGTAAGTCACAAGGACAGAGCTGGCTGTCCCCTCTGGTGGCTTTTCCCCTTCCTCTGGTGGTGCGGTGGGGCCAGCATCATTGGGGACAAGCATGTTCGATCACAGAATGACAGAGTGTCAGGGATTGGAAGGGACCTGGAAAGCTCATCCAGTGCAATCCCCCCATGGAGCAGGAACACCCAGATGAGGTTACACAGGAAGGTGTCCAGGCGGGTTGGAATGTCTGCAGAGAAGGAGACTCCACAACCCCCCTGGGCAGCCTGGGCCAGGCTCTCCCACCCTCACCATGGAGAAGTTCCTTCTCAAATTTAAATTGAACCTTTTGTGTTCCAGTTTGCACCCATTACCCCTTGTCACCGAGAAGAGCCTGGCTCCATCCTCCTGACACTCCCTCTTTCCATATTGATCCCCATGAATGAGTGACCCCTCAGTCTCCTCTTGTCCAGCTCCAGAGCCCCAGCTCCCTCAGCCTTTCCTCACACGGGAGATGCTCCACTCCCTTCAGCATCTTGGTGGCTGCGCTGGACTCTCTCCAGCAGTTCCCTGTCCTGCTGGAACTGAGGGGCCACAACTGGACACAATATTCCAGGTGTGGTCTCCCCAGGGCAGAGCAGAGGGGCAGGAGAACCTCTCTGACCTACTGACCAGCCCCTTCTAACCCACCCCAGGTACCATTGGCTTCCTGGCCACAAGGGCCCAGTGCTGGCTCATGGTCACCCTGCTGTCCCCAGGACCCCCAGGTCCCTTTCCCCTACACTGCTCTCTAATAGGTCATTCCCCAACTTATACTGGAACCTGGGCTTGTTCCTACCCAGATTCAAGACTCTACACTCGCCCTCGTTATATTGCATTAAATTTTTCCCAGCCCAACGGTGCCTCTCACTTTGCACGAGGGACTTTCTGCCGGTGCAGGTGTGTGTGCCGCCGTGGCGTGAATGGACTCATGTGAATCCCCCGGGAATTTGACTTCATGACTTTATGACTTTTATGACTTTTTGGTTTTCCCCCCAGGTTAGGCATGGAGCACGATGGTCAGGGCAACCGCTGCGCTGACGAGACCAGCATGGGGAGCATCATGGCCCCACTGGTCCAGGCCGCCTTCCACCGCTACCACTGGTCCCGCTGCAGCAAGCAGGAGCTCAACCGCTACATCCAGTAAGTCCCATTTTCACCAGGAGGGGATGTTCTCCCTTCAGGTGACGGTCTGGTAGACCAGTTCCCCACTGGGATTGCTGGTTTTGGCCAGAATAGCAAAAAATGGGTCCTAGGAGGTAATTTTTCCTTTGTCTTCTACTAACAGTTTTGGTTCCTCAATTGGTTTTGGGGTGCAGAGGCTGGAGACAAATAGGAGACTGATAAAAGTTGGAGATGTCAACAGAGCGATAGTTTGTAGAAGATCTCTGCTGGTGGAGCCCAGCTTCAGATTTCGGATGTTTTTGCCATTGCTTTGTGCAGCCTGTATGGTTTATCCTTTAAGCTCTACAATGTTGTATGCTACATTAAAAGAAACCCAAAAAGGTATAGGAACAGGCTAGCAGCTTTCGGTGCATCAGGGATGAGACGAGCCACAGGAAAGCAGGTGGCAGTGGTGGCATCCGCTGGTGCAAGGTGCTCTGTCCCCTGGGGAGCTGCAGGCAGCGTGGGGATGCTTATCTCTGGGGGATTCCATGGAGTTGTTCTGTGCTAGAAAATGTGGTTGTCAGCACCAAGATAATTCTGATTTCTCAGTATCTGAATTTGGAGAGAGGGCTGGGGGTGCAGGAAGGGGCGGAGGAGGCAAATCTCATGTCTGCGTCTCTGCAGCTCCTATGACTGTCTCCTGGATGACCCCTTTGAGCACCAGTGGCCAACCTTACCCGACCTGCCGGGCATCAACTACTCCATGGACGAGCAGTGCCGCTTTGACTTCGGTGTGGGCTACAAAACATGCACGGCGGTGAGTACGGAGCCAATATGGGTTGTGTTGCCCATATTCCCACACCCAGGCCCCGCAGTCGGGTGCTGTGGGGGTGTCACCGTCCCGCTGGGGCCCCTGTCCCAGCCCAGCTCCTCTGTGCTCCCCAGTTCCGCACCTTCGACCCCTGCAAGCAACTGTGGTGCAGCCACCCAGACAACCCCTACTTCTGCAAGACCAAGAAGGGACCACCCTTGGATGGCACCGAGTGCTCTCCGGGCAAGGTAGGGGCTGGTCCTGCCTGTCCCCCTCCTGGGGAGGGGACAGGGACACCCTTGGGGGCAGCAGCCTGGTTTTTAGCTGGTGTTACTCCTTATTTCCCCAGTTTGCACTCAAATGAGAACTTAGGTTTATTTTTAATTCTGATCCACCTACTTCTGCAGAGAAGCAGGGCTCGTTTTGTCACCTGGCAAGAGAGCAATGACATCGTCGCACATCCAGCCTTTTCATTTAGGCTCTCTTAGCATATCCGTTAGCAGAGTTTGAAAGTGCGGATATGTTGGAAAAGCTGCTGGCATGTGTAGTTTTTAGGCAGTTTGACTGGAGAGAGGAAATCGATCCAAGAACTCAAAAATGTAGTGTTAAGGAAAGAAAATGGCAGGGATTTGTTTTGCAGAGGGATCTTTGTGTGCCCCAGGCTTGTCCTTTTGCACAGGATTGTCCTTCTGCATCCTGATCTCTCCATCTGTGCAGCCACACGGCTGGTATATCACGTCTGGAGCAAATCTCTGTCTGCTCTTCTAGCTATGATTTAAAAACCAACCAACCAACCAACCAACCCACTTGTGAACAAGTAAACCCTGGAGAAAAACATGGCAATGTAACCCAGCTGATGGGAGCCACTGCTGTGCTGGTTTACACAGCTGCAAGCTCTGCGTGCCTGGGGACCATTCCCGCTCGTCCTGCCTGTGGAAGGGATGCACCTGAGGGCACGATGAAGAGCATCTTCCTCCTATGTGTCGTGTTGGCCGCTTTGCAAGCTGCAAGGCGTTTTTCATAGAATAGAATCATAGAATCGTTTTGTTGGAAGAGACCCTCAAGATCATCAGGTTCAACCATTAACCCAACTCTGGCACTAACCCATGTCTCCAAGAACCTCATCTCCACGTCTGTTCAGCCCTCCAGGGATGGTGACTCTACCCGTTCCCTGGGCAGCCTGTTCCAATGCCCAACAGCCCTTTATGGGAAGAAATTTTTTCCTAATACCCACCTAAACCTCCTCTGGTATAACTTGAAGCCATTTCCTCTCATCCTGTTGCTTGTTACTTGGGAGAAGAGACCAACACCTCCATGCTACAACCTCCTTTGAGGCAGCTGCAAAGAGTGAGAAGGTCTCCCCTCAGCTCCTGTTCTCCAGCTGAACCCCCCAGGTCCCTCAGCCGCTCCCATCACACTTGTGCTCCAGCCCCTCACCAGCTTCGTTCCCTTCTCTCAACTCACTCCAGCACCTCAAGGCCTTTCTTGGCATGAGGGACCCAAAACTGACCGCAGGATTTGAGGTGCAGCCAGGGGATGGTCACTGCTCTGGTCCAGCTGGCCACACTCGTGCTGATACAAGCCAGGGTGCTGGTGGCCTTTTTGGCCACCTGTAGTGCTGTGGGTGCGGGAGGGCTCTTTGCTGGTGCCCAGCCCTTCGAAACAGGCCAAGGTGGAGGTCCCCCCCTCCTTCTCCTCCTTTTCCAGTGGTGCTTCAAGGGTCACTGCATCTGGAAGACGTCGGAGCAGCCCTACAGCCAGGACGGCAGCTGGAGCTCCTGGTCCAAATTCGGCTCCTGCTCCAGGACCTGTGGGGGAGGTGTGCGCTCGCGCAGCCGGAGCTGCGACAACCCGCCGTATGTTTGGCTTCCACCTCCCTCCTTTTAGTGGCAGCTCGAACATCAGCCTTCCCCAATGCTCTTTTAACCCACCTATTTTATTTTCCAGCCCGGCATATGGCGGGCGCAACTGCCCAGGAGCCACCTACGAGTACCAGGTGTGCAATGCCGAGGAGTGCCCGGGGCCCTACCAGGATTTCCGTGCCCAGCAGTGCGCCAAGCGCAACTCCTACTACACCCACCAGAACAGCAAGCATGCCTGGCTTCCCTACGAGCACCACGACGGTGAGCGGTGGTGGGTTCTGGCAAAGGAGCGGTAGCCAAACCGCCTCATCTCCCAGAGGAAGCCACCTTGGTGGCCATCACCATGGCATGGCATCATCGGGGCTCTGAGCACCCTGATCTGGATGAAGATGTCCCTGCTCATTGCAGGAGAGTCGGTCTAGATGAGCTTTTAAGATCCCTTCCAGCCCAGACTATTCTATGATTCTATGGTGGGGTGACAGTGCTGCCCCACTTGCTCCCACTTGACTTGGTGTTCCTCTTGCATACTCCTCAAGAGTCTGGCATTGCAGTAGCATGTAGAATGTCCCATCAGGTTGCCCTCTCTTAATTTCCCAAGAGCACTGGGCAAAAGTGCAGGTTCTTGAGCAGCAAATAGGTGCAGCGAAATGAGGCACCTGGATTTGGGAAATCTGTTTTTGCTCCAGGGTACAAGCTGAGATGGGTTTCTGTCTTCAGTCACCCTAATGTATTTCCACAATCCTTTTCTTCCCCCCACCTCTTTTCTCGTTTTTCTTTTGCCTCAGATGCTCAGAAGTGCGAGCTGATCTGCCAGTCAGAGGGCACGGGGGACATAGTGTTTATGAACCAGGTTGTTCACGATGGTACCCGCTGCAGCTACCGAGACCCCTACAGCATCTGCGTCCGGGGCGAGTGCGTGGTGAGGAGCTGGCGACTGTTGCGTGACTGTCCCCATCCTTTGCCCATCCAGGAAACAGCTCGTGCATCCCCCTGACTCACCACCCCTAGGGGACATGTGTTTTTTAGCCCAAGGACCAGCCCTGTGTGCAGGAAAGGGCTGTGGGGATGCTGGAGCAATGGGATGGGCTGTGGGAATGTAACGCCCCTGTGCTTGTCTTCTCTTCCCCATGGGTCACAGCACGTTGGCTGTGACAAGGAAGTCGGCTCCCTGAAGCAGGACGACAAGTGTGGGGTCTGCGGGGGGGACAACTCGCACTGCCGGACGGTGAAGGGCACGTTGGCCAAGACCCCCAAGCAACCAGGTGAGCAGGCTTGGACGGGTTTGGGGTTGAACTTGCTCTGGGTCAGATGGATTCATGAGTGGGTGCATGTCCAGGTGGAGCTAAAGCTGCTCTTTCTCTCCCCTCAATCCTTCCTTCCTCCTTCATAGTGGGTGTTTTGAAGATGTTTGAGATTCCAGCTGGGGCGAGGCACCTTCAGATAGAAGAGATGGAACCAGCACCCCACAGCATCAGTGAGTACACAGAGGCTTAAAGTCATGGAACAGTTTGGGTTGGAGGGGACCTTCAAAGGTCATCTATTCTAATGCCCTGCCATGAGCAGGGACATCTTCAGCAGCTCAGGTTGCTCAGAGCCCCGTCCAGCCTGGCCTGGGATGTCTCCAGGGATGGTTCATCCACCACCTCTCTGGCCAACCTGGGCCAGGCTCTCACCACCCTCATTGACCATAGGAAATGATGTTGAAATACTTCCTTTCTTCTCCAGCTGTTAAGAATAAAGCCACGGGTAACTTCATCCTTCACGCCAAGGGCAAGGAAGCCAAAACCCAAGTGTTCATTGAGATGGGATTGGAGTGGGAGTACACGGTTGAAGATGGGAAGGAGAGCCTGAAAACCAGCGGTCCTCTGCACGAGGCCATCAGTGTGCTGGTAAGCGTGGCCGTGTTCAGAGCCCACCTCATCACATTGGAGGTAGTAATGGGGTTTGTTTCTCCTACTCTTGAATGTACTGTACCACGTGGTCATTGCTCACTTCTTTTTTTCTCTGATGGCCTCCTCTTCCCCTCCCTTTCCAGCATCATCACTCCGTTCTCTCCTTCCCATTCTCTGCCTGCAGGTCATCCCTCAGGAGGAGGAGGAGGCCAGGAGCAGCCTGATGTACAGGTACATCATCCACGAGGACCTGCTGCCCATGATTGGAAACAACAACGTCCTGCTGGAGGAGATGGATTCCTACGAGTGGGCCCTCAAGAGCTGGTCCCAGTGCTCCAAGGCCTGCGGAGGAGGTACCTTTCCCTTCATCGCAGCCTACAGTGCATTTTTGGGAGGGTGCTGGGGTACGTCAGGCAGCATGGGAGCCTTTGGCAGCATCTCTGGCTTGGAAACATGCAGATGCTGGTTTCAAGTGTTTCTCCCCAAGATCACACATGGCAAAGCTTCAGGCCTAGATCTGGTACTGCTTGGAGGCTTGGCTTGCTTCTCCACACCCAGACCCGTGCTCTTTGCATCCCTGTCTACCATGAGTGTTAAAAACCATTATTGCAGAGCAGTTTACGTGAGCATTTTAGCCTAATTTCTTATGAAAACATGTAGGCAACCTTGGTCTATCTGCTATGAGTCTTGCAGTTGACAGCTCCTAAAGCTTGCAGCTCACAGTTAAGGCTGGCTTAGCCCCAGTCTGGTCTGCTCCCAGGCAAGCACAGCTTATCTGGCAAATTATAGCAGTGCTTTGGCTGGGCTTGTGATGTGTTGCTTTTTTTCCCCATCTGGAGAAATAAAGCCAAATGTGTAGCTCGCTAAGTGCTCGTGGCTGTGTCTCCACCAGGAAACTGTGATGTCTTGACCTCGGTTTTGGGGAAAGGGAGGGAAGGCTGAGTCTGCTTTGTGTGTACACCCCATGGTGACCCCAGGAGCTTGCAGGGGTTCTGGCACCCACATGAGCATCCTCTGCAAGCCTGGGAGATGTTCTGCTTGGGTCCCACCTGAGCGGTGACATCCAAGAGGATGGGATACAGGAGAGGGACTGGGTGTGGGGAGATGACCCCATTTCCTCCCCATCTATCCTCTGCCTCCCACAGGTATCCAGTACACCAAGTACGGCTGCCGGCGGAAGAGCGACAACCGGATGGTGCACAGAAACTTCTGCGACAACGGCAAGAAGCCCAAGCCAATCCGGCGGCGTTGCAACCTCCAGGAGTGCTCCCAGCCTGCGTAAGTCCCCCCATGAAGTGCCCACATCCCCTCTTGGTGGGTATTTGGGGATGTCTTGGGGACACACCAGTGCGGGCATCACCTCTAATGTCCGTCTTCCCCCGCCGGCAGGTGGGTGGCCGAGGAGTGGGGTGCCTGCAGCAAGTCCTGCGGCAAGCTGGGGGTGCAGGTGCGAGGGGTGCAGTGTGTCCAGCGCCTGCAGAACGGCACCACCCGCACCCTGCACACCAAATACTGCCCCGGGCAGCGGCCCGAGAGCCGCCGGCCCTGCGGCCGCCTGCCCTGCCCGCCACAGTGGAGGACGGGAGCCTGGTCCGAGGTGAGTTTGGGAGGGGGGAGAAAGCCCCCCAGGCTGCACAGAGGGGTTGGGAGGAAGGGGATAGGGGCTGAGTGTGGAGGGAAGGTGCTTACAGAGCATGCTGGTCTCATAGGGAGATATGGGAGATAGATATATATATATATATATATATAATGAGATGTGTATATATACACACACCTCATATATATATATGAGGTGTGTATATATATATATATATATATGAGGTGTGTGTATATATATATGAGGTGTATATATATATATATATGAGGTGTGTGTATATATATATAGGAGATGTGTGTATATATATATATAGGAGATGTGTGTGTGTATATATATATATATGAGATGTGTGTATATATATATATATATATAGATGTGTGTATAAATATATATATATAGGAGATGTGTGTGTATATATATATAGGAGATGTATATATATATATAGGAGATGTATATATATATATAGAGGAGATGTGTGTGTGTATATATATATAGAGAGAGGAGATGTGTGTGTGTGTATATATATATAGGAGATGTGTGTATATATATATATATAGGAGATGTGTGTATAAATATATATATATAGGAGATGTGTGTGTATATATATATAGGAGATGTATATATATATAGGAGATGTGTATATATATATAGAGGAGATGTGTGTGTGTGTATATATATAGAGAGAGAGGAGATGTGTGTGTGTGTGTATATATATATAGAGGAGATGTGTGTGTGTGTGTATATATATATATAGAGGAGATGTGTGTGTGTGTGTGTATATATATATATAGAGGAGATGTGTGTGTGTGTGTGTGTATATATATATATAGAGGAGATGTGTGTGTGTGTGTGTGTATATATATATAGAGGAGATGTGTGTGTGTGTGTGTGTATATATATATAGAGGAGATGTGTGTGTGTGTGTGTGTATATATATATATAGAGGAGATGTGTGTGTGTGTGTGTATATATATATATATAGAGGAGATGTGTGTGTGTGTGTGTGTATATATATATATAGAGGAGATGTGTGTGTGTGTGTGTGTATATATATATATAGAGGAGATGTGTGTGTGTGTGTGTGTATATATATATAGAGGAGATGTGTGTGTGTGTGTGTGTATATATATATATAGAGGAGATGTGTGTGTGTGTGTGTGTATATATATATATAGAGGAGATGTGTGTGTGTGTGTGTGTATATATATATAGAGGAGATGTGTGTGTGTGTGTGTGTATATATATATATAGAGGAGATGTGTGTGTGTATATATATATATAGAGGAGATGTGTGTGTGTATATATATATATAGAGGAGATGTGTGTGTGTGTGTGTGTATATATATATATAGAGGAGATGTGTGTGTGTGTGTGTGTATATATATATAGAGGAGATGTGTGTGTGTGTGTGTGTATATATATATATAGAGGAGATGTGTGTGTGTATATATATATATAGAGGAGATGTGTGTGTGTGTGTGTGTATATATATATATAGAGGAGATGTGTGTGTGTGTGTGTATATATATATATAGAGGAGATGTGTGTGTATATATATATAGAGAGAGAGAGAGAGAGGAGATGTGTGTGTGTGTGTATATATATATATAGGAGATGTGTGTGTGTATATATATATATATTTATATATATATATGAGATATGGGTACAAGGGTCAATGTTTTCACCATGGAGAAAACCAAAATTAGGAAGGGAGTAGCATCCCCGTGCACCCTGGCGGTTGCTGGAGACAGGGCGGGGGTGGGAAAAAAGCCCTTATTAGCAAGTAATATCCACCATTGTCATCTGCAAATACTCCTCCGGTGTGGCTGTCAGGGTGGATGACATTCCCCCCGCCCCATTCACCCGCGTCTGTCTGTCTGTCTGGGCGCAGTGCTCAGCGAGCTGTGGGGAAGGCGTGCGGCAGCGGCAGGTGGTTTGCAAAGGCAGCGAGAGCGGCGGGAGCTGCGAGGGCGAGAAGCCGGAGGCTGTGCAGGGCTGCCAAGTGGCCCTCTGCCCGGGTGAGAGCAGGAGGAGGTGGCACTTGGGGGGGACACACCAGTGGGGACCAACACTCTTACGCAGCTCCAGCCCATCTTGGCTTCAGGGGGTTGTGTGGAACATCCCTGATGCTGGCAGAGAAAGGGTTAAATGCCAGCCAAAATATGCGCGCTTTTCTGTTCTTAGCCCTAATATTTGCTGTTTTGGGTTTCCTGCCTGTTTGGGCGTGCGATGAGCTGAGGGTATGATGGAGATGGACACCCTGGGGTTTATCTTGGGTTTTTGCGGGTGGTTTCAGTGCTGGGCCAACTGGGTGCTCCCAAGGGACCTTGTTTTTAAGGAGATCTCTTAAAACCAAAAAAATCCCCCTCCGAAACACCCTTGTTAAGGTATGGTGAGTGCCCCCAGCCTGGGCATCATGGTGCTCTCTCTGCAGGGAAGCTCTCCATTGTCACCACCAGCACCGACGCCGGTGACCACAGCACGCCCAAAGGGCAGCGGGTGCCCCAAGATGGGGCCAAAAACCCTGTTAGCAAGATCTCCTCCAGTAAGTGTCCCTGCTTGGGTGAGGGCGATGCTTCCAAGCAGGGATTTTGGTGGGTGGTACCCTCTGCGGCTGCATCCCTGCTGCTCAGTTGCCATCTTGTGGAGCCCAGGATCTCGCAGCTTCCCCTGCGTTTGCCTGGGCACCCTCCTGCGCTCCCTTCGCCTCCTGATTTTATGCCGTTTATACCATGAACGTTTTCAGGCTCCTGTGTTTACCCAGGCAGGCAGATGGCTTCTGGCGTACAGTGCTTTGTAGCTGGGGCAAGATGCATCACGATTGTGTTTAAGATCATAGAGTGGTTTGGGTTGGAAGGGACATTCCCAGCTCCCCCAGTGCCCCCCCTGCCATGACAGGGACATCTTCACCAGCTCAGGTTGCTCAGAGCCCCGTCCAGCCTGGCCTGGGATGTCTCCAGGGATGGTTCATCCACCACCTCTCTGGGCAACCTGGGCCAGGCTCTCACCACCCTCAGGGCAACAATTTCTTCCTCAAGTCCAGCCTGAATCTCTGCTCTTTTAGTTTAAAACCATCATTGCTTGTCCCGTCATAAGAGGCCCTGCTAAAATGTCTGTCCCCATCTTTTCTATAGGCCCCTTTTAAGGTTTGCTGGTTTGAAGCATCCCTCGCTCTCTTTTTTTTCTCCATGCACAGAAACCTTGAGTGCTTTGGCTTTGTTTCCCAGCTCCCTCACCCCCCTGCAAAGGGGATGGGAGGGCACCGCGTGTCCTTTGGGGCCACTGGAAAGGCACAGCGGTGGGACCCTCTTCCTTTGTGCTCTCTGATGCTTCTCCCTGCTCTGTCCCTCTCCAGGGGAGCCTTGCCTTGGGGACAAGTCCATCTTCTGCCAGATGGAGGTCCTGGCCCGCTACTGCTCCATCCCCGGCTACAACAAGCTCTGCTGTGAATCGTGCGGCAAGAAGAGCTCCTCGGCCACGGGCCTGCCCCCCCGCACCGGCCCCAGCGCCGCCCCACCGGGAACCGCTGCTCCCAGCCCCACCGCGCCGCTCGCCCCGCGTCCCACCGGCCCTGTGCGGGGGGGACCCGCTGGGGACCCCACCCTGGCTCCTCAGGGTGCTGGGGGGGGGGCAGGCAGGGGGCAGGCAGCCAGGTAACCCCCCCGGGACCACCTTGCTGTGGGATGGGGGAAGCCTTTCGCCTCCCTCCCTCTCTTTCTCTCCCCGTCTTCTTCTCTCTCTCCCCCACTTCCAGCAATGGTTTTCATGGGTGGTGCTGCCGGCTCACCCCAAAATTCCCAGGAAAACCACTTTTTCTCCTCGTGCTTCCCCCATCCTCCCAGCTGTGGCGTGTTTGTTTTTTGACAGTGCCACGGAAAAAAGGTGAAAAGGAGCCAAAAAAGCGCAACAGTGGCTGTGGGTAACCTGCAATGAGCCACTTCCTTCCAAGGTGCTAAAAAGATTCTGGGGGGGCTTTAATGTCGCTTTTTCCTTCCTCCCACCCCAAGCAGCAACATGAGATGTGCTGGGGGACGGTCCTGGCTCCTCGGTTCAGCACCGGTGCTTGGAGCTTGGGGGTAGCAATGGGAGGGTGCTGGAGGAGCGAGCAGCTGGAGGGAGGTGGGGAGTTACAGGGGGGAAATGTTGGGAAATGCTCAAATTGTTGCCCTGGGGTGTCACTGTTGGGGTAGAGAGTTTGGGAAACATGTCATGGGATGTGGAAACCATGGGCCAGCTCCTGTCCTGCATCGCAGGGTAGGCAGGAGATGGTCCAGGCGACTCTGGTATGAGCAATAAGAACAAGGTTGAAGGCTAAAAATACTCGTAAAAAAATGCCTGTCACCTGGTGGTGACTTTTTAACCCATACTGCTCTTGGCCAGCCTTGAGCTGACACCGATGCCCAGCCTGACCTTGTACCCAGTGCCTGGGGGGCATCAAAATGGGGGTGACTGGGAAGCCAAGAGTGGATTTGGGGGGCAGTTACAAAGAAGGGAGAGGGGAAGATTCATCTGCATCTCTTTTGTCGCGTGGGAGCGGGTGTAAGGGGGGTGGTTAACGCCGCTAAAAAATATTGTGCCAAGTACTAAACGTATGCACAGCACTTTAGGAGCCCAGGGCTGCGTGCAGCTTGCTTGGTGTCCAGGCACAGGGTCTGTCTGCGGGAGTTAGAGTCCCCAAACCTCCCCAAAGTGGGGTCAGGTGGCCCCAAGGGGTGTCTTGGAGGTGGTTTTGGTGCTTAGGGGTGCTCAGCCTCCCAGCTGAGGGTGCAGGGGCAGGATGCTGCATCGATAACGTTCACGTGGCTGCGAGGAGCTCAAGGTCAGGACATCTCGGAGGAACTCGGTGCCTTTGCTGGCTCGGTGTGGCTTGTGGCGGGGTGAGAATGGGAATGGTTCATGCTGTAATGGAAACAAACGGAGAGCCTGCGTGTTCCTGACGCTTTAAATGTTGGACCGGCACAGCCATCTCTCTGCTCTGTTCCCCTGGAGTTACCCAACCGCAAAAGAAATGGGCGGAAGAGATGTTGAGGGCGGCTCGTGCAGCCTCCTGCTCCTGCATCGCCTCCGAATCAAGGCTGGATGAGCGTTTCTCTAATTACTCTTAAAAGCACCCGAGGCTGGAGGTCCTCTGCCTCTCCCTGGCATTAAATGGGCTTCAGGAAAGATGGGACAAAGTCTGTCTGAGCCAACAACCAGCACACCTCGCGGGAGCGGACAGATGGATGGATGCCTTGGAAACCCTGCGGCGGGGGATGCCCGGGTCCAAGATGTGTAGGTATTGGTACCCGCTGGATCAATGAGATGCTGGGGGCTGTCCCGGGATGGGATTCATCCCCCGGCCTGACTGCTGCCACCACGGCCGTGCCCCCTGCCACCCTATTGCCCTTCGCGGGAGCACCAGCATTTATTTATTGTGCCAAAGATAATGCTTCGTTTACTCTTCAGGGAGCATCTCCCCGGCGGTGTGGGGCAGGGGGGCTGGGGTTAGGGCAGGAGCCACATCCCTGTCCTGCTGCTGGGACAGCCCTGGGCTGGCTCGGGGCAGGACTGAGCTTGTTTCGCCTTTCCCTGCCCAAAATAAGGATTTTCTCCAGCGTGCAGCCCCCCTGCACCATAGGAATTAAAACCTTCCACCCCCCAAAAAATGCTGTAACATCTCCAGGGCACAGTGTAAGTGCATGCATGCATGCACACCCACTCCTTCCTCCCAAACCCTCCGCTGCACCCCTCCCTTCGCCGCTGTCCTGGGCATTAGTGCTTTATTGCATTAGGAATATTTGCAGTGATTCCTGTGTCTCAGGACCGGCCCACCCCCTTCTCCCCCGCGGGGGGCAGGGGGGGCTGTGCTGTAGGTGCTAATTCAAGCCCAGAGCGGCGGGTCACATTATTTAAGAAGAAGTTGCGATAAATTACCCCCCGCCCCGGCACACGCGGGTGCTCTGGGGTGGTGATGCCGAGGGGCTGGGACCCAGCACTGGGTGTTTATTCCAGCCTCGGGCAGGCTGAGGTTGGGTGGGAAGCTGCGGCTCGGGGACGTGGCCACGCGATGTCCCACGTCCCAGCGGGGACTTGGCCCCGTCGCTGGGAGGAGAAGGTGCGTCTGGTCCCCCGTGTGCTCCTCCTGGGCCAGCTGGATGCACCGAGTCGTTCCTGTGATGTAACCTTGTCCAGTGTTACCATGATGTATAAAGTTTTGTACATACGAGATTCAGAGCTTTTTAACTTTTAATATTTATTAATTTTCTTGGGTTCTTTTTTTTTTCTTTTTTTTTTTTTTTTTTTTGAACTCTAACATAATGTAAAGAAAAAATAAATCCACATGGAAATCTCTTTCTGTTGATTGAGCTGGGGAAGTGGGGGTGTAAGGTGGAAACATAGGAGTGTGACCTGTGTGGTTGTTGAACTGGATTTCCCATAGCAAGCTACCACCTTTTGATTGTATTTCAACCCAGGCGCTCCTCCATCAGCCAGTTTCACATACCTGGTGTGAGTTTGGTGAGGTTTTGTTTGGTTGCATCCCCTTCCATGTCGCAGTACCCAAAGTCACTTGAACTGATGGCGAAACACACATTTCTGACTCCTTGAGTATGGCTTTCTTGCCATCCACCTGCTACTGTTGGCATAGCAGGAGGAAAACCTCAAAACCTAGATACATATATACACACAGATAAATATATAGCTTTTATCCATTAAAAAATGAAGATGTGCTGCATCCCCTGAGCTTGCACTGGCAACTGGTGCCATGGGCAGGTAGTAAATGCAGAGGGATGGAACCGGGGCACGGCTGAAGCCGTGGAATAAACAGCCCCACGGATGGTGGTGCCCAACCTGGGGGTGTGTTTCGGCAGCCCCCCCTCCCTTGTGTGCGGTGCGGGGAGTGATGCCCAACACCAGCTACAGTCGCTGCTCCTGGGCGATGGCTTTTGGGCAACCCCTGGTGCCGCCTCGGTCACCCCAGCTTGCAGATGCTCCATCTCCGAAGCAGCACTGTGTCCTCTACGGTTGGGGTTGCTTGGTGGGTGCATCACCTTGACCCATCGCTGGTGGCTGTGGTCCAGGTCCACTAGTGGGTCTCCAGCTCCGGCCGTATCCCTCGTGCATGGGCAGAGCCCGTGTCCCCCAGCTCAGGGACAGGCGGTGGCAGCGAGGTGCCGGCAGAGGTGCCGGATGAAGTCTGCTTGGGACTGCGGCAGGACACGGTTAGTGACAGAAGCGGGGATCCAGCCCTTTGGGAGGGAGAAAACACCCCAAATTTAGTCCCACCGGCTCAAAGAGAGCTGGGGGCGCCCATCCTGGGGAGGAGGTGGGCACGCTGGGATGTCCCAGCCTGGGTGACACGGTGACACTTGCCTTCAGGTACATGCTGAGGAGCCAGGTGAAGTGGGTCTGGCCGGGGTCTCCTGCCAGTGGTTGCAGGACAATGCAGCTCAGCCGGGACTCTGCCCTGCGGGGGGCAAGACAGGCGTTAGGTAGGTAGAAAACTGGGGGTACAGAGCCCCCAGAGCCAGCACAACGGGGAGGCAGCTTTGGTGCAAGCAGTCATGGTGATGTCCCCCCTGCCCAGGGACACAATTGCCCATGATGATCGCTTTTTGGGGGCTATACCTGATGCACCCCTCCTGCAAGGGCAGCAGCTTGGCGTGGGTGGCCGTCCCCACCAGGTACGTGGCCGTGTCCCTCCTCACGCGGTGCCACACGCTGACAAAGTCCCGCTGGCCCACCAGGTTGCCCGGGCTGGCGGCGGTGACTTCGTGTGTCACCAAGGTGTCTGTCCCGACGCGCTGCAGCACCTGCCAGAGCAAGGAGCGACCCTGGGGATTGATCTACTCCGGGGACATCCTTGCCGCTCCCTTCTTCCTGCCCAGGGGACATTAAGCCACCCCTGGGGACAGCAGTGTGGGGTGGCACAGGGCACAGAAACAGCAGCAAGGCAGGGGTTTGGGGCTGGCACCTGGTGGTAATTAAATCCCAATCACCTGCAGGCTAATAAAGGGGAAATGGGGTGATTTTTGCAGCCTTTTTTTAATCTGGGCTGAGACTCTGTGCTGTTTCTTTATATGGAGGGACAGGGAAGTGGCAGCAATAAATAAGCAGTAAATAATAAATAAGCAGAGGCTGGGTGGCATCTGAGCCAGCACAGGTGAGCAAGGTGAGGTGTTCTGCGGCTGGCAGCTTGTGTAGGGGGATGCTGAGATTTGGGAGCTGAGAAATAAGGCAAATACTCGAAAGAAGCCCCAGATAAGCTTCCCGGGGGTGGCCCTGCAGTGTGAGATATTTGGTTTTATCTTTCTTTGTTTTTTTTGAGCTGATTCCGCTTAACAGTTTCTCACCCAACACTGGAGTCTGAGCAATGTCAGAGTCCCCTGGTGTGGAAAAACCTCTGTGAACAGCCACTTTCCGCAAAAAAAAACCCTGGAAACGACATGTTGCTCAATGCTTTGCCAGTCAAGCACATCTTCTCTCCCTGGGGTGATAGCCTGCTCTTGCACAAGCGCACAATTAACTTCAATCCTTCAGCAAACTTATAAACCTTGATAAATATGGGGTTTTTTTTGGTGCTAGCCACCCTGGCGATGCAAAGCTTCAGGCTGTCTGCCCACGACCCAAATGAATATGATTTTTTGGGTGTTAGCAAGCTTGGCAATGCAAAGCCTTAGACCACCTGCGTGGGAGCATCCCCGCCCAGCTCACCTTCACCTGGCCGAGGGTCGGCACCCACTGCGGCATCTGCTCCACCCGCTCAAACAGCTCCCGCTGCAGTGGGGCCACCGGCACGGCCAGGACCAGCTCTGCCCGGAACACGGTGCCCAGCCCTGGCACCGCGGTGCTGGACACAGCAGCCCTGGAGTCCTGGGAGAGGACAGAGCCTGAGTCAGCCCCCAAGTGTCCCCAGAGTCATCGGCTACACGCTGAAACACCTCACTAATAAATCACCCCTGTCCTCCTGGATGGCCTTGGGAGGTCCATTCCAACCCGAATTACTCTATTGAATCACTGCTTGGTGTACAGGTGAAAGCAGATATATCTAAATCATGCCTCTACAATTCACTTTTTTTTTCATTTTAAGCTACTTTCTAGCTAAATTAAACAATTCCGCAAACAGCTTAGTGAACAAACACCGTAAATAACAACAAAGCCACAATCTGTGAAGTTTTCCTGCTCCTGGCTTTCCCCAGGGCCACGATTATCTGTGTTTCCCGTCCAAGCCTTTTCCTGCTGTCTATTATTTACTTTGCAGATTTGCTTGTGAACGTACTTCACAACAGCTTGCTTGGAAACCCCCTTTGCTTTGCTTGTGCACGGCACGCCTGCAGCGCCCATGGTTTCCCTTCGAGGAGGACTAAGGAAGGCAAATCTCGCCTCTTCAGGCCAATTTATCCTCCTGAGAGCATTTTTTAGCTCGCAGCAGCAAAGGGGATAGGTGTTTGGGCTTTACCAGCGTGGTTTCCGCCTGCCAGCCTGTGTGCTGCTGCAGGATGCTCAGCGCTCGCTGCAGGGCCCGTTCTCCCTGGGCAACGTAGGAGAGGTGCGCACCGGAGAACTGGCTGGGGGTGACGCCTCCATCAGGCTCGGGGCGGGTGGCTGCAGGAACAAGGCGGAACAACGTGAAAATCCCTCCCAAAGCTTTGCCTGCGCGCGTGGGTGCGGGTACAGACGTACAGACACACAAATGGAGCTGGAGCAGAGGGTTTTGCTGACCCAAAGGCAGCGAAAAGTCTTACACCACCGTTGCCATTGCACAACTGGTCCCCTCTTGGGCTCGGTGCAGACACCTCGCTGGCAGGAGCATCCCTGGCATTCATTCCCTGTGTACTGACTGCTTGGAAGGCTTTTTAGAGTTGCTTTCCAAATCAATCTCCAGTAACTCCGCGGTACAAATTGCACATTGCTTGGGTATTATTAACATCGCATAGGATGCTTTTGGAGCGAGCCACGCTTCAAAAAGACCCAGATGAGCTTGCCAGTTTTCAAGTCTTTAGGTAAGTGGTGGAATTAGGACATGCAACAAAACACTGGTGAGTGCCTGGAACCTTGGCTGAAAGCTTTGGCGGTCTGTATGGTGAGTTACTGCAATTCACCTCCCAGAATCTCAGGGTCTCCCAGTTTGCTATCAGAATGGGGAATGCTTTTAAGTGACCACAGAGTAGGCGAGAAGATAACTAATTCTGTCCCCTCCAAATAAGGGTCAAATCATATGGGGAGGGGTGTATTTTAACACGTGTCCCTCCATCCCCTGTTGCAAGGGGGTTGTGAGCGGGGGTAGGAAATGGGGTACCCAAGCAGCCAGGCTGAGCTTACCTGTATCCTTCCCCATCAGCCTCTGAATATAATGAGGGATTTTGGAAGGCAGGCGACGGGATTCCCTTACCAGCAGCCCTTTCACGTCCTTCTGTATTGCCGCAACAACTGGTATCTTCAAGCCTAAAGGAAAGGCTTTGGTGAGCAGGGAGGAAGATGCTGTGGTGCCCTGCATCTCCACTGGAAGCTCATTTGCAGCTAAGACCGAGGCTACCCTACACACAACACGACGCGGGAGGAAAATAGATGCATGGACATGAGAGTTCCAAGGGAGCACCCATCAGATGCAGCCTCAGCATCTCCTTTCCTGCCCGTTTTCCCGAGGTCGGAGGGAAGGCGAGGGGGGGTTACTGGGCAGGTGGTCGTGGGCCATGCCGCAGCACAGTTTGCCGGTGGCCTGCAGCATGGCGCGGGAGCTGGGCTCTCTATGGGAGCTCGCTGCGTCCCTGCCGGCCTTTATAGCCGGGCTGAAGGATGGCACCTGGCGATAGGAGCGGGCTGCAGATAGCGGCTGGGAATTGGGAGCGCTCCAAGGACAAGGTGAGGGAGAGGAGGGGCTGGGGGGAAAGGCCAGGCTTAACTCGGAATGAGCCGGCCCTGCCCGGGGATGAACATCGGGATGGGACACCGGAGTGGTCCCCGGTGCCGCTCCATGGATGTGGTGGTGGCTAGCTGGGGAAGGAAACCGGGGACACTCGTGTGGAGGGAAGGATGGGGTGGGAGGGAATGTGGAAGCTGATATTATCGTGGAAAATAGTGCTTCTTCCCATGGAAACTTCATGGAAGTTGTGGTGGTAATTGCTGCTGTTGTAACTCCTCAAGTAGCTACGTATTTCCCTCTTTCCTACTTCGCTCCTTCCCGACTGTCCCCTGCAGACCTCTGGTGTTCATGGTGTTGGTGGGACCACTACATCTTTTGCTGTGGATTTATTTCACAGAATCCCAGAGTGTCAGGGGTTGAAGGGACCTGGAAAGCTCATCCAGTGCAATCCCCCTGGAGCAGGAACACCCAGATGAGGTTACACAGGAAGGTGTCCAGGTGGGTTTGAATGTCTCCAGAGTAGCATTTATTCCTTCCCTTTGTGTTTTTAATGGCCTCTCTTAAAAGTTTAAACATAAACCCTCCCAGGTCATTCCTTAAAGCTCAGCCACGCTCTATTCTCTGGCCCTTTGCAATATCTGCTTTCTCAAGCACTTTGAAAACCCCACTTGATTTTTACCATGGGAAGGCTCTTCCACCTGTAGGTACCTAAGGCGTCGGATGCTTTCGTGTCACTCAGCATCACTACAGCTCACTTCACCTTCAGACTCTGAGGTCTCAACAGCCAAAATATTTGGGCCAGGAGGGCTTTTTGGCTTTAAAGGCATAGGAGAGACTTCCAGGCTTGCAGTCCAGTGTGGTTGTGGCCAGCGAGTTTCTTGCTGGGATGGGAACAGTCCTTCCCTGGCAGCTCTGGGGTTGTCACCGTGGTGATGGGGACAGTCTGCTGAGTCTGTACAGTATCGCATGGTGCTTTAATAAGTGTATTATTATGAGTGGAGCAGCAAGAGAGAAGCTTGTGGGTGACTTTTGGCCATGGCAGAATTATGGTGGTGGAGGGTAATTGAGTAAGAGGGAAAAGCAGGGTAAGAAACTACTGTTTTCACCCAAAGCTGATAGAGTTAAGTATGATTGATTGTTCTTTTTGACTTGAGGCGGAATCACATCTCTTCAGTACTCCCACTATTGGCAGCGATGGAGTGGGAGAAACAATTTCCTAGGGAAATGTTGGCTTTTCTTTCCCATGGGCTTTGGCCCTGCTGTGCTGGAGGGTTTGATCCCAGCGCTGGGGACTCGCCGGCTCATTTCAACCCGTTCCCAGGTTCCCAGCCTGACTCACCAGCCCTGGCCCTGAGCTTTTCCCTCCTGGGGCTTTTCCTGCGGGGACAACCCCACGGCACAGCTGCTGGGGCTTGCACAGCTGCGCTCTGTTAGAACTTCACAGCTTTCTCCTTCCATCCCTGATTGCCGGGCATGTTATAAGAGCAAACTTCTGCCAGCAGCTATTCTAGGGTGACTTTGTATGTGGCAGCACCCAGGTTGCATGTCCCCCGCCCGCAGGAAAGCCCTGCAGGTGCATGTGTGCGATGTGCATGGCCCGAAGCAGCTGCGAGCTTTGCAGCAGCTGCTTGGGAGGTGCCCAGCAGCCAAGCTGTGGGAGCTTTGCTGTTGCTGGGGTTCCCACTGCTGCTTTGGTGAGTTGCAAACTGCTTTTTTTATTATTATTATTATTATTTTTCATGGTGTCTGGGATTTTTTGCATGGTTAGGAAATGCAATACTTCTTGGGGTTTTTTTGGTAAGTTGCCTAGGAAGGAGAAAGCAGTGATTGATAAGAGATCTGGCCCAGGGCTTTAAACCTGCATCTCCTCCTACTCCCTGGGAGAGCTGGTCCCTGTCACTGCTTTGTGCTCTCACACACGCTCCCCTCACCTTTGCACACACTTTTGGGTGCTAGTTGAGTCTCTGCAGAAGGCTGTAATAGGCAGGCAGATAATGTTTTATCACTCTGTTTGGTGAGCGGTGTCTGTGTGCTCTCCGGCGGGCAGTACGAGATGTCCTGGGAACAGAGCAATTTGGGGGGGGAATGCCCAAAATTGTGACGGTAAGCTTGGCGTCCAGGAGAGGGTGGCATTGCCACATGAGACCCCAGCTTGGAGCGGTGAGGGGCTGCCATGGGCCAGCCCTGCTCCATCGCCTGCTGATGCAAAGGTTGCACCCCCTTGGGTGCTGGCTGTGGGGCACCCCTGGGTGCAGGGTGCCCTTCACCCAGACCCTGCAGAGGAGTTTTGACCTGACACCTCCAAAGGTTTGGCTGCAGCCATTGGAGGTCACTGCTGATCTGCAGCTCCACAGGCAAAGCCCCCTTTGGAGAGGCGGGTGGGAGCGCTGCTCCTGGCTCTGGGCTGCTCTGCCCTGACCCGCTGCAAAACCCCTGCTGGCACTTAGACCTCCACTAGAAAGAAGATTTGTCACCCCCAACCCTTCCCAATTATCCCTGTCCCCTGCTAATGGGTGCAAGGACCCTTTGGGGACCTGCTGCTTGCACAGCTCGGTGTAGGACCTCATGGAAGGGGTGCTCTTGTTCCTCCTCTTTGTGGCCAAGACCCTTTCTGCCCTCTTTGACCAAGGTGGCTTAGTGACAATACAGTCAGCACTGGGGGTTTGGGGCTGAAATGTTCCTTCCAGATGGGTTTGGAGCTGTTGCTGAGAAATGGGTGATTTTACAGAAATGCCCATGTCCCTTCACTGTCTTTTGCTGGTTGAGGATCCAACCAGAACGGGGAAAACAAACCCAAACAACTCAAAGGGACCTTGGCAATTTTATTGCTCACTGGCTTAGCAGATCAAAACTTCCAGCAGCAATGCAGGTTGGCATTTGAAGTGTCCTCATCAATTTTAAAGGGGCTGGACACACATTTCCACTTGGCAGAACAAGTATTGCCCCTCAGGATTAGAAGTTCAACTGATTTATGGTAACGCTGTTGCTCAGTATTTAAGTAAAACCCGGACTAAAGTCTTTTGGGGTTTACACACCCCCTGAACGCTGATGTCTCCTCACCCACCGGTTACTGCAGGTAGTGAGCAAGATTCACTGATTTATTTTGGGCAAAATTGATCTATCTGCTGTAAGAGCTTACCCATCAGCAATATTATCCTCTCCCCACCCCAGGGGTGGCATTTTCTGATTTAGACTGTGCAATGCAAACCTCGGCTGAATGACAAATCTGCCTCTGTAAGTCTCCTTCAGAAAAGGAGGAGGAAGGAAAAGCAAGCAGTGGAAAAAGTCCTAAATGGTAGGTGGGTGCCTCTTGGCTTTGGCTGAGGTGCAAAGGTTTGGGGTCCAAATACTCCTCCTCGAACACCTGGCAGAGCAGCATGGGTTTGGATGGGGATGAAGGCTTGTGCAGGTCCATAGGAAAGGTGGTCACAGGGGTGGTACACGAGACCCATGGAACGGTTTGGGTTGAAGGGACCTTCCAAGCTCCCCCAGTGCCCCCCCTGCCATGACAGGGACATCTTCAGCAGCTCAGGTTGCTCAGAGCCCTGTCCAGCCTGGCCTGGGATGTCTCCAGGGATGGGGCAACTCCATATACAATTAATTACAATACAATACATATTATAGCGGCTCATCAGCCTGTAAAACATTCTGAACCAGCCCAAATCCTGACCGTGAGAGAAGAGGGCTGGGAAATAACAGGGTGAAGCAGGGGACTAGCGGGGCTCAGAGCCGCTATCAGCAGCAAGCTGAGCAGTGTAACAAGGCGATGGGGCTCCCCGTCCCGCGGTCAGGTCACGCAGGGATCCTCCTGTTCAGCGCCGAGGGCGAGTCCCAGGGCAATTACTCTGCGTGTCCTTGGTCCTGCTCCAAGCTCTGTAATCGGCAGAGGAAACCCTGCTTTTTTGGTTGTTTTTAAGCACTTCTTGGATGGGCTCCAATACCTTTGCAGAAGCCGGCAGGAGCATAAAGTAGCATCTTGGGTCCCACGGGAACCCTCTCGCAGGGCCGCTGTCATCCCTAACCATGCTCTGGGGGTTCCTAGGAGCAGAAATAGCCCTCGTGTCGCAGTTGTGCAGCCCCGATGGGGCATTTCGCTGCATATTTCCATGGCACCCTAAGCAAAGACCTAGAAACCTGAAAGCAGGTTTCTAGGTCTTTGCTTAGGGTGCCATGGAATCAAGGTGGTGGTGGCCACGCTGTTCTTGCTGGAAATGCTTGTGCTAGTGGGAGCTGCTTTTTGCCTCTTTTCTTTCCACAACTGCGTGTTCTGGGCGAGTTAAGAGTCAAACAGAGAAAACATGAAAAATACATGGCATTTATTTCCGCACACAACCAAAGTGCTCGTCGCTAATGTCTCCAGATGGAAAACCAAACACGTTTCCTTCCCCCCCCAAACCAGAGGACTCAGTGCTACATTGTCCTAATTTTTAAAAAATGCCCAATGTCCCTCTTTTTTCCTAAAAAGCACATTTTTCTCATTAAAAAAATTTCAAAGGCATGTTCTAATCAGGAAGGAATGAAGAAATACTGCGCTTTTCCCCTCCAGCTAGGGAGAGCTGTTTGGTGCTTGTGGCTGATAATGGGAGCAGAATGCGAAACAGAAGAACAATATTTACTTGGAGCTAATTGCAACTCTCACAAATGGTCACCGAAAGAGCCCAAATATCAGCAGAAAAAGGGAAGAGCTGCTGTATCTCGTTGTTGCTGGAACGTGTAGGATTGAGTCAATCTTATCTCCATCTGCTGCCTCCATTAGAAGAGAAGGGGAACTGTGACAAGAGAGGCCAGAGGCTTCTCCATTAATATGTAAACTTTGGATGAGAAAGACAGAGGAGAGGCTCTAGGCAGAAGCCACCCCTCAAGAGGTGGGTTTTGAATCCACATGCCCCAGCAAAAGGCACATTTAGTAGGTTTTGGCCTCTATAGGGAGGAGGAAGGGGACAGGATGGGGGTGTGACCCCACTGCTTGGCTTTCCCAGTTTGGGTTATGTCCACCCTGAGAGATGTTTCCCTGAAGTCACAGCTTTATCACGTTTGTCCAAGCTCTCTGTGATGGATTTGCCAATCCAGAAAGGACCACGTCAGTCAAACACAATCTCTTGGTCTCCATGGCAACCAGCATCTGTGTTTGCCCCATAGGATGGGCTCAAACCACCAATGACTCGTTTAAAAACCAAAAATGCCCAAAGGATGGACAACTTTCTAAACAGCTTCTGTCTGACTTCTGGTGCCACCCCTGTTAAAGAAGTAAATCCTCTACTTTATTGTCGGTGGGAGCACTCCCTGTGCTGGGAGTCCGAGTAATCTCAAAAGACCTTTTTAATCCACCCTTTGCAAACACTAGAATGCTTCTGCTCCTGTAGTTTTTAATTACAAGGGGTTTCTAATGGCCTCGGATGATTATTGTAGCCCTGCCTGTCTTAGAGGGAGGAAAAACATGGGGAAAAATGCCATTGTAGGCACTAGAGCAGGAAGCAGTGGCTGGGGATCAGCATCACCAGGGGATGTATAAAGCTGCGATGAGAAGCTTTAGCATCTTGGAGACACCAACGTCTCTTCTCTTTGTCCTTCAGCCAGTCCCTACTTCAGTCCCTCATCTTCTTCCAACCTCCTCCAGCATCCAGTGGGTCTCCAGTGCTTATACCACCTTTTTAAGCTCCTTTCTCATAACAATTTTCCCAGTTTCAAGACGATGATGGAGACTGCAGGTCTGTGCTCTTTAGGAGCCTGATCTGCACTCAAATACAGGCTGTTCCCCACCAACATCAGCCTCATCCTTGCTGCCCGAGGTGGTACCAGCCAACATAGTGCAAATCCCCCCCATGAGTTAAGAGGATGGCACCAAGCTGGACCGAGAATTGAGTTGCCTTTGTATGCAAATAAATGCAAACACCTTCAATTAATATGGAAAGAACAGACAATAATTGGCAACAGGTTATGCAGCGTTTTGTCTTGCTTCTCTGCCTTTCTCCCTTAGGATTATTCTGGGGTGAACGTCTCTGTGGTTGCATTTAAAAAATCATTATAAACCCCCACACCTCCTCCAGAAACAAATCTTTTCCATGTTCCTAGATGCTTGCGGCCGTTGCTAAATTGTGCATTCAAGGAGGGTCATTCACTCCATCCCCCCAAGGAATCTCCTTCCCCCTGGCTGCAGATGTGCTCCCTCCTGCCTGCTTTGATAAACAGAGAAGAAACTCAGTGGTTTGGGGTATAGGCTTGTCAAAGGGTTTCTTGGGCTCTGAGAAACTCATTCATTTGCAAAAGATGGCTGTTTTGTGGGGGAAATCTCAGCCTTTGGGGTGGGGCTCCTCCTGCTCCAAGTAAAAGGTGCATCTGGCCGTCCTGCAGCAGTTGTTCTGGTGATCCCTCCCCGTGCCCTTATTGCAGTGGGTTTTTTATTAAAAGATGGTTGTGGAGGAGTTGGGCAGGGCCACTGACAGCTCACATGGGGTTAACAGAGAAGTGGGGTGCATGGCAGGCAGACATCCAGCCCCAAAGCGCTCCGGCTGCCCTATTCTTCTGCTGACAGCAGGAGGCTGCAGACCTTGGAGTTGGCGCGGTGCAGGGTGAGCTCCCTGCCAGGCACGCGGCCCCGCCTGCCCTTTCGGGTCGTGATGCTCCGGCTCCCAGCAGACTTGGAAACTGTGAACATTTCTCTGTGGGACAAGGCAACAGCAAGAGGATCAGGAGGTGGGGATGGTGGACCTCAGCCTCCTACCTGACCATGTCCTGATGGTCTAGGCATGGTCTGGGCCCCTCAGTTCCAGAAGGACAGGGAACTGCTGGAGAGAGTCCAGCGCAGGGCAACGAAGATGATTAAGGGAGTGGAGCATCTCCCTTATGAAGAAAGGCTGAGGGAGCTGGGGCTCTTTAGTTTGGAGGAGACTGAGGGGTGACCTTATTAATGTTTATAAATATATAAAGGGTGAGTGCCATGAGGATGGAGCCAGGCTCTTCTCGGTGGCAAACAATGATAGGACAAGGGGTAATGGGATCAAGCTGGAACACAAGAGGTTCCACTTAAATTTGAGAAGAAACTTCTTCTCAGTAAGGGTGACAGAGCACTGGCCCAGGCTGCCCAGGGAGGTTGTGGAGTCTCCTTCTCTGCAGACATTCCAACCCGCCTGGACACCTTCCTGTGTAACCTCACCTGGGCGTTCCTGCTCCATGGTGGGATTGGACTGGATGAGCTTTCCAGGTCCCTTCCAATCCCAAACATACTGTGATACTGTGATGGTGCTTCCATCAAGAACTTGCGGTGTCCTTCCCCCATCCTTACCAGTTTTGACCCACCCTGCTCAATCATTGTACAACCATTAATTCTGTCCTCTCTCCAAGAAGTCCTACTTCATCTCAAACATGTCATAATGTTTCTACAATACCTGGCCATATGCAGAGCCTACCTGTATGGGACCTGCTCCTCTCTCAGCTGCAGGCACATGAGTGCAGGGCTGCCAGAAAACCTCAGGATGGTGTCGAAGTGGATTGATGTCTCCAGCTCCATCTGGCTTCTCAGGGTGGCTTGGAGGAACAGGCCATCAAGTTCTGTCTGGAAATCAATGGTGAGGCTTCCCCTGTGAGATGGGATCAAGTGGGTTTGGTCACCGAGCAATGAGCCTGTGCTGGGCATCATGTACCAGCAATGAACAACCCCATTAGCATCTTAATTTTAGCTCTGACCATGGAAAAGGAGCATGTAACCAACATTTATCTGCAAGTGACCACCAGGCAGGGCTGGAGAAGAGCGGGGGGCTGTGGAAAGCCAGCCTAGGCTTTCCAGCCTAGCTTTGCCAGCCTAGGTGCTGAGCCCCCCGAGCACCCTGCACCCACAGAACCAAGCCATTTCCCACCTACTAACCTGGCGTTCATGTTGGTTTTCAGTTCCTGCTCCCAAATGCTCACGTCCATATCGGCTGAAATGTCAAGGCCCAGCCCACCCTGGAGTTTGATGGTCACTTGGAGACCAGACTGCAGAGGGATGACCTGGGAGATGGAGAAGGCAGACCTTGCTGTGACCAGGCACTGCTCTGGGACGAGCAGCTGACACCAGCAGTGACCTGTGGTAGTTGGAACTGCTTATTCCAACCCCACAGCTTGGCCTGTATGGTAGGAACTCAAACCACGTGTGGTCCCATGGCAGAGCCGAGCCATCCCGCTGTTTTACCAACCCCAGGAGACTTCTGGCGGTGACACCTCACTCTTTGATGCCTATCTGCAGTGAATAACATACCTAAAATCCATTACGGGCTTCACTAGGATTTGGCGTGGAGGCAGGTCACCCACCCCAGCAGTACCTGGTGATGGTCCATCAGCAGGAGGTTCCCTTTGACCACACTAGTGGGTTCTCCACTGCTTAATAGGACCTTGGTCATTAAGTCTGTATATCCCTGAAAGAAGATGATGGGCCGCAGCTGTACATCGAAGAAGATAGCAGACATCCCGGCCATCAGCTCTGGCTCCTCTTCACCTGCCAAGGTGTTTTCTCCCAGCATCGACTCCAACCCTTGTGCTTCAATAGTGACCTGAAACACAGAAGCCATGACGTGCAAGCTGCACAGAGCAAAGCTGGAGAGGCAGTTTTGTGCCCTGCGACACTATTGGAGTTGTTACACTTGTCCAACCCTTGGATAGGCATCCTTTGACGCAGGAGGACAGTGATGGGGTGGGTTGAGGGTGGTGTGACACTGTCCCAGGTTGCACAGAGAGGTGGTGGCTGAACCATCCCTGGAGACATCCCAGACCAGGCTGGACAGGGCTCTGAGCAACCTGAGCTGCTGAAGATGTCCCTGCTCATGGCAGGGGGGGCACTGGATGAGCTTTGAAGGCCTCTTCCAACCCAAACTATTTGATGATTCTGTGGGATGGATGTGGCACCCAAGCTATCCCTGAGTACCATACAGCAGCAGTGTCACATCCCTTGTTTTGTGGGGGTTTTCCCTTCTGATATGGGGCACACTGAGTGGGGAGGTGAGGTCAAGCACTGTGAGGGGGTTAAAAGGGGACACAGATGGGGCAGTGGCACGGTCGGGTTGGTGTCGTCACCCCCCTCCATGTATGTGCCGCCCCGGCTGCACACCTGAGCTGCACGAAGCTGCTGACCACGGCTGAGCAGTGAGAAGTCGGAGATGCTTTTCCTCAACAATCCGCCCTCCAAAAAGAGCAGGTCCAGCCCAAAGGTGGAAAGCAGGTCCTGGGTGACTGAAAGGCAGAGGAACACCCATAAGCATCCCCGGGGAAGGGCCTGGCACATCCCTTTTGTAAGCCTCCTCAATAGATTGTATGGCAAATCCTGTAGAATTGTCCCATCTATGGTCAGGATGACCAGCCTCCCAGATCTCCTATGTTAGCCATTAAATACTTCTAAAGCTGAATGACTGGGAGGGAAAGCTGCTCTGCAGCATCTCCTCCTATTCTTGCAATAATAGAAGGATTTAGCATTGCAAAGTTTTTCTTCCAGGGTTTGGACGTTTTGCCCTCAATTTGCCCCTATAAGACTAATGCGAGGAGGGGCAGAAATGAGAGCTGAGGGGTGAAGATTTAAGCAGATATTTATCAAGCATCAATTGTCACAGTCTCTCTGAAGTTTGGTGATGTTTATATCAGTACAAGGATGCTCATCTTTGAAGGGCTTATTAAAAATACCTCAGGGACTGAGGAATGGAGCTAAATATCTTGACTTCTCAGGAAAAATGCAGGAACTCCCACCTACAACCTCCCATTGGTGTAGGTTCATTGGTGAAGTTCATCTTTCAAGCTAGCGGGATTTGGGACAAGTATGTGGCACAGCTCAGCCCTCCTGCTGTAGAACACCAAGTGGTTGCAGGAGTGTCAGATAAAGGTCTATGCACCTCAGGTGGTGGCAACGAGCTGGTGCTGGGAGACATCAGAAACCTCACACTGAGATTTTGGGGGCTTTTCTATAAAGCAGAGGTCTCTTGCGAAAGCTGCCTTTCCCCCCTGCCCCCCTTTTAGCCATTCGAGGGGACCCTGGGATGAGTGTCCTCCATGGTGTCACCTGTCAGAGGTCCTGAGAAGGAAGAGGAGATGCCAGCTTTCGAGAAGAAGTGGTAATTATTTATCCGTGGGTCTCTCAGGATGTCTTTCATTATCTTCCTGGAAGCAAGAGGGAAAGGAAAATGTAAGTTGTCATTAAAGAAGGTGGTGGTACAGAGAAAAGGAGGACACTCAGTTCTCCAAAGTGTTTCTCTTGGTTGCTGACTGCCCGGAGGAGCCTGAGCCAAACAGGGAAATGAGCAGATGTGTGCTACCCTGGAGTTTCCTCTCCTCTGCTTTATTAGGATAAACCAGTCAGCTATTTTTCTACAGCTTTTGCTTAGCTCTGAAAAAAATGTCAGCGCTTGGTTCGTTTTGTGCAGATGGGGAGGTGAACGCAGCTACAAATCGTGCGCTGTCCCACCAGCCGCAGCTTTGGCCCCCACGGTCTCTGCCGAAGCCACCAGCCCAGGTCCTGTTGCCACGGGGCAGGATGAGGAGGGATGCTGTGTTTTGGGAGCTCCAAGAAGGGATGCTGGCAGGTTTAACATCATGCTGGGTCAAAAGCCACAGCTGGAGCGAGGAGAAGAACAAATGATGTAGATCTAAGGGGAAGTTGGACCTTCCCCTCCGCACCCACCTCGCTGGGTGGTGGTCGGCATGTAGGCTGCTCTGGATCTTCAGCAGCAGAAAGGTCGCCATCTCCACCTCCAGCTCATTAGCAGCCAGCAGGATGTTGATGATGTCCATGGGTGAGGGCTCGTTATCCAGGAGGATTTCTGCAGCAGCCAGGCGACAGGTTATTTTGTAGCTCTTCCTGTTCTCATGGAAAATCCTCCTCATTGCTTGTTTCACCTGATGTGAGAGGGCAATTAAAAGGGTGCTATGTGCAAATCATGGCTCTGCGCCCTGGTGGCTTGGCTTGGAGCGGGAAGAAGAGCACCAAGCCTTGGTAGCTTCGGTTCCTACCTCACTGGAGATGTGCTGAGCGGGGAATCGCCGCAGGGCAGAGATGGCCGCGGCGGTGACGGCAGCAGGACCCTCCTCAGCGAAGTCCAGGAGGTTGGGGATGGTTTCGGGGAGCATCGCGTTCCCCAGGGCCAGCAGGTAAATGACCACCTGGGATTCCTCCTCGGCGCTTCTCAGCCCCACAAGGATGGTTTCCACCCCATGCTTCACCTCCTGCTCGGGGTTTGCAGGAGGCCAGATGAGAAGGAGAATGAGGAGGGGGACAGGAGACATTTTAGGCATCCCTGGAGCAGGGGGGTTTGTCCAGAAAAGGGGGTTTGCAGAGGACCCACCTGTAGTCCACAGAGCTGCTGCTGGCACAGCTTGCTGACCAGAGAGCCCACAGCAACCACCCCCGTCTCTCGGACCTGGGGGGCCAGCTGCTTCCCATCCAGCTTGTCCTGGGCACCGGGAAAGGGGAATTAGGAAGCAGGAAATAAGAAAAAGGCGGGGGGTGTGGAGGAAGAGAGAGAAGGAATATGGTTTACCTCTTATCTCAAAGCATTTCCCACAAAAGTAAGGAAAAATGAGTTCTTACCTGCCTTGAAACAGGCGACGCACGGTTTAATTGGATAAAATGCTGGGTTGTTTCACAGTGGCTTTTAATTAAGCTTTTTCCTATCTGTAATGCACTGATTATAAAGCGCTTCCTGCTGAATGCTTTTCCTCTGAGAAGCGTCTACCCCCATCACCAGTACCTCATTAAAAGCACATAAAATAATGCCATAAGCAGAAAGATGTATTTCTGCAGAAGCGTATTTTCCTTTTCCAGGCAAATACAGTTGCTGTTCCCTCCCGGCCGACACAGAGTGAGGATCTATGCTGGACCCCGGAGAGAAATGCCGGTACTTACTACCACCAGGCGGAGGAGCTCTCCTGAAGGCCGGGGAGAGAAAGCTGCTGCGTAAAGAAACGTCTCCAGCAGGGACGTGGGCTCCTTGCTGAAATCCAGAAAGTCCGAAAGAGCTGCCAAGGATGCCACCGACTGCGCGGCCACCGCCGCCTGCACAGCGAAGGGGCTGGAGCAAGAAGAGGGAGGCGATCAATGGCACAACCCACCAATGGACCTGGAGAAGGTACAAGATGCCCTGTGCAGCTCCTCATTCCCCTTTTTCCTCTTGCATGCTTTCCTCTTGCTTTAAAGGTCTTGGGAGGTTCAGTTTGTGGGTTAAAAAAGACCTCAGAAGGTTGATGTTTGCTCTGAACTCACCCATGTCTGGGTGTTTCACTGGAGAGAGGAGCCCAGCCCTAGAGCCCACACTGACAAGAGATGGGTGCTATGGCCATGGGTGGGTGGTCTGTCAATAACAGACTTCCACTGATATTTGTAGAGAGCCTTTGTGATGCTCCAAAGCACACATGTGCAGAGGTATTAAGAAAAAAACAAAGCACGCTTGCAGTAATCAGGGCAGCTGCTTGGACCAAGAACGGTGGATGGACCAGCAGCAAACAACCCCAGCTAGCAGGTCCAGGAAAGACCTTGGGTGCGAGGGTTCTACATGCACAGAAAGCCGATTTTGAGCACGATAGCTCCTGGGGGTCTCACAGCATCTCCTCGGGTGCTCTCCTCAGCAGCTGCAGAACATCTCTCTTCTCGGCGCTGCGCAGCATCTGGATGAACCTCTGGAACTGCCAGGTCGTTGATGCCTTTGAGGTGTCTATTTTGACTCTCTGGCTGTCGAAAGCCTTCAGGTAGGCTCTCAGCTGTGAAGATGAAGTTCGTTAGCCTCTGTTTGTTTAGCTTCTTTTACTCCCATCATTGTGAGATAATATTTATACTTAGGGAATATTTAGGAGAGGCTCACGGGGGTCATGCAGTTGTCTGAAGGCATTTGCTGCAGCTTCCCACCCCCAAGGCTGAGGACTTGCGCTATAGCACAAATGCCCCAATTTGTGGTCTGTACAGGAGAACCTGTGAGCATCACTGGTGCCTGAACATTGTTGCAAACCCAGATTTCCCAGCTGAAAAGCCTAGAGGACTCGAGGAGGCAGAAATAACCCCTCCTTTGTCCTTGCTAGCCTAACCTGCAGTAGAAATGTTTCCTGACCTTAGACCTGTGATAAGTTTAAGCCAACTGGATGTGCCACCTGTGCACCAGGTCACTTCCCTCATCACAGAAACGCAACTACAAGCCCAGGTTGGCCAGAGAGGTGGTGGATGAACCATCCCTGGAGACATCCCAGGCCAGGCTGGACGGGGCTCTGAGCAACCTGAGCTGCTGAAGATGTCCCTGCTCATGGCAGGGGGGGCACTGGATGAGCTTGGAAGGCCCCTTCCAACCCAAACCACTCTGCGATTCTATGTCTGGGGAACAGAGGGGTCCTTCTACCACGGGTAGTAATACTGAACACTACTTAGGAGAGGTGACAGGTTGGGCTGATGCTCCACAGTGCTCCTGGGTCCGCAACCTGCCTTGACAGCACTAACCAGCTCCATGGTTTAACACCAAATCCTCCAGCCTTCTCCTGCCCACCCAGGTACCCAGCTTGGGGAAGGGAGCATGCAGTGAGTTTTGGAGGTGGGTGGCATCACCAACCGATGGGCAGTGGGTGCAGACCCTCCTGAAGGGCAAGCTGGCCATGCCCAGCGGTTGGTGCCGTTCCTTGGTGCCAGCCAGCACGTCCTTGAGGCTTTGTCCGGTCACCTCTGCCGGGCCGGGCATCGGAGGAGACACGAGCTGGAGCTGCTGCCTGCGGAGGGAGGAGAAGCCATCGGGGAGTGCTTTATAATTTATAGCCTGGCTGGTTGCTTCATGCAGGTTTGGAAAAGGAGGAGATGTGGGGAGAAGCTGTCAAGGGGTGTCTGGTGTTCCCTCCGTGCCATGCCCGGGTGCTGCACCAGGCTGGCAGGAGAGCAGCCAACACTTCAGCTCCACCAGATGCACATTCAGCCCACACCAATTTGGGCAGTGCTGTGGGGGCATGGCTTACCTTGAGCTGATCTTGATGCTGGTGGTGGACCTAAGGGCCGGAGACAGCACGTGGCTTTCTTCTGCCAGCACGGCCTGGAGGAGACCGTCCTTCACCACGTACCGGCTGCTGCTGCTGGGCTGCCACCGCACTCCAAACATCTTCAAAAAGGAAAAGCAAGAGGAATGATGGAGCCTTTTCTCTCTTCCCCTCTCCCCAGGAGATTCCTCTCCTTTCTAACAGCAGCAGAAGTGCTTTCCAGCCCACCAAGTCACCCGCTTTGCTTGCAAAATGGAGGAAAGGAAAACCCAGAGGAGCCCAACCTCTTTCCAGATGTGGGAGAAGGCAGCACCAGGTGAGGATGGTGGCGTGGGGATGTTCTCAGCCGTGGCTGATTTGAGGGAGATGGACTTGGTGACACCACACAGACTTTCTCACTACAAAGTGTTGTCACCCTGGCTCAGCCCCAGCAGAAAAGGGCAGCAGAGGGAGGAGGGGATGATCCTGCCTGGCATGGGTGATGCCTGGAGACTGCAAACTGGAAATACATGTCCCCCAAAGCATTGCCCTTCCTTCAAGCTAGCTAGATCCATAGCTGTCCCAACACAGCTGCCCGGTGTGGGAAGAGGTCTGGCCCTCAATGCCAAAACCTGCCTCATCCCAGCCAGCAGCAAAGACACCCTCCAAGTGAAAGAGAAAGCCAAGCAACAGCAATTTCCACCCAGCTCATGCCAAAGAAACGCTCAGCTTCCTCACTGTGCCGCATGGTGGCCTTGGGGAAGCTCTCTGGATGTTTTTTCCCTTCCAAAAGCAATGATGCCCTCGCTGGACTTCACCTCTGCCTCATCACCACCCAGTCCCGGTCACGCCGGGAGATGTTCTCAGAGCAGCTGGGCTTGCACGGGGCAGGTCTGGGGGAAGTGGAGGAGCTGAACAATGTGTTTTTTGACAGCAAACGGCACCAGCAACAATATCATTGTCTTAATGGCAAGAGTTTTATCTACAGGCTTTGCCTTTTCCAGAGCCAGGCAGCATTGTTGTTTTGCTGTCACAGCCATGGATACAGGCAAGGTCCAGAGAGCTGCCTCAGTTTTCCCACAGCAGGCTTGTGGGAAAACCCTAATGCCAAAAATGTGTTCTGTCCTGGTTTTGTTACTTTCTTGTGTAAGTTTGCCATGATTCATACCCCTAAAATGCTTTTAGTATATGAACAATCAGAGTTTGACTGCTGGGCATTGAGATGCCTGCTGCAGCCTGCAGGGTCTCTGTGTGGTGATGTCTACTTTTTAATTGAATTCAATAGAATTTATATATTAAAAAATATCCCATTGATTTTAATAATAGAATCACAGAATAGTTTGGGTTGAAGGGACCTTCCCAGCTCTCCCAGTGCCCCCCCTGCCATGACAGGGACATCTTCACCAGCTCAGGTTGCTCAGAGCCCCGTCCAGCCTGGCCTGGGATGTCTCCAGGGATGGTTCATCTACCGCCTCTCTGGCCAACCTGGACCAGGCTCTCACCACCCTCAGGGACAAAAAAATGATGGCAGGTATGTATATAATCATGGCAGGTATAACCGCATTAAGACCCACAGAGTTTCATTTATTAATGTCAGGCCTAAACACCAGCTACTGCTTTAAAGGAAAAAAGCAGCATTCTTTGGTCCTGTCCCCTGTCAAGCTACTCCCCAACCTGATGAGTCTGAGGCCCAGGAAACATTTCTGCACCTCCACTTTCCCAAGCAGTATTAGCTGGCAGGTCAGAAGTGATAACAAGGGTGGGGATGGGATGACCCAAGGCATCTTTTCTGCTCCTACCCACCTCAAAACTACCTTGCTCCTGCTGAGCTATGTCGGTGCACCCCACTGTGGGTATGGGTCTAAGAGCCAGAACCCCAAGCCAGGCTGGTGCGGGAGGCTGAAGCCAGCTGGGAAAATGTTGGGGGACAGCCCTGATGTACTTGGTGTAAGTTGAGCCCACCACCACGAGAGAAATGGACTTGCTTTGTTTACGGGGGTGAACCCGGAGTGTGGGTTTGTGCAGCTGAGGAGATCTTTTGTCTTCATGATGGAATGGCTGGACACGGCGTATGTGACTTGGCAGCTCCCAGAGACATCCTCCTGGAACACAAACGTAAGTGACCATGGCTAAAGGCGATTTGCTTTGATTGAACCTGAATAAAATGATCAATGCAGAGGACAGACACAAAGGACAAACTAATAAATAGAAAAATCATCAAGAAGCTAGAAACTGGTCTGTATGTGAGAGTGTTGGATGTCTCCAAATTCATCTGGGCAGTTTTGCAAATTCAGGCTAACACTAGTAGCAGCATCTTTGTGCCTGCGTTTTGGGTTTTGAGGTGGTTTTGGTTTGTTCACAGGTCACTCCAGCACCAGGTTGTCTTCGGAAGAAGGAATTTCACAGGATCCCAGAATGTCAGGGGTTGGAAGGGACCTGGAAAGCTCATCCAGTGCAATCCCCCCATGGAACAGGAACACCCAGATGAGGTTACACAGGAAGGTGTCCAGGCGGGTTGGAATGTCTGCAGAGAAGGAGACTCCACAACCTCCCTGGGCAGCCTGGGCCAGGCTCTGCCACCCTCACTGGGAACAAGTTTCTTCTCAAATTTAAATTGAACCTTTTGTGTTCCAGTTTCCACCCATTGCCCCTTGTCCTGTCATTGGTTGTCACCGAGAAGAGCCTGGCTCCATCCTCCTGACACTCACCCTTCCCATCTTGATCCCCATGAATGAGTGACCCCTCAGTGTCCTGTTGTCCAGCTCCAGAGCCCCAGCTCCCTCAGCCTTTCCTCACACGGGAGATGCTCCACTCCCTCCAGCATCTTGGTGGCTGCGCTGGACTCTCTCCAGAAGTTCCCTGTCCTGCTGGAACTGAGGGGCCACAACTGGACACAATATTCCAGATGTGGTCTCCCCAGGGCAGAGTAGAGGGGCAGGAGAACCTCTCTGACCTACTGACCACCCCCTTCTAACCCACCCCAGGTACTATTGGCTTCCTGGCCACAAGGGCCCAGTGCTGGCTCATGGTCACCCTGCTGTCCCCAGGACCCCCAGGTCCCTTTCCCCTACGCTGCTCTCTAATAGGTCATTCCCCAACAATTTCCCTGCTGTTTGGCTGCTGGCTCGGCGAAGTGAATCCCACTTGTCAGAAATCTTTGTACAGATTATTTTTCCTCCGCTTTTCCCACTTTCCAGGGAAAGACGATGATTTTATGGTTTTAGTTCCATCCCGCCCTGGCTAGGCACCTACCTCCACGGTGGTGCCGGCGTGGGGCTGGAGCTGGAGCAGACTGACGACACCGCGCTTCAGGTTGGAGATGAGGATGCTTTCTGCTCTGTCCCCGTGGAAGGCTTTGACCTGGGGAGGGTGAGAGGTGGTGTCTGTCTGTGGGGATGGCTCTGGGGGCATCTCCCTGCAACCTGAGCTACACCCTGTAGATACCTGCAGATTTTTCACCAGGAGAACCATACAGCTCAACAGCATAAGCTTTGTGGATGCGTATCCACAAAATTTCCCTTGATTCCCCACCCCTGTTTTTCCAAAGCCTTAAAGGAGAAGGTCTGAAAGGAGTTTATATCACGTGGTTAGGACTGAAGCCCCTTTGGAGGATGGGGCTCCATCTGAGGCCATAATGGACCCCCTGGGAGACTATATATTCCTACATTTGCCACTCTGTCCGGTTCCTTATGCTCTGATATGAAACCAGAGGTGGAGCAGAAGTTTGTATGGGCTTCTCAGCTGGGGAAAATGTAGGATGTGGGCAGGAGTGCTCTGCGGAGGGCAGGACCAAGCCCAGGAGGTGTCCCGCTGACCTTGCCGCTGCTCCAGGAGATGAACACGGGCTTCTGGAGCTCTGCCTGCTCCTCTTGGCTCAGAGCAATCTCTGCAAGGGGACCTCCGGGGCTGTCCTCGCTCCTCTCCTCTTTGTGCTGGCGTTGGGCTTTGAGGTCATGGATCTGTGAGAGCAGAAGGTGGCAGGGAGCAGTGAAAAAGCACGTTTGCTGTGGATTTTACCCACAGTCAATGATCACAGAGGTCATTTATTGAGTGGGAAGGGTGTGAGGAAAGAGCATCACTGCTCCCAGGAGGAGCTGCAATGGCTTTAGCACTGACACACCTGCACCTGGAGCAGCTCTTCCCCTCCCGTGTCCCTCCAGAGCCGGCGGAGCTGCACCGAAGCCTCAGCCTGCAGCCGGGCCCCAGGCAGGGTCGGCAGGGATGTGTGCTCCAGCCGCATGTCCAGGGAGTAGCGGTACCCATACAGCATCCCGGGCTGGAAAGAAAGGGGCTGCAAATCCCCTGAGGAAAGGCACACATGTTGAAGGTACACAACGGCAGACCCCAGCCCCAGCATCCTCCACCCAAGGAGGACCTGGACCCGCAGGGGTACTTGCGACCCGCAGCGCTTTGCCTCCTGGAAGAGTCATTTCTATATCAAGCAGTAAGTATAGATGAGATGTTTGGGGGAAAACTTGGGAAGGTTTTAGTGGGAAGTGATTTGTGCCTATGGTTTGGGTGTTCTCGGGGTGACGGCTGATCCCTGCCTGTGTTTCCAGCCCAGCCTTCGAAATGATGGCCAGAGTACGGGATCTCCTTGGGGACTTCAGGACTTATTGAAACGGCCAGGGAAACACACCATAGACCTGCGGTGAAGTTTCCTGAGCGTGCCCACAGCCGGGGGGATGTCTCAAAGCATCTTTTCAGCGTTGTGCATTAACTGGGGCAATGCCAGCATTTCTATCTGGGGGAGAAGAGAGGCTGTATTCTTTACATTGCGTGTTTCCCTATTGAGCTACCAATATTTAATTAAATCACTGACTCTGTGATGGGGCAGCTTTAGATCAGAACTCCTTGCTTTAATCTTATTTATCCAGAATTACTTGCCGTTCCTTCTCTTGTTCATATACAAATACGACTGTAGGGGGGAGGGTTGCCTTTGCCATGGCATAACCAGTCTAATCTATTTTCTGAAGTCATTTGAAATTCTCCTGCAAATCTAATGCTCTTGCTGGGCTTCTGAAGTGTTTTATAGTTCTGCTACTTCCTTAAAAATAACAAATGGAAGTAATAGATGGAAATCCCCACTCCCTGGGGCTTTTCTCTGTGAGTCGGATTGAAAAGTTGCTCTATTTCTGCACCACGTGTAGTTTAAAAAGCTGCAGCCCTCTGTTTTTCCTTACCCCCTCAGAGGGGACTTCCATGGTCCCAAATGATTTCCCCACCTTGGGAGATGCTCAGACCATTTGTAGCTGTGGAAATAACTGGAGACCGGGGAGATTTGGGGTTATGCCGAGTCCCAGGGGGCTCGTTGTGTGTGGGGATTAGCACCCCACATCCCAGGGCATCTGGATCCCCTCGTGTCCCTGAACCCGAAGCACCCCAAAAATCTCTTACCTTTTGCTGTGCTCGCGAAGGAAAAGCAAAGCAGGACAACATATCCCTGTGGGTTCATGGTGGGTTCTGGGAGCTGAGCGGGAGCCGGGAGAGGAAGGGGGTGGGCAAGGGACTGTACAACAAAAGTGGGCAAGATGAGTGGCGTCAGGCGATGGGGCCCAACCTTCTCCCTCTCCCCGCCTCGCACAACCAAGGGAAAGCAAATGATTAAACCTTTGCCCCAACCCCCAGCAGCCGCGCAGGGTTTGGAAATCAGCTGAGGTTTGCCAAGGACCAGCAGGAGCTGGAGGCTGAAAGTGGCAAAAAACAAGCTGCAAGAAGCATTTGCTGGGTGTGGGAAGGGACCTGCTCCGTCCCCTGGTGAAATATCACTCCCCATCACAAGGGCAAGGGGAAGAAATGGTCGATTTTGAAAGAAAACGCCCAGAAGGGGGAAGGGGAAAACCTGCTTTTCTCTCGTTTCAGTTAGAAACTGGGATTTGTAGCCTGGAGGCTCAAGTTACTTAAAGGGCCAGGCTGGAGGGGGATGTGGAGAGAATGCTGATGGGGCGAATGGTGGACGTGGTTACCCTCCCCAAAAACAGCGTGGGAAAGGGTTTAGGAGACGAGTGCTTTGCTGGTAGTGCCCCGCACAGCCTGCTAACCCCTTGGCCCACCAGATGCGTTTTTTATTGTCCCTGCATGAGCTTTCTGATCGCTGAATTTAACTGGTACCTAAAGGCACTAGAGGCTGCAGGGGGACGAAGTCCTTACGAGGTGGTGATGGAGCGGCTTAGGGTCCTGTGAAGGCTTTTTGCTAAAAAGGTCTCTTTTTGGGAGTGGGAGAGAGCGAGGCACATTGCACCCTTCTTGTACAGGGATCTGAGAGGCAATAATGTCATTATGGAAGTGATCTGCGTATTGCGGTGGGACCAGACCCCAACGGTTTCGGTGTTATGGCATTTTAAAGGGCACATCTTCCAGCTCTGCATCACCGCTGGCTTTTCGGCCGCTACTGTGACCTGAACAGCTGGGCAGATCCAGCTGTGAGCTACCCGGGGAAAGCCCAGCTCTAGGTTTCCCATCTGTGGTGTCTCCGCTTCGTCCTCTGATGTTCTTTATGGACAAGCATCCTGTATTTAGATTGAAGCCTTTTCTTATCTTCATTCTGGGCTTTCTTTCTGGTTTGTTGGCTTTTCATTTGGAAGTTTCTCAGACATGAGGAGGAAATTTGTTATACTGAGGGTGGTGAAACACTGTCCCAGGTTGGCCAGAGAGGTGGTGGATGAACCATCCCTGGAGACATCCCAGGCCAGGCTGGACGGGGTTCTGAGCAACCTGAGCTGGTGCAGATGTCCCTGCTCATGGCAGGGGGGGCACTGGATGAGCTTTGGAGGTCCCTTCAACCCAAACCACTCTGTGATTCTATGATATTTCAAAGAGCGAACAGGAAAGGCAAACAGAAGTTGCCTGTGAAAAAGAAAATACCTGAAGATAAGCTGGCCTCAAAGCAGAGCTGATCTCTGGCAGGTTTGCTGCTCTAGATGTGGCCGCTGAGTCCTCCAGGACTGGGCTGTGGGAAGCTGACAGGCTATAACCTGCTGTCCCATAGGCAACTCTGGACTTGCTGAGAATGTTGAGAGGCAAACACATGCAATAGTCCCTCAGCAGAGCTTTCCCAGAGGTCCAAAGGAAGGGAGTTTATCCATGGTCTGTGCTACTGGGGATGAGCTGCTGAGCTCCCACTCGCAATCTGCATGGGAGGCATCTTGGTGTCACTTTGTGATCTCCTCTGATATAAGCTCATCCTCACGACAAGGTAGCAATAGGCAGGGAAAGTAGTTGTGTAGCTGGAAATTCACCAGGGATGGGGTTTATTTTTAGGTTCCTAAATCAGGTCTCTAGACTCAACCCACCATCCAGGACCCTTCTAAAGGCAGCGGCAAGAGGGAGGTGTCTTTGGAGGATGCTCCATGCTGCTTATCTTGGGCGCTGCCTTACTGTGACCTTCATCTCCATCTGATGGTATTTATTTAACTCTATCAATTATGTAGAAAATGTGATATCTAGCTGAGATTTTGTGTAACTTTGAAATGAATCTTGCACTCTGTGCAGTTTTTCCTGTCGCTGTGACAATTTCTCTGCCTGGAGAGAAACCACCCCAGGTTTACTCATGCAGGAGAGCCAGGGATGCGCAGTGGCTTTCAGTGCCTGTTCTCATCTGGTTTCTCTTCCTCCAGACCTGGTTATTGCTCCTGTCTCTGGGGGAATCACTGAAAGTGTAAAGCAGAAGAAATCAGATGGTTTATATTCCTGCTGCTGGTCATGAAAATGAAGGGCAGATGGCTTAATGTTGCTGTGTTTGTCTGCTCCACAGTGACTATCCAACACTGTGGCTGTGAGTCCAGGCATTACGACTCATTTATTATTACCCCTAACCTGTGCTTTCATGCTTGCTGGACCTTCACTTTAAATTTCTCCTCATTTTAAAATTAGCCGACTTTTATTAGTCTCTAATTTGCAAACCCTTCTCTCATCTGGGGCTGTCAAGCTGTTGAAACGCTGCCTTATGAAACTTTGCGAACCTATAGACAGATGCACAGTCCTAAAAATGTCTCTGCTCACATACGGGATCTCCCATTTCCATCCAGGAACTACCTGCCAGTGTAAATCCTCTTCTAATAAATTAAATTAATGTAGTGCAGTCAAAGTTACCTCTTAATAATTTCACACTGTGCTGCTGTCTAATTCCAGGTTCCCTTGGAAATGACCTGGTGGCAAGCATTACGGGCAGAATTGGGTCCCCAGCCCTCCTGCTCCGGGTGTCTCACCTCGCTGGCCGGCTGTGAGCAGCCACTGCCGCTTGTCCATGGGGGAATCTGGCTGCAGGACCCCATGCAGCAGCTCCGCAATCTGTTGGCAGGAAAGTGGAGCAGAGGGGGTCAGTGTCACCGTGCCCCAGGGTCAGAGAGGCACGCGGGGACCTGGCCAGCAAGGTGTGACACCAGGGTGGACTTTGGCAAAGGTTGGTCAACATGCCCAGAGGCTGAACCCGCCTAGATGAAAGCAGGATGGAGGCAATGAGGTCGGTTGCATCAAAGCCCCAACCCATGAGTGTTTGCAGGGGATTTTCAAGTGCAGATTCTCATACACATGTCTAGTGGAAATAATGAGAGCCAAATACTCCTCACCCGCAGGAATACCAGTAGCGGTGGCCAGTCTCTCTGCTTGGAGGCTACTGTACCGAGGTGACAGATTTCCCAGCACATACCGTGGCTGGCTGGGGAGTTTCCAGCTCTGCTTCCAGTATCTGATCAGCCTGGGGCAGATGGAAGAAGGATGGAAGGAGAGACTCCCCGAGGGATCTGTTGCTTTCCCATTTTTTGCGTGTGATCTTTAGTCACGCACCCACTCCAGCCTCTTATTATTCAGGAATATTTAGGAAAGACCTGGAAGCAAGTAGAAAAAAACCTCTGCTGCTAAAGTATGCAGACAGCCTAGAGGGAGTGGGAAATAGGAGATAATGAAGAGTATATAACAGGCCCTGGGGGTAAATCTTTAGAGGGTGACTTGGTGGAAACCAGCAAAGGATGGAGGTTGCACCTCCAGAGCAGGGGAGGTGTCATTCTCCAGAGGGACATGGTGGCTGCTGGTAACCAAGATATCCCACGGCAGGTCCCCTGGGCAGTGAGGATGATTCACCATGGAGCAAATCACCAAGGGAAGTGGGATGCTCCATCCCTCAGTAACCCCAAAGCCAGAAGGATGGCGTTGCTGGAAGACATTGAGCAACATGAGGATAACCAGGTGAAATTCTTCATCTCTGCTAAACATGGCAGATGATGTGATATGATAACCTGTAGTGGTTTTACATCCCGTCTGGTGCCACTCAGCTTTTCCACTATGGGCCAGAAGCTTGTGAGAACAGGCTGGTTGTCACAGCCACCTCAGCTCCAGCTCCTGTGGTCCAGCCACTCCAACCTCTTTTCCTCACCAGGAGCTCTTGCTGCTGGAAGGAGAGGGCAGCATCGTGTTACACTTTATTCTCCATTTGCACAGGTCTCTCCTTCCAGCTTCTGCTTGAGCCTCTTCACTCCTGCCCCATAGCAGGTTTTCCATGCCCTGTGGTCCTCTGTGGTCTTCCCCCATGGTCCTCCTTGCCTTCCGTCTCCAGCTCTTGGCCCATCTTCTTCTGATGTGTCGAAGTTGGGGCTGCGTTGGCTGTGCTGAGGCAGGACTGGGCTCGTGATTCAAGGAGAAAATAGCTGTGTCAAACCAGTTCTCGGTTTGGCTCAAACCCCTTTGTTTTTGTTGCTGCTGGAGGCATTGGGTTGGAGTGGTGAGGGCAGGTTTCCAGTACCCCAGGGAAGGGGTTCACGGGGCACCAGAGACTGCGAGTTTGTACACGATAAAGGGATGCAAAGTGTGTAGGCTCGGCATTTAGGATGGGAAACCCAAAGCTCCAAACTCTCGTTTTTCACCCTCCCATCTTTGCATGTTGTCACATCCGCAAGCTGGTGCCCACTGAAGTCGGGGATGGGAGGAGAAGCTCTGTCTGATGTTCTCCCATGAACAGGTGAAACCAAACCCTCGCCTCTATAGAGGAAGAGCTGGGTGGAGAGCCAGGCTTGCAACCAAATCATGTGGCATGGGGAGCGAAGTGGTGCTTGGGCAGGACAGGACGTTTTCTGATTGATGGTCCACCTTGCTCTGCTTAATTGGGGTGCTCCTAGTCAGGTAGCCCCTGATTTTGCCTGTACAGTCACAAGTTTCAAACGTGAAGTCCATGCCCATTCGCAAGGGGACCACTGGGGGGCTGTTTGCTTATGCAGCAGCTGAGCTGCCACCCTGCAAAGGTCCCCAAAGACTCTTTAAAGGCCAAGGCTTAAGTATCTAGTGGAGAAGCTGAATTGTCTGCTGCTCATCTAAGCTACTGCCCCTCTGCCCTGGACCATGCATCGCCTCTCTCCTCCAGGCTGGAGGTGACTTCTCCATGGGAAAGCAAGGGGATAATGGAGAAACCTTGAAGAGTCATAGCATAACTCATTCCATTCCATAGAATAACCGTCTTAGAGTCATAGAATAGTTGGGGTGGGAAGGGACATTCAAAGCTCATCTAGTCCAACCCCCTGGCATGAGCAGGGACATCTTCACCCAGATCAGGTTGCTCAGAGCCCCGTTCAGTCTTCTGAAGCCTCTTGGAGCTCTCTGGGAGCTGTTGTTCTCCTCCAAAAGCGTGCAGCGCTTTATTAGGGTGATTGGAGGTATATATGGCCATGCAACAGTTTCTAAACACCCGTTCTGGTGTGCCTGATGGGCGCTTCCAATTCTTGTGCTCATAAACCTGCGCAGACTCTCTTTCTTCTAAAAACTGTGCTTTACCATGGAGTCTCTTAGAGGGGGAGGAGCGGGTCTAGTCCAGGTGCCCTGGGACACACTGATCAGGAGGAGCCTTGAGGCCACCTGTGTCCAGTATAAAGCTGAGGGCACTAATGAGCCTTAATTAGCCTCACCTGGGGCCTCCACCCATGAGTCCAGGAGCATATTTAAGCTCAGCCAGCAGCCCAGGTGGGTTTATCAGCTTGTACTTTTGTACTTGCTCTGTCTGTCCCACACCCACTGTTTCTGGATGGACCTGAAGTTGCTCCATGCCCTTGCTGTGTTGGGGGGTGCTGAGTGCGACTTTCGTGAGGACGCATCCTCAGATGCTTCCAGATGGATCCTGTTGGTGGGGTCACTGCCCGTACTGTGTCACCCTGGCTCATTCCCCTGCATCATATGGGTCCTCCAAGGAGCTGTTATCATTCCAAAGACATCTATGTCTTCCTCCTGCTTCCCCTTGCATGGGCCTTTGAGGTAGGTGGGATGTATCCTTGGACTTTCTGCTGTGCAATAATGTTGTTGTTGGGCCAGGTATATTGAGCACTCACCACTACAGTTCATCATATAAATGCAATGAGATATCAGGAGTGATATTGTGCAGATTTTCTTTTCTACAAGATAGCTTAGGCAATTCTATATGCTCCTGCACACCAGCCTGTTGCCTGCCCTGTGAGTAAGGGCAGGAAAGTATCTGACTGGTGCTGGTGTTAACTTTAAAAAGCAAATAATAGAGGGAGGTGGAAAAACTCAAATGCGCTCAGGCAGCAACTGTAAATATTTGGCTTTGAGAGGTTTGGGGCTATTTTATTTGTGAATCTGTTGTGTGGTTTTTCATGCAGCTCTGGTCTCGGACCGGCCCTTTTTAAGTCAGTTCATGTAAGCCGGGTCTGGCAGCCAGAGGTGTTATCCTCCCAGTCTGGTTTGTAGGCAATTTCTTCCCAGGGAAAAACAAACAAACTTAATTATGGTACCTGAGTGGAGGAAAGCGGTCAACATCAGTGATGTGCTTGTTAGGAGACTTACAAAGGAGCTGCTCACCACCAACCCTGCAAAGCAGCTGGAAACCCCCGTTTTGCAGGACACTGTCTGCTTGTTTTGTGTTTTATTGTGTGGAGGTTGCTAGGCTGCTTTTCTTGGGGCAGCAGCAAAGCCTGCCTCCTTTTTGTCTGCCTTGTTTCTCTATCCTTCCGCCTGAAACAGGCTGTGAAATAACCTCCTGGGCTTGCATCCTTAGGAGATGTGAGTTGCTCACCATAGCTACATGTGGGAGAGGCTCAATTGATGGGGTCACAGGGGTGGGCAGAGCCTAAGGACGGCAAAGGGGTCGGAGCTGGAGTTAGATCTCAATCTGAGGTCTGATAAGCCGAAGAAAAGACTTTGCTGTGTTGTTGCACAATGATATTTTGTGCAATTGCAGGAAAATAGGGCTGGATCAACTTCAAGAGGTCATCTGGCCCATCTCCCTGTGGCCAGCTTTGCTGTGGCCAATGAGTGTCCAACCTCTTTGTAAAGAGTTTCTGCTGATGGAGATTTCTCAGTTTCTATAGTGAATTGATCCCAGCACTTTACCACTATAAAGATGTCTCATCTCGCTGCAGTTTTACCTTATTACTTCTAACCCTACCTCCAGCCGACATGGAAAGTTGTTTCTGTTCCTCAAGACATGTTGGCTACAAGCCTGTTTCCCTCCTCTCTCACCTTGCAGCTCCTGTTTTCCAGACATTGTTCTTTCCCTACAAACCCCTGATGTCCCCAGCTGAGCTAGAAGCTCCAGTTCCCCGGTTAGTTCAGACTCCGGTATTTGCTTGTTTTCCCGGGAGCTGTGGGTGAAGGTCCAGCTTTGTAAAGCCCATCCTGCTCCCTTTGCTCCAGCAACCAACCTTGTAGTTGTTTTAATCTGCCTCTGCTGCTCTTGTTTTGGACTTTGGCACTGACGAGGGCTTCCTCAGGTTAAGGCGAAGCATTTGCTGAAATGAAAAATACTCAGGAAGCTTTTTCCTTTTTCTTAAGGCTATAATGCTTTCTCCGAGTCCTTGAAATGTGACCATATTTGTTAAAAATGGACAATGCAACTGCCCTCCCCCCATCCCATCTTTTCCCTGCATGGTTCATTAGTTTGTAATCTCAACAATTGCCAGGGAAACCTTTCTAATCTTGTCAATTGGCAATGCGGCTGCTTTTTAATTTAGTTTTAAAATAGGTTTTTAAGTCAGGCTATGCCTATGCTATTAATTTGAATTCTTGATTTAGTAAGTTGCTGCTTAATAAGATCTTTGCTACGCTGCTTTAATGCCTTTCTCCAAGGCTCAAAGAATAACATTTACAGGGAGGGAAGAAGTGTTGTCCAGCAGTTATTTACAAATGCAGTGTATTTAGCCAGGTTTCTTTAAAAGCCATCTTGTGTAATTTGCATTGAGTGAAATTAAGGCACTTGAATTGATTTGGAAAACAGTCCTTTTAAGAGAGATGCAGAGAGATGTAGAGATTCACCTGATCGACGCAGGGCCAGTCCCTTCAAGAACTGCGTCTGGTTTGAGCTAAACCCAGCAATGTAGAGGAACAAGGCTTAAGTTGAGCTTAGCGTGCTGTACACATGGAATCCCATTGATGAGACTGAAGCGTGGTCCTCCCCGGCAGCTTTTCTCTTAGATTAATTAAAAAGAAGCTAATAGCTGATGCTCGGTACTTTAGGATCTAGCACATAACTGTGGAGGGGATGAGCTCCACCACTGCAGGTGGAGCGGTGGAGTATCACCAGTCTGCAGACAGATCGCTGCTGCTTCTGATTAATCCAATGCAAACAAAAGGCTTTTTAGAAATGCTCCAGGTGGAAAGGGTTTAAGAGAACAGAAATAGGTTGGAGCACCGCTGGCATAGTAATTGTTATTTTACCGTTTCTATTTTTTTTTAATATACACACAGCATTAATTTTTAATACATTCTTTTGGGAGAAACCCTATAGAAAAGCCTCACAATCCCGCTGCTTCCTTTGTTCAGTTTTAGCGGCCAGTTTTCTCCATCCACACGCTTTATTCCTGTGGTCAGCTGGTTTCCTGAGCTGAGATCCCTTGAGGTCCTCAAGTTTCATGAAGTCCAGAGCCTTGTGCTGCCTGAGAGTTTCTTTTTGATGACACAGATGTGTTTTGGGACAATCTTTAGGTCGTTGTGCACCTTTGCAGCTCCGGTGGTGGCTTCTGACTCCGATAAATGCCAGGGGAGCAGGTGGCTGGAGTGAGGGATGCCAGGAGCTGCCTTTCTGCAGCTGTTGGGGGTGATTTCACAGCATCTCATCTCTGAGACCTAATGAGGAGATGCCAACATTGGCTTTGCAGGGGTCAGAATACCCAGAGGATGTGAAAAGCCTCATGTCGGCGCACATGCAAGTCCGACTTGACCACAAACTTTTCAGTGTATCATAAACAATGTCTTTTGTTTACACACTGAGGTGTAACTACTGGGTTACTTTGCTGAGCATCCAGTGTTGAAAGCAAGATGTTCTATTTACCAGTGTAACCAAAGCTGGCTGGACACAGGAGTGGGATCTGCTAACAAGCACCAAAGTGGCCAGAGAAGCCAATGCTGGGGTCACCTTTGAGCTGCTCCTAATCTCTGCTGCCACCGAAAGCAACACCTTGTTGCATGATGAGGATGGAGAACAAAGTCACAGGTGGTCCCCAGTTTGGGGTCCTCACTCTTTAACTGGTATTTTAACTGATGTTCCTTAGGCATCAGGGAATCACGAAGGCTTTCCTGGCTCTGACACATGTCTTGTTACCCATCAAACCACTGCTGAGCTCCAAGAGAGCCAGAAATTACTTTGAATTAAAATGATGCTTGACAAGCCTCAAGTGCAGCTGAAGAATCTCTTGTTGCTCTCTTTGGAAGGGATCTCCAAGTTGTGAGGCATTAGGCCAAAGCTCGCTGCATTTTATTTACATTTTTACAATTAAACAAGGGCTTGATAAGATTGACAAGGAAGATACGCCTTAGGAGGTTGTTAAACAGCAACCTCTAAACTGTCAGGGTGATTTAAAGGACAGTAGGGTATGAAGAGACTTTTCCAGTGTGAGATTAGAGTAATCAATAACAACATGCTCGCAGACATAAATCACTTCTTAAAAGCCATTTATCATTCAGTGAAGTGCAGGAGCTATAGTGTTTGACAAAGCCCCAGCGGAACCATGGAGAATATCACTGACTGATTTCTTTCTCTTGTTATGCCAGCGAAGAGCAATCAATCATATTTAAACAAGTGTGTGGGGTTTTTTTTCCCTCTTCTGTGATCCCTTGTAGTTTGAGGGGAAACAGTATCCAGGGGCATTAATTACTTAATCCGCATTGCTACTGCCTTCTGCATGTGAGGTCTGGGTGTTGTGCTGGGAAGAGGGGGCAGTATAATTTCTGGGCTGTATATTGGGGCTTGGAGTTGAGTGCTTGCTTCGTTGTTATTTTTAAAGAGGTTAACACTGGAGATTCAGCTCCCTCTATGGTCAGAAGAGGGAGAGACGCTTTCCTTCAGGGGGTCTTTCCAGATGATGCTCTTGCCAGCTTGGGTATTCCTTGTTTAGCAGCTGAAGTTTTGCTTCCTCCTAAATTTGTGGTGTAAATCCCACTACGGGTGGTAAACCCTGAGCTGTGAATTGAATCGTGCCCTTGGGGGCTAATACACCTACTATGGTGTGACGAGTGGTGTAAAAGAACAAAAAATAATCAGGAATGGTATGGAAAAACTGCTCTGCATTAAAAGACAATAGACTTTGAAATGCCTGTATATTGCACTGAAAATTTGGCAAGAAATGGGGTGCGTAGAGCATTAAGCATTCTTGCCCAGGGCCTGCTGGAGGTGAGATGGGGCCAATGCACAGGAACTGCAAGTACAGGTGTTTTTTGCAGCCAGTGGTCTGTGTGGATTTGCTGTAATTCAGAGGCTGTGGTTTATCAGACTAGAGGAACCCCTTAAAGAACCGCAGAGGTGGGGTTTTCAATGTGCACCCTCAGCTGCCGAGCACATATGGGCTTGGAGTCTCTGGTTGCCTCTTAGGGGAGCTGAAAGGCACAATGTGGGCAGCAGTTCCTCCTCTGTCTCTTTGGGAGATTAAATTATAAAGATTATTTTAGTAGCTTGATCACCTCTGAGCTGCTCCGTCGTGAGCAGAAGAGCAAGGAGCAGCTTTGAAGGCAACACACCTTGTTCATCGCCAGGAAGATGCTGCTGCTGAACCTTCTCTATCAGCTGCAGATAATGGGCACTTCAGTGAAGCGGGACAAATCCAGGCTGTGCTTTCGGTCCCACACAGATAGGAAGGAACAAATATACAGGCTTCTCAGGCTGACTTCCCACCACGGGGCTGCTAAGAATAGTTTGCTATTGTTAGACTTTGGAAGGGGACTGTAAGTGCTGTTACATGTCCGTGCACCAAATGGAGTGGTGGCAGATTTGGCTGTGCTATAGGAACAGGTCCCTTGTGAGTCTCAGAGATAATAAACTGAAACATGTGAGCGCAAGCATATGATGATAGAACGCAGTTGTCCAAAATTGTCTTGAACATGGGGCAGTTGCAACCACCTTTCACAGGGGGTTTCACCATGCTGAAGCTCAATTTGCTGCGCCATATGGAATAGTCAATGTTGTATTTCCACGTTACTGAATATATTTGGTGTCAGTGCGTGAGGGCAAAGAAACAAATACGGGAATCCTTCGGCATAATATTTGAGAGAGTTTGGGCCCAGTTTGGTAAAGAGCATGACTTTTAATTTCTGCTCACTTGCCTTGCAAAGCGCTGGGGTTCCCATGTTGAAGGGAGAGCTTATTGCTTCTTTCTCCTCCCTTTCCTCCAGAGTTTTTCCAACGAGGAGAAGCTCTGAAGAAATCAATGAGGAATCAATTGTGAGACTGAAAAAGCAAGGTGAAACTGCAAATATTACTACAGCCATTCTGAAGCCAGGATTGTGAGGTACTTGTTGCAGTAAATGTGGCTGGAAAGGTGCCTCTGACAGGGAGCGATGCCTCCACCTGGTGCTGGGCAAGCAGGATTTTCTCCAAATTCCAGCAATGGGGAGGGTGTCAGAGGCTGCCTTGGTTGTGGTCTGATAGTCTGCTAACAGCCTGCATTGAATTTATTAGTATTCTACCAAGCGAATAGTAAGAAGTTTATATCCAAGTATTTCAATATGTATTGGGCTAATTCAGTCCAATGGTAAAACCATTGCTGTTACATTGGCACTTGTCATCTTCTTGGCTTGTCTGGTTTATTTCTCAACTCCCAGGAGCATCACCTTGTGTTATGTAATAAAACACCTACTTTTCTGGGTTGGTGCTAGAATGCTGCTGGGATGGCTGCACTGGGCAGCAGGATGTGGCAATGTATGGAATTTCTCCAAACTGGGCTGGGTCCTGGTGCTCAGGAAGGTGAAACAAAGCGCTTGCACCAGCACCAACTGTCGCAAGCCGGCTGACAGGGCAGGATCCTACCCAAACCTCCCCAGATGCACCTTTGCGTGCAGCTTCTGCTCCGTAATCAAACCAGGATGTGACACCGTGATTCTCTGAGCTGTTTAGGGGCACAGCACTGGAAAGAGTCGCACAGATCACACACACGTAAATGCATTAGGACACACAGTGCTGACACTGATGTTTGGCCCGTCTTGTCCTTTTCTGCTGCTGGTCTTTAATATATCCAGCACCTTTGGAAAGAAGAAGCATGTGGCTTGAGCAGGGCAATTGTCAGACCTATAGGGATCAGAGGGATGAGAAAGGAAGAAACCAGGGTGGGAACAAGGAGCACTAGTGGCAACAGGTTGGGGAGGCCCAGCAGGTGACACGAGGATGTGTCTGGAGCACTGCAACGAGGTGACCCCTTCCAAGTGACACACGGCAGCCCCTGGAAAGGAAAACCTCAAGCGTTCTTGCCATAAACAGCGTCAGAAATGTCTTGTTTGGGAGCACTGGGGTCAGTGTTTGCAAGAAACCCTCAGGCTGGCCGAAAAGGTAGATGCTGCAATTTTGCTGCTCATCACGTTGGGTTGTTCAAGGGGCTGAATGTTGCCTGTTCTCGGCTTGCGGCAGATGGTGTCCAAGGCTCATGGCTCTGCACTCAATGGGCTTTTCTCTTTGTTTCGGAAGGGCAAATTTCTACTGGGGAGCTACATGTAAAACTGGACAGGAAAGGGGAAAAACATTCCCCTGAATATTTTCCCCTGTTTTTCTTCTAGAGAACTGTGATTCTGTAACTGCTGCTCTTTGATTTGCCATTTCCCAATCTCGCACTGTAGTCATTAAGTCAAGTAATTTCTTCAGAGTTTATACAAAACCAGAGCTTTGTATTTCTTTCTTAATACATACACAGAAGGCGTAACACAAATATTTGTTTCCATGTGCTCGTATTTCAGCACTTTGAGTAGCTTCTGTCCTAGGCAACTTGGAAACAAGAAAAGACATGGGATTCCTTTTAATTCCACCAATTCCAGTGTAATTTTCTATAAGATGAGAACGTATGCTGCCTGCCAAACAGGAATATTGTACAGCTGTGTCAGGAATGGAGCCCATATGTGCACAATGTAAAGTTGCATCACTGAAGATTACAGGAAAGAATTTTGCTAGTGTAGAAAATAGCTGCTGTTCTTGATCTGTTTCGTTATAAATCAGACAAATCAACAGGAAAACTCTAGGTTAATCAGACATAATGGGTTTTTTATGTAAACCCGTGTTAGGCTTTCATTGTGAGGGCCCTTTGAGCTCATTTAGTTTTATATTGCTTTCTAAAAGTCTGTTCCTCTGGTACGAGTTTTCGTCTAGTCCTCATCCCTCAAAGGTGTATTCATGTGTTTAATTTTATGCACCATAAATTTTGATTAAGCTTGTGCTGTACTTTGAGCGGAGGCTTAGAGCATCTGCTCTAGACCAGACTTGCCTCTTTAGGTCTTCAAGAATAAGCTGGGGGAAGAAAGCTTCCTCTTGACAAAGATCTATCTAACCACACTTCTTTTAATGCAGTAGTTTGCTGGATGTACTGTACCTGGCGAAGTCTCTGCAATGCATTGAACCCCTGTCTCATGCAACATGACAAACAAATCCTACAAGGCACTCATGCAGTTTTCCCCGAGGCAATTTGGGGTTGTAAACAACTTAAATCTGGGTTGTCCTTATAACAGCATCTCCCAGCAGAGTTACCAGTGCCCTGTGTAATATGGATGTGAGCAGTCGGATTGGAGCACGCTGTGCTGAAATACATCCCGCTCCACCTTTGCAAGATTGCGATTGTTTGTTTGTAAAAGCTGCTTGATGGGTGTGTGAATTGGGATCCTGTGCTCCAGCAGGCACTTGGCTCATCTTCGTGGGTTCACTCATGTGGGCCATGGAGTGCGAGAAGGGAAATATTCCTCTTTACCATCAAATCTCTCTTGTCCTGTGCTCCCCCAAGGCTTGCACAGAACCACACTGACAAATCAGACTAAATGACAGGAGGAGTGTGATTTGGGCTCTGTTAACATCACACATGTTTGGATGGAAATGAGAGTCTTGATTATTTTTTTTCACAAATCACTTGTGGGCAACAGTAAATTTACTTAGTTTTGCCACATCTACTTTCTGTTCCTTAGTAGTGGTCAGGTTGTTTTCTTAAAATGATTCAGTTAACTATATCACCCAGGTTTTTGAGATTACCTGCTCAGCTGATTAATTGCTTACATCTGCTCTGTACTAGCTGGTGTCCCTCATCATAAGAAGGACAATTGGTACTAGAGAGAGTGCAGAGGAGGCGACAAAGCTGGTGAGGGACATGGAGCACAAGTGTGATGAGAAGTGGTTGAGGGACCTGGGGCTGCTCAGTCTGGAGAACAGGAGCTGAGAGGAGATCTTCTCGCTCTCTACAACTACCTGAAAGGAGGTTGGAGCATGGAGGGTGTTGGTCTCTTCTCCCAAGTAGCAAGTGATAGGACAAGAGGAAATGGCCTCAAGTTGCATCAGTGAGGTTCAGATTGGATATTAGGAAAAAATTCTTCATGGAAAGGGCTGTCGGGCATTGGAACAGGCTGCCCAGGGCAGTGGTGGAGTCACCATCCCTGGAGGGGTTTAAAAGCCGTTTAGACGAGGTTCTTAGGGACGTGGTTTAATGCCAGAGTTAGGTTATGGCTGGACTCCATGATCCTGAGGGTCTTTTCCAACTGGAATGATTCTATGATTCTAGTTACGAACACTTCAGTGGATATTTGGTGTGATATTGCCTGTTTAATTAGTCAGGGGAGAGGATGGTGGAAGCCAGTTTGGATGGTATCTTCTCCTTGAGCCTTTCATATCCTCCAAATAAGCAAGTGAAAACCGTCAGTGGGCTGTTGCTATCCCAGCTCAAGCCTCTAGAAACCATGGCTGGCTGGAGCAGAGGTTGTGGCTCCTGCCTGTTGCTGAAGTGGGGAGCAATGTTTCTTGTAGGCTTATTGCCCCTTCCTTTATGTCTGAGAATTACAGCTGGAGGTTTGCTAATGGCTTGGCTATTGATTTGTTTCTTAATGCGGCATTGGTGATTCGCTTAGGTAGGCAACATTAAACTGCTTGTAAATGGCAAATCTGAATGATGGTAAAGTCCTGTGGAATTAGAGGAAGTAATTCAGTCTCTAAAAGAAGCCTTCTGATCAAATGTAGATCAAAACCTTAAATCTACATTAAATTGTGTTACTTCTCCCTGTATTTTAAAGGTTAGCCCATTCCTCTTCTTCAGGACTGCCAGATCTAAGCCAAGTGGGGTTGAATAAGTGGAGCTGTTAGTACCTTAAACTACATCAAGAATATAGTAGCCACCTAAAATCCTCACCAAAAATATTGAAACCTGCTTTTTCCTCCCCACCTTTTGCAGGTGTCTCACCCGTGCACGTTGAAGCTCATACCTGCTGCTCACACCTTAACTGAGAAGTTCTGCCTTGTGCTGTTTCACCGCAGCCCCTTCTGTTCCCTGGGCCAGCTGGTGGCTGCTCACTTGTGGGAGCGAGCAGGGAGCGTTGAGGCCAAGGGAAAGAGGGGTTTGTCCCATTCAGAAAGTTACGATAATCCTGTCTTTTCATTACTTGGTGGAAAGAGGAAAAAACCCTCATTTTTTTTCACACTCGACTGCCTTCAGACTTTGCTTTTTCATCAGCCGTTTGGACGACTAGTCCTGCTGGATTGTTCTCAAGGACATATTTGGAGCAGCAGCTCTGGCTCTTGAGCCTTGTTGGTTGTTATTGCTCTAATGGGAAGGCTGCTGCAGGACCTTGGCTCTCTCATGGCTTTAAAACCTCTTGTAGTTCCCAGCCTAAATTTGCATCCATTTGTACTCATGCCACCATTGTCCTTTCACCCAAACAGCTCCTCTTCCTCCCCCACCCATGTATTTATAGTGAGATACAGTATTCTTCTCTACCTGTGCTTTTAGTCAGATTAAACAAACCAAGCCCTTGATTTCCCGGCATTGTGTGAAGGTGTGTGCATAGATTAGCAAGGCTTGCAATGATGCATCCTAAGAGGTGTATTTTTATGTTCAAAGGGACAAACGTGATTTCCTCTCGCTCTCTTGAGAGCAAGATGTTACACGGACATAAATGCCTTTTTTTTTTAAAGGATATTTTACAAATAGCATCATTTTTCAGCAAGTTTGGGGGCCTCACTGCTTATTGCAAAGGTGGTTTTGATCAGAAAACACAGCATTTCTGGGGTCATCTCGAATAGATGCTTTCTTGCTTGGCAAATGCACAGGAAGACCTACTTTTTGAGACCAATTGTGGGTTAGTAACAGATCTGTTTGTTCCCCTTTTCTGCTAAAAAGAGCATCTGATGTCTAGGAATACTTCTAAAACGCTCCCTGGAGGGCAGTTTTCTTGAGATAAAAGTGGTGACTTATGTAAGATGCCATCTTCTGTGAGGAGACAGCTTGGATGGCACAGCGACAGCTGATGAAAACAGTTACCGCTTGTAATGGGGCACGGAGTTAAATATTTGTACTAACTACAAATGCCAAGAGCTGGTACTTGTACACCCATCTCAAAACATTATGAAAACACGAGGATGGGAGGTTAAATGCAATCACTTAAAAAACCACAACAAGGTCTGTGCAAGAGAATGTACAGATTTATAGATTTTAAAACCAATATATATTCTGGAGTGACTAACCAGAAATCTTCAGTTTTAGTTTTCATGAACCTAATGTCTTAGTAGGTTTGGAAGCTTGCAACAAAAGGTGCAACTCCAACACAAGGGACAACATATAACTGCAGGTTTTGATCTCTGGCAAGGACGTCGATGATTATTCGATAACTGGCTTGAGTGTGGGCTTCACACTCTGCTCCCCAAAAACTCCGGTGTAGGTGCAGGTGAAGATGGGCACTGGTGTCATCTCCAAGGAGGGAGCAGTTGCTCAGAGTAAAGCACCAGGCCATGGCAGAGGCAGCACCCTGTGATGCCCCGAACTGCTCCATGCATTCATTTTGGGGCTGGAAATGAGCGAAATGCTACTGTGCTATTTGTGCAGTTCACACCAGTGGCGATGGAGGCATTCTCTTGTGTGTTTGCCCTCAAAGCATAACCCTACCCAAAGTCAGGCTGCTGTGCAAGGAACTACTCATTCGCAATGTCTGCCTTTCTTTGTGGTGCTGCCCTTTGGGTGTTTGCTCTGCATGCCTAAAAATCGCCGTGCTTGCAGGTGGCTGAACCCAAACGCTATTCTGCTTGTTGTGTTGCACCTGGCTTCTGTCTCATGAGGTTCCCCTGTCCGCCCAAAAGAGAGATGATGGAGATATTAACTGGTAACTCCTGTGTTGTGTTCTGCACTGAACATTCTTCAAAAAAAAAAGGAGGCATGAACATTGTGCATCTAACAAATGTATCATAAAACCAGTGATATGGGTTTAAGAGCAAATGGATGCCCCGAATAACATATACCAAGGGCTTTGGCTGCTCTTGTGCCAACCAAACCTTTGGCACGCATGAGGGTGTCAGCGTGTTAACGCGGAGTTTTTAAGATAAGGGAAAGCAAGGGGCTGTCCGTGTGTCCCTGACAATATTTCATGTTTTCTTTAAGGTCTAAAAGCCTGGATTTATGTTAAGAATCTCACATGGCACATTTGAAAAGGTAAGCTGCTGGTTCTCATGGCTGCAGAGAAACCTTGATAATCTGAATGTTAGACTCCATAATCAGAAGACAAGCACCTCTACAATCTTTACGTTTAACTGTAAGCAATCTCGTACTTTTTGGAAACCTGACTCCAGAATGTGCATGTTTCGATTTGGTATTAATGCTTAACTTCAGCTTTGCAAAACAGTCTTCATGTTTATGTCTTAGTCTTCATGTTTTCCATATGAAATTGTCAGGGTTACTCATTTTTTAGGGACTGCAGCTTTATGACTTGTCAATATGAGTTTGTGAAGACCATAAACACAAGTCCTTTCTAACTATCACAATTAATTCCTTTTTCTCACCCTGTTTCTGGATCAAGACCCACTTATTGGATTTCCACATCTGAAGTGAAGGAGGCATGTATTTATATTTAGAGTACATTCATACTCAAAGCACGCTGATATTGATGGACCTTTGCAGCTAATTAATGAGGAGGCAGGCTCTGAGAACTGCTTGCTCGTTAATTCCTTAAAACGCTATTATCAGGAGTTTCTCTGTTTGGTGGTGCTGTGAGGAAGCAGCTCATTGACCTGGGGTGTCAACAGGGCGAGCTTATAAACCGCTTTTTTTTTTCTTTTAGGCTTTTGGTTAAAAGCCAGCGTTATCCCGCAGCGCTGAATCTTGTGGCTTTAAAATTGAGGGCAAAAAGCTCTAAATTAGGCCTTATGGGGGGGATGTGTTTAGGCCTCTCTCTCCCTGGCGGCGCAACCAGCAGGGGGCGCTGGCGGGAGGGAAGCGGGGCGGGAGTGCGGGGGGAGGCGCCCGGGCAATCTCGGTACCGGGGCGGGGAGAGCTCGGCCCCGGAGCCCCTCTACGAGGAGGACGAGGGAGGAGGAAGCAGCAGCAGCGATGGTGAGCGGGGTGTTGTGTGGGGTCGGGCGGCACACGGAGGAAGGTGTCCCGGTGCGGCCTGCGCTGTCCCGGGCCCTGAGGCGGCCAGGCCGGGGCCTTGTCCGGCGGGGGGCGGGTGTGGGCCGGGGGCTCTCGGTTGCTTCTCAGGGGGCTCCTGGCCGAGCTCGGCCGCCGGCCAGGGGGGTCGGGACGGGGGGGGGGGGGGGGTCCGGCGGGAAGGGGACCTGGCCGACCCCCCTGGCCGGCGGCCGGGCGAGGCCCCTGCTTAACGAGGTCAAGATGGGGTCCTACCGAGTTTTTCACATATTATACATAAATACGGTTCAGCATGCAATAACTGTGCCTTATCACTGTGTTACTGATCTGGTTTTATATAGATCCGGGCCAATTAAGACTGCAAACCAAGCCGGTGTAGAGCAGTTTGTGAGTTTAGAGAATTTGTGTAGCGTGATTAAGGCGTTAATCAGGTAAAAAGTGTTTAAACTTCCCTCCTCTCATTCTATGCTCGTCACAGCCAAAGTGACAAAGTACTCGGTGATCCTCGTGGGTCCCTTCCAACTCAGGACATTCTGTGATTCTGGCGTGCAGGTTGAGTCTTCAAACTCAGATAGGGTGCTATCTTTCTTATTTTACTTTATTTTTTAATCCCTGCAGGAAGCTACTTTGAAATCGTGGCTGCCACTGGATGGTAGAGGAAAGAGCATCATCTCTGGCCAGCTGCCTTTTCCCACTTGCTCATAGGGAGCAGCTTTCGGTGCCCAAACACTCAAGTGCTGCTGCTTCTTCCCACTCTGGCGTGGAGCTGAGCCCCGCCAGCATGTCACCACCCTCTATGGGTGACAAAAGCAGAGCCCATGGCATGCCTGTCAGCATGGGTAGCCTGGGAAAGCACTGAGAGTTTGCACCGCTTGTGTTTCGGTTGCCAAAAGTTAGCTCTTTTGGAACCGAGTAAATATATTGCACACCTTGTGCACCGTGTGGTCTAGACTGGCCTGGGGTTGCTGGAAGCATGCTGTGTGGTCAGGCTGTTCTCGCTTTAGTCTCTCCGTGCTAAGGCTTTGTGGAGAGAACTGCTACTTACAGCGTCTGGAGGAGTTGTGCAGGTTTGCTGTTTCGTTTGTTAGTCTAGACAGTAGCTATTGAACAGTGTTTGGGGCTTCTGGAATGCTAAGTTGGTTGTATACGTGGGGGCTGGAGCTTTCTCTGGAGGAAAAAATGAGTTATAGTGTTTTTCCTAAATTGTGGTTTTTACTCTGTGATCCTTCCCATGACCTTAGCAAAAGGGATTGCAAACCATTGGAAATTTTCTTACCTAGATGAAGAAGAATCTTACTTCTCCCAAGTACTGCACGCTTCTAGACTACTAAGAGTTTTCTGCTGTATTGCTGCCCTTAAAAGTTATAGATGAATTGCTAACATGAGCAGGGGAGGGTCTGCTGAGTTGACACCGTACTCCTCGCCTTTGATTTCTCCAGTGCATATTTCCACTGTTTGGTAGCGTTAAGATAACCTTAATCACAGCGTTTATTGCATGCATGTGGTTTGACTGGTGCGGCAGTGATCAAAACCTCACTCTGATTCTCTTGGCAAAAGGTATTTTCGGTACAGCTCATTTCCCTGAGTAAGGATTTTGAGGTACTGCTTGTCTCTTCTGCCAAACACACAATTCTGGCAATAAAAAGATGTTGTTTCAATCTGATCTCCTCTTGCACCAGCTGTCTCCCACCACAGACCCCAGTGTGCGGTGAGCGTTGTTTCAGCAGCCCTGCTCTGTTCACACTCTCTGGTTTTTGGAAATGGAGTGATGCATTTTTGAGCTAGAACTGTTGCTCTTGTTCCCGGCATCCCAGGTGGTCAAAGACCTTTCCTTTCAAGTATCAGCAGGCCTGCTTTCTGGAGTATTTGCTACTGAAATCTCTTTGTGTATTGGATAAATGGCGGCGACCTTTTTACTGGTTAGTGTAGCGATAGGGACTTTGAAGTGCATTTTAGTGCTGTCCTTAGTGTGCGATGCGTAACTGAGATCTGGATTCCATCGATGGATGCTGTAGTAGCAGGTGTGTTGGTCTCTTTGCAGTGGGCTGTGGTGACTGTGATAGATTATTTTTTATTTTTAAGGAACAATTTGTGTTTCCTAGAAATTTGCAGGTAAAAGTCATTTGGAAGCCCTTGCTTCCTGAGCATTTCCAGTTCCTTTGCCCTCTGACCTCATCAAGATCCATCCGGGCCACATTTCTGGAAGGCGTGTGACGAGGTATCGCAGTGTCTGCCGGGTTTTTGCACGTTGGCGTTGATAAGATGGCCCTTGAGGATCCTGCGCTGTGGTCAAAGTTGCCCAAGAACAGGGCCCTTAACGAATAATAGCGACATTCAGTTTGTGCTGATAGTAGAGGTTTTGTCAGGGGCTTGCATAACCCTGCTAGGAAGCTGTGCCAGGTTTTGGTGCTGCCTTTGTTTGCCGATGCTTGTCCCCAGAACAATTGTCATGCTGTCGCCTGCTTGCAGACAGCTCCCGCCAAGAGTTTATCTTTTAATGCTGCGTGTACCTCTGCATGGCACCGAGCTACTCGCAAAATGTTTCAAATAAATAACTAGTTTTGCCCTGCAGAAGGCACATAGAAAGGACTATGTGATCTACATCTGGCAGGATGCTGAGTGGAGGAGTGGACAAATGAGTCTGGATGAGTCCCAGCGCACAGGGAACTGAGCGCTTCTTTTATCCTAATTATTTGGTATGCCAAGAGAGGAGGTTTCCTTGCAGCAACTGCACCTTCTTGGAGCTGGTGACCTACCAGCTGATCCGTGATGGCTTCATGTAAGGCATCTATTGAGTGAATCCCGCCTCTTGTGAGATTTGAGATCTGTGCTACCTCGTGTGTGCCAAGACTTTGCTTCTATAAATTGGTTTGTTGTAGTGAGCACAGTGAGGAAAAGGTAGCAACATCTCCGTGTTTTGGGTTAAAAGAAATTTGAAATTGCATCTAATTTTGTAAGTCCTTTGGGCTCTCATAATACTACACATTTTTTTGAGCCTCAAGTCAGCCCTTTTCCATCTTATTTTGGTTGTTTCATGCTCCTTCTCTGCAGTGGAAGCTGGGATGCTGCTGGCCTTACTCTGAGTTGCCGCCTTGTTTGTTTTCGTGCTGAAGCTATAATTAGTCCTAGTCTAGGCACTCCCCTTGAACTCTCAGTGCTGCTGGGATAGTATGTATATGGTCATTTTGCAGAGGTGAAAAAAAACTTGCTGTCACTCTGGAAAAAGTAAGATTTCAGTATGGCAGTGGTGGAAATAAACACGATGCAAAAGAAGCTGGTGGTACTAGCGAGCTGTGGTGAGATGAGCATGGCCCGGATGTGTTTTTCTTTCATGTAGTTCAGCCTGTAGATCTGAAGGTTCATGATTCTTGATTTCTGAGAGACTCCTGTGCCTGGTATCTCTCTGCGTGCCCACATCCTTTGGCGAGGAGGGCAGCACGTGAATCTAAACCTCCAGCTATAATTAGGAGACAACTAACAAATGTTCTCTTATGTGTTGCTTATGTCAAGCTGTTTGTCACGCTGGGGGTGGCAGGGAGGGTCAGAGGAGCTGCTTCATTGCTGGGGCGCGACTCAAAACACTGCAACTATAGCACCCTCCGAGGCGGAGCTGGCATTGCTCAATTCCCGTCCCCGGCTCTCTGGTAGGAAGCTGCTGGGCTGGAGGCTGCAAGTCCAGGATTTACCTACGGCCAGGCCAGTTACACAGCGTAGTTACGCTCGTTGTAGTTACACTGGTTGTAGTTATGCTGGTCGGACGTGTCTTTTGCAGCCAGAGCCTGCGCTGGCAACAAGGTGTTAACTAAGGCGCGGCTAATTGAAGTCTTCCTCCTTCTTAGGAACAGAATAAATAAACAAAGCTGCTGCGTTGTTGCTGCTTTTCTGTGGTTTATTTTCAGTCGAGAAGCCTTCTCGGGAAAAAACCCAAACTTGTTGCGTAGGAGCACAGAGCTTAATTAGGATGGCAATAGCTGTATGCCGTGCATTAGCCTAATCAGAGTTGACCTGGCAGGTGCTGTGCAGTCTCCCTCTGCCTTGATTTACTATGTGCCGAGTTGGGTGATGCATGGCCCCGCTCATCAGCTTTGCCGAAGTGAGAAAAGACAAATGGCAAATGCAGATGTGAAGGTTTGGACACAGGGAAGGGGCTCAGAGGGCCCCTGGTTTGGGAAAATGTTGGATTCGGGTGAAAGCCGAAGATGCGGTTTGATTTTTGCAGTTCCTGCTCTGGCAGTGAGCCTAAGATTCATGCTTTTGCTCAAAATAAACTTGCCTTTAAAAGCTAGTTCTATCCTGTGGCCCACTTTAAATACTCCCCTGGGTAAAGCAGATTCTGCTGATAAAACTTGTTTTTCTTCTCTTTCCACAGGTAAACTTTAAGAGCGCTTCCCCTTTACAGTGTCAGAAACAGGGGACACTTGTAACAGAAGTGTGAGGTCCTCCACTTTATTGCCTTTCTGTTTTTCCTTCTCTCTCTTATTTTAATTTTTAAGGCTTAGTTTAGTCCTAAAACGCGCAGTCGAGGAAATGCTGTTCTGGCAAAACTGCGCTATGTGCTCTTGTTAGCTTTGGCATGTTTTCCCCCCTCTTTTTTATCGTCTGGGACAGAAAAGCTTTGCTGCAGTTAATTTGTCCTCTTTTGTAGTGGTGTAAGTGCTATCACTGGAACCGGCTCAGCTAGCTAATGGCTTTTAGAAATAAAGTCCTAAAGATGTATTCCTAATCTGTGGAGCTAAAAATTCAATATGTAAACTGCTTGGGTTGCTGAGTGCATTAATATCGGTACAAATGAACACTGCAAGTCCTAATGATAGCAATTAGTATTTTATCCGATACCTAGGTCTGTCTTAATGCTTTGAGAGTTAAAAACAAATCCTCCAGTGGAGATTTTTCCCCCTATGCTTTTTAGCAGGCTCATAAGTCGGGCTTTTAGACTGCTTCGAAAATAATCCTGTGTCTTGTGAAGCTTTTGTGGGGGGAAGATTCTTATAAGGAAATAAAACCAGCTTATCTACTCTCCTATAATGGAAGGGAAAGCTTTTTTAATTATTTTTTTAATGTGTTCATGAAGAAGCAGGTTATTTTCTTACATGAAATTCTGTCCCGTAGATAGGCTTAAAATCAGGCCAGCTTATTCTCTGTAGCCCAGCTGGGGAAGCGGTAATAGCAGGAGCAAGTGGATGCTTTAATCCTGCCAAATGCATCCTGTCTTACTGCTGAACTTTTCTTATGGCTGAAGTTGATTAGATAAGAAGAATCCCTGGGTTTTCCTTTGTTTTGAGCAATTCCTTCAGGGCTGCAGGGAAGGGATTCAAAGGGAATGGTTGGATGTGGGCAATAGATGTATTGCAACCTAGGACTGCAGCGGTGAGGCTGTCATCACTCCTCCTTGGGTGGAATAAAGAGAGGACGTTTGAATGTAACCTGCTAAATGCCCTCTGGTTTCTCTGGGATTGAATTAGTAATTGGGAAAGCAGAGGTCTTCTATCTTGCTGGATCCTTTGGGGCAAAGGGAGGGTTTAGAAACGCTGAGTGCTGGTTAGCCAGGGAGCTGAGCAATGGTATTTCATTGCTAAGCCATCTTCCATGCCTGTTTTTACATTTTTATTGATCCTTCTTTTTAATATTCTCTGAAATTGATCAGTCTCATTCAAACTTTTGCAAGTATGAAATGACTGAAGTAGGAGAAAGTGAGGCATACAGAGAACTTTACCCCGTCAAACCGTATTCTTTGCGGAGTCATCTCAGGTTGTTCGCTAAAGTGAGAAAGTGAAAGAAATTCTTCAATGGCTTAGAATGAACATCATAAAAAAAAAATCTTCTCTCATTTGTTCAAAACTGAAGCCATACCATTGAGTTCCCATATATCAGTGCTGGTGTGCGTGCTTCTAGCTTGGGCTAAACTTAAGGTAAAATATCTTGTCTTGTGCAGTAATGGAAAGGTGAGTCTTTGCTGTGCACCTGAGCCTTTTCTTTGCTGAGATAATAATACGGCTGAGCAAATGCCTTTGTGCAGGAGCGGCTGGGGTCACTGCAGTGTCACACCCCGCAGACGCCCTGGCTGCGCTTTGCTTGGGATCACCTGGAGTTCAGAGTCTGAATTTACAGAAAAGAGGGGACAGAAGGGCTTTGCCCAGGGTTTGCTTAGTTCTGCCATTGGGTGCAAGATTTGCTACTGGTATTTGTTGTGTCTAGAAAAACTGACTTATTTATTTTTTTCCTCCTTTTTCAGTGGGGAGTGTGTGATTTGACCACAAGATACACAGTTGGCTTGAGTCTTCTGCCCAGAGAGTTCCCCAGGAGCGAGATCAGTCTCTTGCCAGACTTTAACTTGGCCGCTGACTTAAATGGCTGCTGTCTAAAAGTTCATGTTCCACTTTGATTTTGGGCTTGTAGCTTACTGTATCCTCCATCTTCAGGGGGGGGAAACCAGCACATCCCACTTTATATTTGATCCCGAAGCATTTTCTTGCCATCAGCTGAGAAGAGCTATTGAGACACCAACACATAGGTGGCTCTGTTTCCATCCGTCCAGTGCAGTTCCAAAGCTGGATGTTATCCCAGCATTAGCTCCTAGGCAATAAGCTAAAGTCACACTTGTTGGTTAAACATGCCTTTCCAGGGACTTTTCTGAGATGACTGTGCAGACTCGGTGAAACTTAAGCATCACCTCTGGTTAGTTGAAAAATGTAGCTCTTCACTTAAATTCTAGGGTAAATTCCAGGCTTTGTGGTGGCCGGATTGGAGGCCATCAGCTGGGACATTGCCGAAGTGCTGCGGTTTATGTGACTCGCTTGTTTTCGAGGCTGCAGTAGCTGGTATGGTTTTAAATCTGCTTTTTGCTAATGGATGGGTGTGAATTTGACGTCTCACAGCTGAGCGCTGCTCCTTGTGAGGAGCCCTGGCTTTGTGTGTCTGGTCCGCATCCTGCAGCCCGTGCTGGGGTTTGGGGGATATTAGCGGATGCTGCTGTTTTCCTGGATTTTTGTAGCTTTATGTTTGAGTTGCTTAAATATTTTTAAACTCTGTTGCATTATATGCATTTTACTGCTTTTACAAAGTAGTGAATATCCATGAGTGTTATTTTTGTAAAGAATCCTGCCTTCCTCCATTGATTATTTGGAAGAACTCGGCTTTTTTTTTAGGCTGTCAGCCTTTCCAGTTGTAATGGAAGGACATGTTACCCCTAAAGGTGACCTAAAAATATATATATTAAATGCTGCTTCTGTTGCTGACTTGACCCAGAGGTGAGATCTGTAAAGGGTGCTGAGCAGGGAAGCTTTAGCAGCTTTAACTTGGTGGTTTATTTATATCCATCTTTGCAAGCTGCTCTAAGCCCACTGAGGGTATGACAGCAGAGGTATCAGGATGGATTCCTTCCAGGGTTTAGTAACAAATCTTTTGAAAGGCCCCGTGTACTTTCAGTGTTTTTTGGTGGGTGAAGCTCTGTAGCACGGGACATGGCCCCCCAGAAAGCTTTCCAGTAAACCTGGGGCAAGCTGGGCTTGGTGGTGGGTTAACCGGGGAGAAAGGGTGGGAAAAGTGCTCTGTTGGCAGCTGGAGAGCTTTTTTTTTTTTTTTAAAAAGTAGCAAAATGCACAAGCTTTTGTCTATAACGTGCAGCAAAACCTCCAAATGCTTCTTTTTGGTCACCCAAACCAGGTGTGGTTACCTGGATTCTTTTTACCTCCACAGCCCTTTTTCCAGGGAGTTGTACTGCAGACTCTCTTTTGGGGGAAACAGCCTTTTCCCCCTGTGTACATCCATTTTCCCCCCCCCCTGTTTTTCTGAGACTCTTGAGTGTGCTTTGAAGCTATTGATGAGGTACTTGGGCTCTGTTCCGACATTAATTGCTAGTTTGACACTGTAATTGTTGCTGCATCACGTTTGGTGTGTGTCTGTTGTTTTTTTGGCAGCAGTAGTGTTTGTCTCTTCCTTCCTCCCTTGGTATGGAACATACTAATTAGATCTTAAACTTAGGGAGTTGCTGAGTTACTTAACATCTGCTTGAAAAATCCAGCTCTAGGTAGTTAATAAACCTGTTTTAGTGGTACCTGATGAATGGCGGCTCCTCTCTGATGTCTTGTAGTTGTTCAATCTTCACTCGCCACCTGATAATACCTTGGAAATACCTCATCTGCTGATGAGCTTTGGGACTGCGAAGGTTGCGCATCCTCCTCCTCTGCTCTTGGCCTTTCTCTCTGAATGTTTGAAATATCTCAATATATGTATTTTTATCAGTGCCTCTCCACTGGAAATTGTCATTACTATCTCCTACCTGTTCTGTTTGCAGGAATTAAGGAAAGTGTGGGGTCTGCGTGCTGAAAAACACCAGTAGACTCACAGACTCTTTGATGCTCTATTTGTGTGCATTTGAACTTTTCTCAAGGTCATTTCCATTTTCCTTTGCACAGGATACAATCGTTCCCTACAAGGAAATCCTCCAGATGTACTGGGAGAAAGCAACGAGCTTTGTGAACACTCAGTGCGATGGACTTGAACCCTGGCAGCTGGTTGGGTTGACGTTTTGTTTGACGCTTGTAGGCGTGTGGCTGCACGGCTTCCTCTTCCAGCCCGAGAGTAAGTGCTTGGAATTGGGGGTTTTCCTATGCCTGGGGGAAGGGAGGGAGGACAGAGTTAAGCAGTGGAAGGAAAGAGGATGAAACAAGACTGAGCACTTGTTAAAACAGACTTTCTGCTGTTGACTAGTACGAACAAAACCCTCTCCCAAAGGAAGGTCAAGGTCTGTCTGACCATTGAGACACCCCCATTCCTTCCCGGGGTGCGGTAGGCCAGCCTGGAATGCGCCCGCATCTCCTTCACTTCCTCTCATCTCCCTTTTGCTTTTGGCTAAACCATTTACTTATTGCAACACTCCCCTTGCTCAAAACCCGGGAAAATTTATCTGAGAGCTGCGTTCTTGTGAACTTAATCACTGGTGCAGAGTGTCTGGATAACGCTTGGTCTTGATTGTTTCCCTTCCTGCTGGGGGAGGAGATGTGGTTTAGATTGTGTTGGAGGTGTGTTTCATCTTCAGGATGTTCAATATAATTGCATGTGGTGTTGTGTGAATCACCTGAAGCACCTTCCCGTTTTGTGCAGGTTCTGATATTGATAGCTCTTCAATGAGATCTCCTTTGATGAACACGTGTGATGGTCAGGGATGACTACCTTGCCCTCAGCAGAGAACATGGTGCTTTGCAGTTTGCTTTAGGGTTACACTCCAGTGGCGGTTTGTTCAAAACAGATGAGTTTTTAACTTGGTGTTTACTTCTGTGCCTCTCTGTTCCTCAACCAGCCTTTTGTTCTTTTAAAAGTGAGAGTAGCAGAATAATGAGGACGTCCATGGAAGGAAGACATTGTGTGAAGCCCTTGCTCAGGACAGGGTTATGTTAGCTTCCCCACTATTATTTGTGCTGTTAGTTAGTATTGACTAACTGTTGTGAGATCTGGTTGTCATTTCATTTCAAGAGTGTGCAGTATTCTCTCACTGTGGAAATCCTTAGTGAAACAGTGCAATGGGCAACAGAAATATTATTGTCAGAGTGTTAACAAGTGCTTGCTACAGAATGTGCCAAACTGCATTCACCGTCCCTCTGTAACTTTTCAAAAGATACATGAAGTATTGAGGTGGAATACAGATAAAATTGCAAAGTCCTGAAATGATTGATTTTTGAAGTTTGTTTAGTTGTTTGTTGGCGTGTCCTTTAACTGCTGGTGCTCAGCTGAAATGCCTGTAGGACTCGAAAGGCATTTTTGGTGGTTATGAAGCATCTATGTCATCCTGCTTTCATTCCTGCCTTTAGAGCTACCCTGGGAGTTTTCCGGTGGTTATCATTAGTGGCTTCTCCCATTTCAGCATTTGGACCGTGGTGGAATTTCTGCTCTGCCCTGTGTCCATGCCCTGAGTCACCTCCCGTTGCATCACACGTTCCTACAGCGGCTGCGCAGGCACTGACCGGGTGAATCCTGGGCATGTTAGGGCTGACCTGCTGTTTCCTGCTTTGACCTGGGAGCCTGGTTCACCTTGCTGAGTGTTTTCGTGTTGCAGCACTATTCTGGTTTGAAGATGCAGAAAATCATTTCAAGAAGCATTTTCCCTTTTACTGAAGACCTTAACCTTTAGCACATCCTAAATTCTTCTGTGAAATTCCACATGTGAGTGTGAATTCCCTTATAAGCAAGAAAACAAGTCAAATTAGTGATTCCCATAGATGGCTACTGTTCTGCAGGCCAGATGTCACGGTCACTTTTGCATGTTTCTCTTTGCTATACTCATCTGTCTCACCATGTTCCTGTGGTCACTGTGTCATTTTAGCCTGGATCAGAAATACTGAGTCTTTGTCACAGGCTCTATCAGAAGTATTGTGCTCAGTCTCTTTTTTGGTTGGTTCTTTTCAGTCATCTTAGGTTAATTGCTGACTTTTTATCTTCCAGGTTTAACATCACGAACTAAAAAACAGTTCTTTAAACTACTGAGAAAAATGCCATTTATCGGGGCTATAGTAAGTATTTGAACAACTTTTGTTACTATTACCCCAGGTCCTTGTTTCAGCCTCCGTAGCTCGCTCTCAGACACCTCACACTTCTGTGCAGCTTTGCTGTCATGTTACTGTGGGCATAGTGATCCAAGAATATACACCTGGAAGCTCTTCTGCTGCCACTTGGTTTAATTAAAGATATAATTCCTACCTAGTATTTTTGTCGTAGTATCGCTCTTGTGAAATGGGGGTTCCACCTTGTTGAACCTGAGTTGTTCTTTGGAAACAATATCTTATTCTTGAGCAAGTGTGAGATAGCCAGGTGTTTGCTGTGCAACATGGAAGGATAATTTTCTTATCAGATGACCGGCCGTGATTAGTTTAGAGCTCAGATACCTATTAGCAATAGTTAGCATTATAGCACATTTATATCAGAAATTTGTGTAATCATTAAAATAAGGCAAGCTTTAGTGTTTGGGAGATTTTTTTTTTTGGTGTAAAAACTTGAAACTAGAAATGTCAGCATGTTTTAGCATGTTAGCAACTTAACGATCAAAAAGTGCACAGTTTGGTTCATTTTGCCTAGCAAATGATGCTGTCACACTTGATGATTGCCTTTCTTTCTGCTCGATGTGTTGGCAGATTTACACGTTGATTTGCGGCGTCAGGTCTGTTATAGGCGATTTTATCAAATGAAAGTAGCAAAGAGGAACTTTTTCCCTTTGCTGTGGACACAGAAGCAATTCTCAAGTTTCTCCTCCAGCCCTTTGGAAGGGACACGCGTCCCCCTTTATGTCACGTTAAGTCCTCCAGCTTTCCTCTTCTGGCTTGAGTAGCCCTTGAGCAGTTGAATTAATGACGTGTTCTCTTCTGCTTATATCTTTTTTTTGTCTGCCTGTTAGAAAAAGGCACTTTCTGGGCCTCTTGTATACAACCCCTGTTTTGTGCTGACTTGACCTTCTTTTGGGCTCCCGTGCCAGAGGATTCCCGGTGCTATCTGTGTGCTCTTTCCACTCTTTGGTAGGCTGATACCCGATAACCTATCAGTTGCTTACAGGAGGCCTTGACTTTGAGGCGTTCCAATGTCCAAAAGTCTTTAGAACTGATGATAGCCCAACACCTGGGCTGCCCAGAAGACAAGTCTCTACTTTGGAATGTATTGTGAGAAGAAGTCCGGGCCTCCTGAGTGTAAGGTGTGGGTGGGAAGCAAGACATTGCCTACCTGGCTCTGTAGTGGAGATTTCTCTGTTCTCTTTTCATGGGTTTATAAACTGTGTATGCTGGCGGTTCCCAGTGTGATTTAGAGACGGATGGGTGCCGGTTCGCTTCTCTGGGCAGCTTGTTTTTTGGAGGGAGAGGTTGGTAGGAAGGAGGAGCTGAAGTGTGTGGCTGTCAGCTCTGCTGTGGTTTTTTGGTCATGGAGCTGAAACAGTTCCTGTCTATTCTGCTCAATAGTGTGGATGGAGCCAGTGAGTTCAATATTGCATGCGCTCAACAATTATTTATAATTTGGCCAATGCCAATGTTGATATGGTTTTCCTTTCTTTTTAGATTCAAAAGAAGATTGATGAAGCCTTGAATGATGTCACTTCCAGTTTATCCTTCCTGAAAGATGAAAAGGATTATATCAAAGCGCTGCCGGAACAAGGCATGAGCCAGCCCGAAGTACTGGAGAAGATGAAAGAGTACAGCTCCAAAGGTATGAATGCGCGTCTGTGCTGCAGCAAAGGTGGGTCTGCTTCACAGACCTAACACGAAACTACCCTCTTAAATGAGATCTAATGGCTCCTGCTTATGGTTTCATCTTAAGTGGTTCTTCCTTGATGTTCTTTGCTTGCAGATTTTTGTCTGTTTTCCTCCTGGAAGTCACTAAGATCAGTATTGATGACTTCTAATGCTGTGGTTGGGTATTTACATTGAAATTCTGTTCCTTGCCCCAAGAGTTCTAAGCTGGTGATGGCAGAGCTGAGGAGAAGTATGGAGGAAATTATTTGAATGCAGTTTTGGTGACATTTCTGAGCAGTTGCCTTAATGTTGGACTGTTACCAGAAATGTGTTTTCTGTGAAGCCCCAAGGAATACTCCTAATAAACAACACAAACAAAAGCGAACAAACAAAACCTGCAAAGAAAAACCCCAACAAAAAGACCCTGAAAAACAACAAAGGGAAACAAATAAACCCCTTCCAAAACAATCTCCTAAACAAACAAAACCTGAACGAATACAAACCCAACCAAAATCAATCGAACAAACAGAACAACCCCCCCCCACCAACTTGCAAACAGGATTTTTAGGGAGTTACCAAGACTGTCTCTCTGAACTGAAGTCATAATGGTTTGCACCTTGAAAATGCCACTTAAGGAAGGAAAAGTTCTGATGTTCTTTTCCTGGCTTGAGTCCACCTAAGCACAGTCTGATACTTAATTTGAGTTGCCTCACTCATGCAAATATCTCCACCTGGGTTTGTTCCTGCGCTTGTTCCTCCCAATGAGCAAAACGGGTGCCTTGCTGTGCAGAGGAGAAGATACAGCTGCCCTGCTCCTACCCCAAATTTAAGCAGTGCCTTGAATTTTCTGCTGGAACAGTGTACCTACTTGAAATTCAGAAGCAAACGGTTTTGCAATCGAGTATCCTGTAGCAACTTCCTTCTTCTCTGCTTTTATGTATTGCTTATGTAGCTTCTGTCTTTGTTTTCCCTCAAATGATTATTTCCTTCCTTCATTGGGTTCTTTCCTTTTTTCTTATGGCCCCTCTCTTCCCACTCATATTAAAAATTTCTTGGAAATGAGGGTTGGATTGTTACTGTGTTCAGCTTATATATGCTTGTGAAGCTGATACTATTGAGTTTTCTGAAGGAGGCAACTAGGAGAGGGAGCCAGTAAGCAAACAAGTGGAAATATGTTGCTGGGGTGTTTGTTACGTGCTTAAGTACCATCGTGTTGGACAGTGGGTTGAAACGCTTTTCAACAGGGTGTGCTGCTGATGCTGTTCCATCCACCCGCTCTCCTTTGTTAAAGCTTCAGCAGCATATTGTTTCAGGTGAAATTTAATTGAGGCATCTGGCGCTGTAGGTTTTAGCAATACAAGCTTGGCCTTTCCATCTCTTGTCACCTGCAGTGGTGATGGGTGCTCTTTGAAACTGGCTGTTAATTTTAGCAATACGGGTGGACGGCAGTTTGGGGAGACTGAGTGGGGATTAAGTAGATTACACATTAATACAGCTGCTTGCTGCCGCTAGATGTTGTTTATGTGCTGACCCTTGAATTGCCATCACTTGCAGTTTGCTAAGTTCATGGGATACATGACGCCACAGGTTTAGTGTCACACAAAAATCGTACTTGTTGCCCATCAGTGACATCTCAGGAGCTGAATTCTCATCTGCAGAACTGTTGCTTTCTATGTGATTTCTGCAAGCAGTGTGCTCTTCTTTCTTTTTCAGGAGACGTACGTTGGCAGGATGGGAAAGTCTCTGGAACTGTGTACAGTGGTGAAGAGAAACTCACCCGTCTGCTAGTGCAGGTAAAGTGCAAGCAGAAGGTAGATTTTTGCATCTTTGCAGATACCCTTAGCATCTTCAGGGTGACCAGAAGCCCCACAACACCGCTCCAGCATCTTTCAAAATAAATAGGGAAGCTTTGAAGCTAAGACTGCCCAACTGTGAAGACAGACCCTGGGCTGAATGTAAGTGGAATTATTCGCGAAGCTTTTGGGCAGTGTAAGGCTGGCCAAGTGGCTGTCGCTGTGAAAAGAACCGTGTAATCAGGATCCAATCAGATAAGGTGTTTTGAATAAGAAAGTAAGAAGCTGGAAACTGGCACTGACATTTGAATTCAGGGAATGGTGGGAGGCATAAAATTGCCATAGGTCATGTTCAGCAAGCCCCCCTGACAGATGTGCCATTGCTGCAGGCTGGAGTAGAAGCAGCCTTGGCTGTCCTGCTGCTGTGGGGCCGGCTGTGGGACCTCAGGCTGGAACACCCTCACTGGGCAAAACTGAATTCCTCCTGGGTTAAGCAAAAAAGAAGTTTGGAAAATGTTTTTTGGCGGTCCAAATCTTACAACAATGGAGTGCTGGCATGCCTCAGCGGTGTCTTTGTTAGATCTGTTTACCTACTCAGGAACTTATCCCTTTGAGAAGCTTGGAAAATAACCTCAACAGCCCAAATGTCTGTTTTCAAATATACCTAGTTCCAGAGGTTTTCTGGTAGAAGGTCCAGCCTTCTTGCTCTTAGGAGCCGCTTTTATAACAGCGGTAACGAGCCCTGTTTGGTGCTCGCTATTGCTGTTTTCTCCTGCACATTGACTTTTTCTTTGCCACTTCTGGGGAAACATAAAGGTCAGAGCAGCCTTTCTAGAGGGGCCTCAGCTTGGCTCGAGTGTTGTGGAAACATTCCCTCTGTTTGTGCCGATTATTCACTGTTTTTTCTGCTGTATTTCTTTTAGCGGCCCTGCAGTTGCTTTTTGATCTCAGCTGCAGGAGGTCGGAACTGGCCTGTTCCACCCGTATCCTGCGAGCCCGCGGTTGCAGAGCAAGTGTGAAATACTGGTTTCCAGGGCCACTTTAGTCGCGGTGTGGGTGGGCAGCTGTGCTTTTCTAGCCACTTCAGAATTCCTCTTTAATAGTCAACTTCAAAGCTAGTTCTGCAAAGTGAGCTTTTTGACCTGCTTTGTGTCAAGCAATCATAGGGTGTGCGTTGTGTTCTCTTTAAAAAATAGCCAGACAATTCAACCTGTCTTCCCAACAAGAAATATCGCTATGTTATAGAATCACTCCAGAGGCCAGAATGCCCTAGAAAAACAAATAAGTTTGGTTTCTTTATCCCCCTCAGCTGTAGCTTCCCAGCTTGTGGTATTTACTTGCAGCAGGAGTTAAGTCCAAGGTGATCTGCAGTATTTTTACAGCTAAACACAGCTAATTTGCTTATACAGTGTGTTACAGTGACTTCCCAAATCTGCACTGATAATCCAGTACTACATCTGTCAGGCTAACTTTCTGTCTTTGTTTTCCAAAGGTGTATGAAGAGTTTGCCTGGAGTAATCCTCTCCATCCGGATATATTCCCTGGTTTGAGGAAGATGGAAGCAGAGGTGGTGAGGGTTGCCTGCACACTCTTCAATGGAGGCCCCAACTCTTGTGGTGCTGTAAGTAGCTTGTCTACAAGCATCCCATGAACGTTTTGGATATATCTGACTTGGATTTAGGTGCAAATGCACCTTTTGCTCTCCAGCTGAGGCTGAGGTCAAGCTCATTGTGGTGTATGCTGTGCCAGCATGGCTGTATGGCAGACAGTTGTTAATTGCTTTATGAGAGATCATTTAAATCGGGGAAGCAGTTCTACAGACAAGAGGTTGTTTTTTGTTTCGTACTCTTAAATGATACAGGCTTGATGGCAGCTGGAAAAGGGAATTGGTGTAATGTAGTTGTCAGTGGGGGACGACGAACAGAACAGGGTCACTCTGAGTAGCTCTCCCTCAGTTTTAATCTCTGAACTGGAAATGTGTGAGCCTGCCAGAACACGAAGGTGGAGGAGAAGGCCAGCTGGCCGCTGCTCACAGACACGCAGCTCCAAGTCTCGGTGGTGGAGCAGGCACGGCATGTATTGTCACCCGTCCAGCTGGAAAGCTGTCTTCCCGCACTTATGTGGCCTTCCAGTGTGCCAGGGTAGAAACCAGTTTTAAAGCCTCGATAGAGTTCCTAGTGAAAGGCCAAATGTGTGTTCTGAAACCGATGCTTTCAACGTTGGTCTGGGAGTAAAAGATATGAGCTTGTACGGTGAATTATTGTTGTAAAAATAAGCCATGGTTTCTTACGTTTCCCTCTCCTGCTTTACCTTTTTGGTAAGGATCCTGGATTCCTTTGGCCAAATTCTCTCCCTGTTTACATGGTGTGTGGGACAGTGAGGTCAGGTGTTTGGGATACAAACAGCTTAATAACTCGCAAAGAAGCAGCTTCATTTGTTAGAAGAATGCAGATAAGATATTTCAGAGCCTGGGTGTGAAGTGGTTGCTGTCTGCAAATATGCGAGGAAGGGAGAAGGCCAGAAACGATTGAAGGTCAGTATGGGAAGGCAGTGGTGACACTAGAGCTTGTGGGCTGAACTGGCCTTGAATGGGCTGAATCTGACAGTTAGTCTTGGCTGTGTAAGGACTGGCTTAACCTTACAGTAGTAGGTGTAGTTGGGACCAAACTCCAGCTGAAGATTAAACTTGGCTCTTCGGTGTCTGGGAATGTAAGATGTGATTATCTTTGATAGCAGGAGCACCCTGTGGCCTGACTTGTCTCCTCGGGACTTTATTCCTTGTCCCACCTTCAGGTTTCGAGAAGGAACATGACCCTTTGCTTATAACACACATTTCCCCTCCCCTCCTTCCTGTTTTGCAGTGCTGAGAACACTGGTGAGATTGTCCCTGGGGCAGGGAAGAGGCTGTGTTTAAAGCTATTGAAACTCATCTTTATCAACAGTTGGGATATCAATCGATACAACAGTCAGATAGCTCTGTGGCAAACATTGTATTCTTGGAGGACTTTGCTTGCTGAAGTCTGTAAGTTTTTGTTACATGAAGCATGTGTAAGTGTCAACCTTGGCCCCGTGTGCTCTTTCACTCAGATGTAAAGGTGGAATTGCTTAAGAGGAAGGGTTCAGAATGAGTAAAAAACTGTTCCAAAACGTTGGGGTGGTGATCACAGCTGACATGAGGCGTCCATGGATGCTCTCAGGGGAATCCTGCTTTTCCCCCTGCTGCTTTCTTCTCCCTCTCCCTTCTGAGGGTCGCGCTGTGAGGCCACAACTGAGATTGAAGCAGAAGCGAACAGGGAAGCGTGCCACCTGCCATGGAGTTACATTCTAGCGGGCTGAACCGGCAAATTTGCAGGGTGAGAGGGAGGGTTGAAAAGTTGATTTGCCAGAAACGGCCGATTAATCACATCCTTGTAGTTATCTTGTCCAAAGGAGTCTCTCTGGTGGACTTCTTGTCTTCCTCCCACATTGCCCTTCCTGCCTGAAGTGTCCAGAGCTGCTAATCATTGATGGAGAGATGGGGGTGGATGTATGGAGGTCACATCCTCTTGAAGTAGTTGGGATCAAAGACTTCTCTTAGTTTCTTCTCCCCAAACAGAATTAACACTTCAGAATTGTTTCTGGAGGCTTGAACAGCTACCAAGTCCTTTAAAAAAAAAAATATATATATATATATTTTTCCAAGCTGATGCCACGCCTTCTGTCTCGGCAAGGTCTTGCTGTATAGCTGGTTGCTCAGGTCGTGGGCAGTTACACTTCTGTAATAAGTGATTCTGTAAAACAGAGATGGCTAAACCAGGGAGGGTGCAATGCTCCCAGTTACTTTTATCCTTAAATTGCTCTGCTCAGGAGGTGCTGCTGGCTTTTTTTTTGCTGAGAAGATGCCAGGTTCGGCTTTCATAGTGTTAAAAACTAAAACAAATGCTTTGTTTTTTCCTGAATTCCACCAGTGCAGTCTCTGAGAAGTGGCGTGTCTTAGTGCCAGCTCCACTGCCATTTCCTAGCCTGGGTTTAGCAGCTGGTGCCTGGTGCTGGTCCTTGAAGGCAGATGGAACTTGTTAGTGTTTCTGGAGAGCATATCCATGGCTATGCAAAAATACAACCCCCAAAGTTGGTGTCTGTGCTTCTCCGTAAGGCAATTTCACTTCCTTTGCTCAGATTTCTGTGGCATGTTGCGGAACAGCATTTTTGGGGCTAACACTCTGCTCAGTCTGGGAAAAGCGGGACAGTGGCACGTTTATGCTGTTCCCAGGGCTTTCGGCAGCCTGGGGATCCCCCGCAGTCCTGTCCCTTGTCACGGGGACATCTCCCTAAGCAGGATCTCTGCAGAGCAGCCCTCTGCCTCCTTTTTGAAGGTTGTCCATGTTGTTAATAAATACTAAAATGAAACATGACTTTTTAGAGTTCTGAATGTTGAATCAGGTCAGCAGCTTGTGCGATGTATAGAAGTTCCCTTTATTTGAGAGATGGGGGCTCTAATTCTCCTTTGTTTAAACCTGGGTGTAAACCCACTGGCGATGCCCTTGTGCTAGGGGGTGTGTAGGCACATCTTTTGCCTTAAATTGCACAGAGAGATGTTCCAGGTTTTTAGGCAGGTTTCAAAAGTAATCATTTTCAGCAGCGGATGGGTGCTTCCTGTTTCTCACTAATTACTACTTTTGTTCTTACTTTTAATCACGTTATGCAAGAGCAAAGAGGCAGGAACGGGTGGTTTTTGGCTCCTGGGAGATTCTCATCACATTTTTGCAGTGATTTGAGAAAGACTGATTAAGTTCAGCATGTAGAAGAGGAATGGGAGAGATTGTTCCTGTGTGTGTGTTTCTGTTCACAAGGTGCTTTGTTTTGCAGGGCTGACTCTCTGGATTTCCCCTCTAATTTGGGGAGAAATCACCACTTTTGTGAAAGCTTCAATTATATTTTTAGTAGTTTTTTGAACTTTAAAGACAACCAGCTTGAAAGTGCAGGGGAACATTGTGGAGGGGAGTGCAGGTGTGTGTATTTGATGTCAATCTCTTGGTGAATTCTTCTTTGCATTTACTCTGCAGCTGAGGACAGGAGAGAGGAGGCACAATCAGCAAATGCAGACCTAGGGCCTCTTGTTTCTTCCCCCAAAATTCGGTGACTTCTATGCTTTGTGGTGCTGGCCGCACATTTAAGTAGCACTTTTAACAGTGAAATACGAGTAATGTGTTTTGGGGGATGAGAGGGGCTTAAACTCTGCAGATCCATCAGGTTTTACCTGTAGAGACGAGCTGATCACCTTGGGAGGGCCAACTAGTGGAATGTACAGCCTGCAAGTTTACGGGGGTTTTATGCGAGTCTGCTGGTATGTTATGGCTGTGCAGTGGATTGTGGTGTATTTTTAGTCCAGTGCTACCTTAGAAATAAATTGTAGTTTGCTTTCTTGTTTGTGGGTTGGTTCAGCTCACTGAAACTCTTGGTCAGTGTCATCTCCAGGGTCTGAATGGGTGTGTTTCCTAAGCTGAAAATGTAAGCAAAACTTTAGAGACCATTAACCAAGTTGGTTCTTTTATGTCTGACAGTTTTACAGTGGCACGGCCAAAGAAATTCTAGAATAGGGACTGTTTTGATGATGTGGAAGGGATATACTGAGTTTCAATAGCAGGAGGATAGTTTTTACTGTGCTTTCCCTTCTCCCCTCCCATTTGGACAATAATAAATCAATCGAGAACAAAGAAGTCTGCCTGATTGCCTTTTTCAACACACTTTGTCTGGCTTTTGAAGATAGCTCAGGGTTGGAAAGCTGCTTAAAACAATGTGTGTTTCCAGCCCTTTTTTCCCATGGCATCGCTCGAGCCTGTGAATTTTCATTTAGAGGACAGAGGGAGGGAAAAAACCCCGCAGTTTGTGCGATCTTTGGCGGGTGCTGAATCACTGCGTGTTGGCCGGCTGCCGGCCCGCCGCGGGCGCTGCGGAGCCCTATCCTGTGACAGTGATTCAACAGCACAACAAGGTTACTGGTGGTAGCAAAAGCTGACAAAACCCTCCTGGAAAGGAGCAGACTCCCTCTGCAGGTATAAACCGCCCCAACCAAAAGGGGCTTTGCTATTGTAGCTTCACCACGGGGAAGGTGCCGCCGTAGATCAAGGTTTGTGGTGTATGCTCATGTTGGTACTGATGTGCCGACTCTGGGTCAATGTAGGAAGCTGATCTGCCCGAAATGTGGCTTTTTGGGTGGATTTTCAGCTGCCTGAGCAAGCGTTCTGTGCCGCTTGGAGGAGGAGGAGGAGGAGGATCCTTCTTAGATACTACCAAAAATCGTTGGCTCTGGCCCCCCCAAAACTGTGTATGGCTCAGCATTGCTGTGCAGGTGATAAGCCAGACTTTGGAGAAAGGTTTGTCATATGTGAGGACAAGGTATTGGTGGAAAGAACAAAATGGGAATAAACCAGAGGCTGCTCTTTAGAAGAGGGCAGAGGTGGGAACTGGTTGCTCAACGAGGTGCAGACCTGGTGGCACGAAGTGTCTGCTATTCGGTAACAGGAATCACAAGATGCCCAGATCCTGCCTAGCGAAGTTTTCACAATCACTGCAATATTTTGAGCAATGTTGCAAGTGGTGTTACAAATATGCAATAATCCCATTCCTCTTCTCCCACCCCACAGTAGGAGGGCAATCCATGCTATTTATACCAGCTGTTTCTTTTCTCCAAAAGTAATAGCTGACAACTTCCAGATCTTTTCATAAGAAGGGCTGAGAAGTGAATCACACAGCCCATGAAATGCTTTGGACATTGTGTTCCTGCTACTATTTGCTTCATAATAAATGCAACGATTTCTTTTTCCAGCATGAAGCTCTGCTGGGGTTTTTCTGTGGCAGCTGTTGCTTTGCAAACTACCGAAACAGCCGAAATTGTCTGTGGTGTGACAGTTCCTTCCACGCTGCTCGTGGTGGCAGCGGCTGCTGTTTGGCCGGTGTTAGGAACAAACAAGCTGCTTCATGTGCCCGTGAACTTTGTTCCTTATCTCTGTACTTAATGTTTAGTCATTGTCATGCAGCCGCACTTCTTCTTTGCATTTTTGGGGTTTGCAGCTGTGTCAGCGGGGAAAAAACAAAGGAAAGCACAGACTAGCAGATGTCATAAGGCTCCTTCTTATGTTTATTTGTTTTTGGGGGGGGAAGAGGTTGAAAGGGGAAGTTGCAGTTGGTTCGGCAGAGCTGAGGATCAACATTAGTCATCTATAAGCGCTATATGTAGCTTTAGGCTTCAGTCTTTCACCTGCTCTTCTGTAGACCTGTCCCAAGTGCCCCCATCCTCACCCAGCAGCGCAGTGAATCAGCCCCGCAGGCTGCTTGAGAAATCCACCCCACATTTTACTGGGTTCAAGTTTTACTCTGAAAGGTTTGTGCCCGCATGCTTTTGTGTCCCTGCCCGTCAGAACTCATAGAGGCTGGCCAGCAAGAGACAGTCCTCCCACTCGGGGAATTCCTTCTTGTAAAGAGTTTCATTTGCTTTATTTGCAACAGCTCTTGGGTTCTGGTGTGCGGTAGTAAAGTTGATCAGATGGCTTGTGCATGCGCCTTCCTCCCTTCCACCCCCTTGTTCTCCTTCTGGTCAGGGTGAGGAGGGCTGGAGCAGCACGGTAAGAGGTTGTGCAGATACTAGGGCACCTGCTGGGGAGAATAGTGCAGAAATTCCTCCTGATATAAAATTTCTTGGGTCCTTGAAGACTTGAAAGCTCTGGCCTGGTGTTGACCAGTCCTAGACTGGCCTCTGCAGAGACAAGGTGGGAGAGAACTCTGCGGCATCCCAGGTTTTGGGAAGGTTTTGTAGCTCAGGAGCAGTGCCAAGGCTGGGCTGGCTCTGCGCCTCAGCATGGGCACTGCTCCAGACCTAATAAACCCTGCTGGCTTCCCCTTGACTTAATACTGAATCAACTTTGTTGTGTCCATATATGTGATATAATTAATCTGCAATCCAGCTAAACAAGTGCTCAAGTGCTAAGTCTGTACTAGTAGCGTCATGTTTGGCAGGTAGGGTCTGTGCAATGTGGTCCCCTCTAATCAGACTTTGAAGCTGGATATTTTTTGGTTGTTTTCCCTTTCCCTCTCCCTGTTTAAATAGTAGAGTCAACCGTTACTTAGATGTGCACTTTCAAGTGGAATGGCAGAAAGATACCTCGAGCTGTTTGCTGTGTTCTGCTGCCCTTGAAACCCGAGTTGTCCTGTACACCTCCTGCATATGAAGCCTCTTTGGGCAGAGATGCAACATCCATGGAAGTGGTTGTTTTTCTTGTTTCTTTTCTTCACTGCAGATGACGTCTGGGGGGACAGAGAGCATTCTGATGGCCTGCAAGGCGTACCGAGACCTGGCTTACGAGAGAGGCATCAAACAGCCAGAAATGTGAGCAATCCCTCCGCCTTGCTTTTCCTTTTGGGAGCTGGTGGGATTTCTTGTTCCTCTGAGTGGAGGTGGCTGCTAGGCCCCAATATTCCTTCATTTCCTAGCTCATTACCACCTCCTCCTTGTCCATCTGTGTCTGAAAGAGGAAAGTGTGGGTCAAAAAAGGTGGTGTAAAAGCAGAACCACCTTGAATCAACCTGAGGGGCATGAATGTTGCTGGGGGGCTGTGGTAGCGATGCTGTACAGGTATATTTTGGCAACACCTGCATGCTGCTCTAGACAGAGCTTCCTTATAGCCACTTTGGGCCCCTCTCAAGCAGAGATTGTCAGGCCCTTTGAAGTGTTTAAGGGTTTTGATTTAATCAGATCAAAGAGGATTTAGCCTGAAAAATCTGTGACTAAAGCTGGGTCTGGCTGGAGCTGAAACGAGGAATCATGCTAATTGTTACACTGCTAATAGAGGATTTGTTCTCTCTAACATGCTGCTTTTGTCTAGACAGTGCATCAAAAATATCTCTGTGGTTAATTGCTTATGAGGGGAAAATGTAAAGAGAGATGAAACACTGTGGTGTTCATCTTCTGCTGAATTCCTGCTGTTCTTTTCTTCCCTCTCTAACAGTTTTGAATGCTGTGAAGGGCCCTGGTAAAGATACGATACCTTAGAAGACAAGGTTAATTAAGGCTCTTCAGCTACTGCCATTCGAGATGGGAGACAGCAAATGTCATGTTCCTTTGGTGTTATTGATGCTGCTCATTCCCTTCTGTATTGTCTCACATGCCCCTCTGAGGGCGGGTGGTTGGTTGGAGATAGCACAATATCATTTGATGTGAAAGAAATCAGCTTTCTTGGCAATTCTGGTTGCTAGTTCACAGAAGACCATGCAGTGGAATAGAATCACTTTAATAGGTTTTCCCTGGGTTGCTTAAGGGCTGGTGTTCCATCATTTCAGTTCAGAACAGCACATGGCCCCTATTCCATCCCAGAGAGTATTTCCCCCAGCTCCTTTATTTTTTGCAATCTGTATGATTTTTGGCTGGTTGAAACACGCAGCAGGTCTGTTTGTGACCTGTCACACAGAAATATCTACAAGTTGTTTGCTCTTTCCCCTCCTGTTGAAGGCGGATCTGAGTTGCTGCGCGGGTTGACGCGTGCAATCTGTTCCTTTTCCAGGCTGGTGCCGGTGAGCGCTCACGCAGCGTTTGACAAGGCAGCGCATTACTTCGGCCTGAAGCTGATTCACATCCCGCTGACCAGGGCTATGGAAGTGGATGTTCAGGTATCGCTTTTGGCAGCACGGCGCTCTTCCACTGGGAAATAAGCACTGTACAGCAAATAGCGAGAAATCCCCCGATCCAGGTGGCAAGTCAGTAGATAGAGGGGGATGAATGCTTTCTGGAAATAAGGAAAAATGGCAAGAATTAAGTACCTGTTGTTGCCGATAAAGCTTTGTTTGAAATAATTGTATGTAAACCATCCCCCATGTGATTAATTTAGAATAAAATAATCTATGTATTTCAGGAATAGCCCCAGATTTCAGGTGAGGGCAAACAGAAGTTTTCTAGTGTTTCCAAGTGAATGACTTAAATTACTCTGCTGTCTGGCTGATGCCTTGTAGTAGCTCATTGCTTTGCTTTCTCTAGGCTTTTGTGTGTTGGTTTTTAAGACCAGATGCTGCACGTTTTCACTCTTTATCTTTTTTGGCAGGGTGGCACTTGGTAAATGGAATGTGAGCATCTTCTCTCTTTAAATCTTCAGGCAATGAGGAGAGCCATCTCGAAGAACACAGCCATGCTGGTCTGTTCCGCTCCCCAGTTCCCCCACGGGATCATGGACCCGATTGATGAGGTGGCAGAGGTAGGATGCCCCTGGAACTTTGGGGTGCTGTAGCAGTCAAACCAACATGTACAAGAGGAGCAGAGGGGGTCCCAGGAAACCACCCAGTTAATCTGATGGGAGGAGCTGACTAGCCGGGAGGGTATTACTGCCCTCAGATCTGGCGTGAACCGACAGTAGGGTGTGTAGAACAGAGTTTGGAAATAAGGAGGAATATGAGACTGTTTTTTTGCACTCTTAACTGCTGTGGGAGGGTGTACATTAAATACCACGAGTATCTCTGGGTATTGTCATGAAGGTGCTCGTTTGAGGCTGGGTTTCAGACTGAGCCGGCGCACGCGGTGTGTCTTGCAAGCCTTCTCTGGGTGCTTTGTCTCTGAAATCTCAGCTCTGTGCCACAAACTGCTGCTGTGACTGAAGGTATGTGTTGTGTACAGGACTTAGGGCTCTGCTGCACATGCTGCTAGACCAAACAAGGGCTCATTCTTTGATATCTGAGAGGAAATACCAGCAAAATAGTCTATCTGGTGAAAAGGTTTTGATTTAGGGCCTCTACTGGTTGTAGCAAGCTTGGTGCAGAAGTCTGAGGAATGTGTGCAGGGAGTAGGAGTCAAAGGGCCAGGATCTTATTTTTCAAACATGCCTATTGATGTTTCTCTCCCTGCTCCAGTTATTTATTTTGTATGTAGCCAGCCAAGGCCTCTGACCTTCTTTTCATTCGGATCACGGCCTTACACTTCATTGCGGATACTCCTTTCAGACCACGTTATCGCATCTCTTTGGCAAATACAGCAAGTTGCCAAAACGCGATGTTTTTCATCTTGCTGGCTACCTTCAAATATGTGGAAGGCAGGAGAAAGCACTCTGCAAGTAGCCAGCCCTTCCAGATCTCCTATCCTTACCAGCTTGAAAGTGACGTCATGTTCCAAAAAGGTCCAGGAAACATTGAATTGTGAAATGCAACGTACCTTTTGGTGACTGGAGTTTGGGTGCCCTGACAACATTGTTTTCTTGCCTGATTGCATGTTAGTAACATGGATCTCTCGTTCCCATGCAGCTTGCAGTGAAGTACAAAATCCCCTTCCATGTCGACGCCTGCCTGGGTGGTTTCCTGATTGCTTTCATGGACAAGGCAGGCTTCCCTCTGAGGCGTCCCTTTGACTTCCGCGTCAAAGGCGTCACCAGCATTTCTGCCGATACCCACAAGGTAAGAAGTGGGGAGAAGAGTCGTCCAATTCTTTCATTATTTGGGAGAAATTCCCGATGCCATCCCTGCCTTCAGATGTTTCCACTCTGTGATGTGAGGGAGCACTGATGTGCAGGGTAAGAGCTGTCTTATCTGTTTTGTGTGATGCCCCGAAGTGTAGGCAAATGGGATCTTGGTGACGGCGCATAGCGAGTGCTTGAATCTGTTCCTCTGCCCTCCTCCTGCTGTTTAACACTCTCTGTGCCTCTTGCAGTACGGCTACGCTCCCAAGGGTTCCTCGGTGGTGCTGTACAGTGACAAGAAGTACAGGAGCTACCAGTTCTTTGTAGCACCCGACTGGCAAGGGGGTATATATGCCTCCCCCTCTTTGGCGGGCTCCAGGGCTGGTGGAATCATAGCTGCGTGTTGGGCGACTCTGATGCACATTGGCGAATCGGGCTACGTTGAGGCTACAAAGAGGATCATTAAAACGGCTCGTTTCCTCGAATCAGAGTATGTGTGCGACTCGGTGTTTTGGTCACCCTCTTTAGTCCTGTTCTGGACTCCTTCTCCCAAACTGCTTTTGTTTCTCTTGCAACTTTTCGTTGTGTTTTTTCCCCCTGGAGAAGCTATAGCATGTTAGCTGCTGGTTGGGGATCCACCGGGTGGTTATGGGTGGTTATGCCCAAGCTGCTGCCCTGTGCCAGCCAGCTGAGAGGCACAGAGAGGAGGGCTGCAAACATCTTGATTGGGCTGACTTTGCTTTGAGAGTTTCTTCTGCTGCAGCTGTGGCTGAAGGGGAATCTGTCAGGGCTGACTCAAGGTGATGGAAGAAGGGTGATACTCTCTCTTGTTGGAGTACTTGTGTTGCTGCGTGAGCTGATAAGCTGATGTTCTCAGCTATTCTGTCTTCCCTTGCCTCTCTGTCTTCCCTCTTTTCCCTTTCTTCCTAAATTTACTTCACCTCAGAGACTTGAGTCCTCTTGCAAGTCCCAATGGCCTGGGCTGGTTGCATGATTTTTTGGTAGGAATGTGCTGTCTTCTGTTCCCTTCTGTAGCTTTTCCTTTGAGGCTCCGGACAGATGGAGAGTGTCTGGCCCCCATAACCCTCCCAATCAATCGCTTATTTTCTTCTTTTTCTTTTCAAGATTGAGAAAGATGGACAGCATCTTCATTCTTGGAAAACCTGAGGTGTCCGTCATCTCCATCGGTTCGGAAACCTTTGACATTTATCGACTATCTAATTCCTTAGCTGCAAAAGGATGGAACTTAAATGCCCTACAGTTCCCACCAAGGTGAGTTTGTGGTCCCAGCAGGAGCCATTGTTGTAGACTCATGGAGCAATGTGTATACACAAGGTGCTCATCTTCAGGCCATGTAGCTCTCTTGATTTACTGAGCTGCATTATCCATATCTTGATAAAGTGTATGTAGACTTTTCCTCTGCAGAGAAGGAATTACCTTTGTGGTAACTGAAAGAACAGGGCAGGGCTGACCATTTTCAGTGATCTTTCCAGCCTGATGTAAAATTAATGGTTGTCAGAAAGTTTCCTTGAGTGGGTATTTTTTTACTTTTTCCTGTGGGTAAAAATGGCAGATGCTGTCAGATGTCGCTATGTTGAAACAATTTTGGACTTGCAGTTAGTGTGAAGCAAAGTGTAGAGAGACCGAAGGGGTAGCTCAGGTTCGAGTTGCTCCGTTCCTTCTGGCGGATGCAAATTCCACGCAATGGGTGACTGGTGGTTTGTTTGCGCTGGAGAGGAAGGAATGATGCCAAGGCTCGCCCTGCTTGCAGGCAGCTGCGTTTGTCTTACCTGGAATGAGGTGATATAATTATAGCCCTTTAACTGTGTGCGGTGACATCTGGAAGGAAGAGGGAGTTGCCATTTTGTGAAAGAGCTGAACTCTCTGCAGCTTGGTTCTAGCAAGTATTTTGCAGGGATTACCTTTAATTGGAAGGGAGTGGCTCGTCTTCTCCCATTATACTGCTGAAATGCTCAGAACACATGGTGCTGTCCATACTTGAGGTGATTAATCTTTCCCTTCTCCCCTTCCCACCCAGCATTCACCTCTGCATTACGCAGTTGCACACAAAGCCCGGGGTTGCCGAGCAGTTCCTGCGAGACGTCAAAGACGGCATCGAGGAGATCATGAAGGACCTCCACGCCAAGACCACAGGCATGGTAAGGCGAGCAGCACGTAGCGAGGGCGTGGGGTGAGGGTGTTTCTCTGATCCCTCGTAACGACCTCCTCTTCTCTTCTCTTCTCTGCTCAGGGCGCAATCTATGGAATGGCCCAGTCGGTCCCAGACAGGAGCTTGGTAGCGGAGATTTCTCAGGCGTACTTGGACGGCCTCTACAGCACGGATGTTCCTTGCAGTGAAAAGCACATGAACGGCTCTCCCGGCCACCACTGACTGTGGAGCAGCAATCGGTGCCTTGCCAGCTAGCACTGGGGTGGTTCTAAAGGTTTTGGAGAGCAGGAGATTGCAGTAAGCCTTTGTTCTGTCTGATGGCGGCTTCAGCTTAAAACTTCCTTCTGCGTCTTAGTCTGTTCTGAAGTCCACGTTATTTTCATGCCCAGCTTTAGTTTTAGGGCTTTTCTTCCCTTCGCCTTGCCTTTTTTCATCATGACTCTTGATGGTGAATCAAATGTCCATTCCACAACTCGAAATTCCTCAGGTATTCTGCGTGTCACTTCATTCCTTGCTGTTTCTCCTCCTCAGAGCTGATATTTAGCCGGCATCCAGCCAAGCGTTAGATTTGGGTTCTTGCGTTGTGTTCCAAAGCTTCAATCTTCCCACAAGTTGAAGGGAGAAAATAAATCGGATATTTTGTTTTGAGCATTTCTGCAAGCTGCTGCATTTAACAGACTGTGCTGGGAGCCTTCTGTCTGTGTCATTCAGAGCTGATCAATTGGCAAAGGAGAGATGGTCATGTACTCTTTTGGAAATCCCCTCTGGAGATCTCAGTGAGACTGCAATCAATAACTGCCGGAGGGGGTAGAGAAACCCCAAACAAAATCCTTTCTCTGGAATCTCTTGGTTTGAGTAACAGCAGCAATAGAAACCAAGAGGGTGGTATAGGGAGAGGAACTGGATGGTACTGAAAATCCGAGGTACGTAGTAACCGTTTTGCTTCCCTGCCTCTTTCAGAAGCATTTCCCACCTAGAGTGCTCGTTGCACCTTGCACAGCTCTGGAGGGATGTGCAAAACGGCGATTTCACTGTTCATAACTTGAAGGTGTTGCACTATCTCACGATGCTGTAGTAGAGTCAGCCCAGCCCCGGCGTGTGCCGCGGCCAGGATTCACCCGCAAACGGATGGCGCCAAAGCTGACCTGTTTTTACTGTGATCTTTTAGCATAAAAGGGCGACTTCTGTCACAGTAGCGATCTCTGCTCTTTGCACTGATTGTTTTAAGGCACGTTCTCAAAAAGGGCATTCACCATTGTGCCTTGATGCTTCTCTGGCTTTTTTTGTTTTGCTCCTGGGATGCCAGGGAGGGTTCGAGGGTTCAGCTGTTGACCGCAGCGTCTGCTGCGCTTGTTTCCTTATGGTACTATACTGAAAAACAAACCTCAAAGGCAGACTGGCCTCAGAGAAAGCACACTTGCCTGGAAGGTAGAAGAGGAGTCATACTGAGCCAAGTTCCTTCACAGTATTACAAAGATGCTGGTCCAGCTCTGATAGGACGCAGCAAGTTGGGAGATAGCCAAGCCTTGGGTGTTTGGCTCACCCTTCTGATTTATTCTCCACTGTTTTTATGGTGAGAGCGTTTTTCCAGTGCAACTTGTGAGGCATTTGTGGCCTTAAGAACAAGCTAGAATCTCTAGAGTTAGCGAACAGTGCTGGAGTTAATCCTGCAGGGCTTACCTTAAGCTTTCTGCAAGCTACCAAGGAGAGTTTTGCAGGCAGAATTTAACACTTAAGAGAAGACTTTGTGCCGCATCTGCAGAGCCTTGTGGGGGCTGAAGGCATCTGTCTCTTTGCTGTAGTGGGCGTGTTAGCCCTAAAGCAGACCCTCACTGGCTTAACACTCGCACAATAATTATCTGAGAAGGTTATTTCCCAGGCACTGCACAAACCAGTGGAGCCTTGGCCCAGCCATAGAACACTTGCTTTTTAACAGGCTCATTCTCAGTGCTAAGACACTTTTGTGTTTGGCGATCTGCCCTTAAATGGATGACTTTCTACATGTTTCCGAGCCCTTTGGAAAACAGCTGGATTGTCTGATAGTCTCTGGATGGCGTTACCAGCTCTGACAGTCAGTTTGTGTTGGACCTGCTTATTCTGGTAAGACTTGCCAATGTGACCGTTATTGCGTCTCTGAGTTTGCCATACTTTGGGGGCAGTCTTGAAGTGTCTGGCTACTGTGCTGGTTCTCTTTAGAACCGAGATTTAGAGGAAACAAGACAAAAAAAAAAAAAGGAGGTACTCTTTGTGTTTCTGCTTTAAAAGAGAAAGAGGGGAGGGATGGATTGGAGTGGGGTGAAGGAAACTCCTTCCTCTTCACTGGCTGCGTTCTCCTCCCACGAAGTAGTGGATCTGAGAGATCAGTGCTCCATTTCACATTTCTGGATGTATTTAAAGATGTTATTTGTAAGTCAATGTATTCCATTCTGGGCTTCACTTACTAGTAATATTTGTGGGTTTAATTGTTCTATGTGTGTTTGTTCTATACTGTAAATGTAATCTTCTGGTCAGGAATAGGACGCTGTAATTTACTATGTAGTCTTTATTTATCCTTGTCATCTAACATGTAATCTGCATCTCCTTTATCATGCCAAATGGTCTTAGAAAAATGGTGCGATTAACAGTCTGTATAATTATTTAAAAGACGGAAAGAAGAAGAGTTTAATGGACTGGATTATGAGCTGAAACTGGATGGTACTTCAGACCTCAAGGGATCTTTGCAACTGTTCATTCCTGCAAGATTTCTGTGAGACTTTCCAAGTGGGACACTGAATTTGTTGCTTGTACAAAGCACTCCCAAGGGACTTGAGTGCTCTTAGGTACTAGAGCGAAGAATATCCAGTGGGACGGACCAAGAAGAGTCGGGTGTCTTCATGCCATGGATTTCATCTACGCTTTTCTGAAGTGGAAGGGTTGCGTACAACACAATGACGTCTTGCCCGGTGATTACACGTGGACTTTTTAATGAAGAAATGGGATGAGTGTTCTGTATTGCTCTAATTGGCCACTGTACAACTGTAGGCTGAAATAGCTGAAGAGATGGTGAAAATGAGCCTAGTTTGTATTAAAATGGTGCATTTAGCTATGTAGGCTCATCGAACTCTTCATGTTTCTGGTGTCAATGCTTATTTGAATGAATGGGGACCTATTGCTGCTGGTCTTTGCTCATGCACAGCGCAGTCTGCGGCTGGGAGAATGGCTTGTGAATTCTTACTAACTCTGCCTTCTGTCAAGATGAAGCTGGTACCCGTGGCCACGTCTTGCATGTGATGCTCGAGGATGCTGAAAATTGCCATTTAAGAGCTATGGATTTTCTCTTAATACTTTACAGAACTTCAAAGAGTTAAGGAAAAAAGCCCCGAGTTGGGTGTTTGTAGTGTTTCTCCCAGACTGTTTTGTTCCTGTTCTATGGAAAATGCAGCAATTTGGCTGCAGCCTCCCCGAAGCTCTCACACCACCAGACCCACCTGCAGCCTCTTTTGGGGGGTGTCGCCATGTAAGCAGCCCCTGGGCTGCTTTGGTGCCCTTTGGTTGTGCCTTCCCCGTGTTCGTACCTTGGCTACAGTACGCTGTTTGATTGTAGCACAAGCAGCTTTTATGTGATCTGCTGTGGCTTTGATCATCTCATTCTCTTTCAGACCCCGCTCGCTTTCAGGTCGCAGGCCTGTGAAGGCACGTTGCTGTTTCTCCCCGTTCCCTCGTCAAAAAGCACCTTTCTGAGAGGGCAGTCAGCCAGTTACCTGCTATGGGAGAACCCGTTCGCACAGTTTACAGTGAGGCCTCCTTCCAAACTCACATCAGGTTAACCAAGACCTTTATTCATAAACGTTTTCAGTTGGTATCCTGCTAAATGCTGGTTACAAGAGGGATGAGAGCACATGCCTGCTTATAATACTGCTAGAGAGAGGTTACACTCATAACCCAATGGCACATCACAGTTGCATGTTACAGAGGAACTGAAGGGTTCATGTACCATGTTTTGGGTAGAAAGCATATTCCAGTAGGTAAAAAAGCAATGACACAGTGGCTGGATGCGGTCAGGCTCTGCAAAGATTTACTGGCGCAATTGTGTAACATGACTCCTGGTAACAGGGCTCCTCTGCTGAAAACTCAGCAGTTTGCGAGCTCGTTTTGCGCGGCGAGATAAGGGTTTGAGAATGGAAGCGGCAGGATTCTGGGTGGGTATATGCAAGGTGCATCCATCCACCTGAGCTGTGGTGGGGCGGCTGGCGTAGTGTCGGGCAGGCTGGACTGGCTTAGGAGCGGGAGGAGGCTCTAGGTGCAAGAATCCGGGTAAGACGTGGCTTATGGCAGTGGCAGAATTGACTTTTGACTTCGTGTGTCTCTCTCCAGTCAGGAGAGAGAAGCCGCAACTTGCTCGATGAAGCTGGCCAAGTTGATGTCCCGCTCCGATAAGCCTCCACACTCGTGGGTGCTCAAGGTGATGTGAACCTAAGGCAAGACAGACAGACCGACCGAGTGTTGCTGGCAGAAAGAGCAGGAATGGTTTCCCCCAGTGCTGTACACAGTTTGCACCTGATGAGCCAGGTAGTGCTATTACTTTTTCCAGACTTGTTTAGCAAAATTTCCTGGGATGGGAGAGGTAATCTGGTGTTTTGCCTGGTTTTGTCCTTCCTGCGGCTTGTTCTGGCCACGAGCTGTCGCTGCCACTGCTGCCTTGGTGACAGCAGCTGGCTTTTGACTCACTCTGCATTTCTCCAGCAGCTTTTCCCCTTGCTGCTGCTTCTGATACTGATTTTAAAAAGCAGCGCTGATTTTAAAAACGTACCTCTGTAGGCTCTACCAGCTCAGCTGGGCAGGAGGGAAAAATCCCAACAAAACCAAATGGACCAAAAAAGGGAGGGGAGAAAGGATCTGTAGATGGTAGCTGTAGCCTGTTGCTGATATGCCAAGGGAATAGCGTCTGAGGAAAGAAGGTCCCACTGATCTGAATGGGCTTTGCTACTGCTGGTTCAAGCCTCACAGAAGGGATCTGCTCCCTGAAGAGCTCCGCTTGCTCCTGCATCCCTCTGCCTTACCTTATTGTACACGTTGAACCATTCGGGGTGGTGATCCAGTTTTTCTGCCTGTAGAGCCACTCTGGTCATGAAGCCGAAGGCCTGCGCAGTGGAGTAAGAAGAAAAGTTACCTCTCAACCACTTACTGTGCTGTAGAGTTTTTCACCTTGTTGCTATTTATTTTGCACTATATCTTTCTATGCAACCCAACCAAACGCAAGGCATGGCATGTTCTATATATATTTTTTTTTTTCATTTTCTATGGGTTTTCCTTCTTCTGGGGAACTTTTCCCAGGCAAACCTTGTGCTGGGTTGAGCACTTTGGTGTCTTGGGCAGGTTATCTTGCTCAGCCGTTACATTTCAGGAGGAACGTGGAGGGCTTTATTTGGCTGAGCCCTGCGGATGGGACCCCCCCGCTCTGCAAACCAGGTTCCCCTCGCGTTGTAAAACCCTTTACCGCCGTCGCTCATACCCGGTTGAAGTCCTTGAAGTGGAACTCTTTGAAGATGGCGTCTCTGCCTTCCACCTCGTTCCAGCCCACGGCTCTCAGGTTGGGCAGCAGCTGCTCCCTCTCCTCCGCGCTCAGCCTGTGGGCTTTCCCTGCCTGGTGCCGCAGGGCCGGGAGACAAGAAGAGCAGGTCAGTGTGGCGGGGGTGGGATGAAGTGGGTGTTCCAAGCAGCACACGTCCCGTGGCGCGTGGAGTTGTGGGGCCGAGGAGGCAGCTGCAGACTGGGTGCTGGGGTCAGAGTGTGGTTAGACCTGAACAGGAGGATGCGGAAATAGGGGACGTGGATGCTGTGCTGTCCCTGGGGTCAGAGTGTGGTTAGACCTGAACGAGAGGGCGCTGAAATAGGGGACATGGATGCTGTGCTGTCCCCAGCCCTGGGTACATCCTGTGTGTACATAGGCCAAGCGACGCCCGGCGTGTCACTTGTGTCTTCTGACCTGTGACACCTACCGCTTTACCAGTGTATATATATATTCGTTATAACCCAAGGTACTAAGAAATTATGACTGTGCAAGGTTAAGCTCCCAAATACGTTATATATAATTTTCTGGGAAAAACAGCCAACCAAACCAAACAACCCTGAAGCTCTGCAATGGCTTCTAGAACTAAGAATTGCTTGCTTTGGAGGTTTTGCAAAGCACCCTCCTGAATTGGGAGGGCTTTGCTTGCAGGTCGGCGGCTCTGGAGCCCTGCTTTGGAGAGGAAAAAAGCAGTGTGCATCAGACTCATGAATCACACTGAACTGCAGTTCAGCTCCTTTTCCTTTTCAATCTCCCTTATGTTACAGTGGAGTTTAAGAGGCTGTTTCTGTCTGTGAGTAACAAAGGGCAGAGGGAGGGATTGGGCAGAGCTGTTATTTGTTTTTTAAGAGGAGAGCAGAACTCAGCAGTTTCTTGGCTTTGGGGAGGGAATATAGGCAAAGATGAAACTAAAATGGAGTTCTTGGAGATGGGGGTACCAGAGCCAGGGTATCTTCTGGCTCAGCGCAGGGGGTGTTGCTCTATCTGAAAGGTTCTAGCAATTGAAATTCTTGCCTAGTGGGTGATCTGGTCTTCAGACTTAGCGAGGATTGTTTCTCAATGACAAAGGCCCGACATCTCTTTGCAATTCAATGTGAGTCCCAACAAATGCAACTTCTTGTGGGTGTTTGCTCAGCTCTCTAAACCACTGCTTCTGAGCGACAGTGCCCAAGCCGAGTGTCTCCAGGAGCTGCTGAGCAGAGGGCAAATCATCCTTTCCTACTTTTCTCCTGCTCACAGGCTGTACCAAACCAGAGGCAGGCACGAAGCTCATGTTTTTTGTGGGTTCTTCTCTGGTTTTGCATGTTGTGAGGAAGATGGCAAAGGTTATGCCCCGTTCCTATGTTTCTGGGTCTGCTAAGCCCTTAGGCTGTGTGGGTGCCTCCCTGTCTGCGTAGCTGTGACAGTGCCAAGGTGTGGGGTGGGATGGGGTCCCCCCAGCATTGTGGCTGCGTGTTATCCCTCTTGCACGATGTTTGGGGAAGGCAGTGAGTAAACACAGCTCAGCGCAATAAACCCTCAGCCCTTGCCCTTCTGTGCTGATGGCGCGATAAGCCGGGTGCGGGTAGCTTAGCAACTGGATAACGTGGGGATGGAGGTGGGGACGGAGGCTGGCTCTGCATGGGGGGGTGTGGGGGGGACTCTCGGAGTGGGGTAAGGGCTGTGCCAGGTTTTGGGAGCAGGGGCTTGTGTAGGGATGCTAAAGAAAGGCTGTGTAAAGGCAGAGTTGTGGCTTAATTGTTCTCTAAAGCCTTTTCTGTGTCACAACACATGGGAGGCTGGGCCTGGAGGCTTTTTCCAGGCCCAGCGTGGCCAGGCAGAGGTTTGGCCAAGGGGCCACACAAAACGCAGCTCCTCTGGCTGTGTCTCGTGAACCCTTTGCCCGAATCCCCCTCTGTGCCCTCCACCATGCTCCCTTCCCTGCTGCACCCCAGCGCCTTGGCCAGCCCACTGTTCTGTCGCTGCGGCATGTTAATGCTGTCCTGCCTGCTTACCCCTTTAAAACACGTTTTTCTTATTAGGCAAATTTAATTATTTTGTTTGCTCTCGCTGGCTCTCAACTGCCAGCAGGAAACCAAGTAGATGCATTGTGCAACCAAAGCAAAGGAACCAGCATGGGAGACCAGGAGAGTTTTGCGCTTTCTGGAGATGAAACAATCCTTTTTGCTCAGACTAACATCTTCCCTTTTTGGGGTGACTTGTCCCCTGGGAGAAGGTAAAGGGGAGAGCCCCAGTGTGAGCATTGACCGCTAGGCCCACAGGTTTTTTGCTCCCATCCGTTCCGCTGCTGTGGAAAAGCTGATTTCCAGAGGGCTAGGCTGAGTTGCACAGGTGGGATCGCATTTGAGCGTGGCTTGCGCTGGGCCCTTTCCCTCCCCCCCACAGCAGAGCCCAGCCTGGAGAGCGCTGGCTTTGCTAATTCCGCAGCGGCCGGCTGAGCTCCGCGCGTTACTGATTAACCACAGCGCCGAGCTCTGCTCCTTCCCTCCCTCGCCTCCTGCCTCATCTCAGCGGCCGGAGCCAGCGCCGAAACCCTCCTGCCCTCTCCTTTGCTGCCGCCTGCAAAAGCGCAGCCGGATTTCCCAGCAGCGACTTACCATCGCCCGTGGGTCTCCGTGGCCTCCGCCCCGGTCTAGGTGCACGCTGTGCTGACCCGTACCAGCGTGCTGTACCCGGCGTGTGGAACCGTACCAGCCTGCCGCAGCCCTGGCTTGGTGGTGGCAGCCAGAGGCGTGGCGAGGGGGCCGGGTCCACCCCCAGCGAGCCGCTGCCCGTGCCTTTCCCAAAGCAGCGGTCACAGGGTCGTGGGGCTCAGGGGATGCTAAAACAAGGTCTCTGGGAACCCCTGCGCACCACAGTGGTGATTTGTGCACCCCTCTGCTGTGCGCCCCTCTGCTGTGGGGTCACTTTTAACCTCTTGCACGAGGGGGATGGAGAGGGGCAGCTAAAGCGGGTACCGCCGGCAACAAGTGTGATGAATGCATCAGTCACCCTGGCGGAGCGTGCACATGTATCCCAGCCCTGGGAGCTCTGTGCAGCGATAATCACGAGCGGAAGGCTGTGTTGTCCGGGGGCAGCTGGGATTATATCGCAGCACGTGGGCCAAGAGCCGGGGTGCTGGGGGGACCGCATGCGGCTCCGCACTTGTGAGCGTTTTTAAAGCGTTTTCTCCGGTTGCCGAGGGAACCGTGTCCGCACGGATGCTGCGCGCTCATCTCTGGCTCGTTTCCGCGCTCCGGGCCTGCCGGATTTGTGCCTGCGTCCTGCAGCTCGTCGTCTGCTAAACCCACAATAGGCAATTTTCTAGCGCTGACAACAGTTTTGTACCACGCTGATGTACATGGCAGACAGAAATTCAGTGCCCTGCTATACCCTCGTGGCTTTCTTTACCCTTGAAGCGACTGATTCTGGAGATTTTTTAATATAGCATGACATACATCCCTTGTATATATGGTTGTGCACATTTGTTTTCTGCTGTTAGGGTTTGTGAGTGCCACAGAGATGATTTGTTTCTCCAGCAGGCAAGTTAGATGGAAGCAAATTCTTCCTTTCCTCTTTTGTACTCTATAGATTCTCTTTCCAAGGTAATGAAAAGGAAAAAAGAGCATCTTTCGTGTCCTGGGAGACCCTGAGTGTCTGTCTGGGGAGAAAAGACTTGCAGAGCAACGTAGCACTTGAGAAGAAAATAACCGTGTGCGGGTAGGAAGCTGGAAGCTGCGGTGTGGATGAGAAGGGGTGCCGTGTGGTTTCCAGCATGTTTGTAAGGTTGGGGAAAAGCCAGTAGAATACTTTAGTGGTGTCAGTTTGGCTTGTGGGACCGGCAGTGTCATCAGCACAGCCCAGCAGGAGCGTCCCCGTGAACAGGGGTGTAAGCAGGAGGGAAAGGAAGCAATATTGTGAATTTGCAGGTGGAGACAGGGTGCTGCGGGTACCTGCTCTGCTTTGCTCAAGGCAATGCAGTGGCTGTGCTGCTGGTGGCTCGTCAGGGCCTTGAATGCACCTTGGTTAGGGGATGGTGCTTCTCTTGGCCTCCCTGTTGTTTGGAGGTGGGGAGGAAGCAAATCCCGTATCTCTCACGGTGCCCCACTTGCTCCCAGCTGGATTTTGTTCTTGGGAGCTGTTTACCTTGCCAATATGCGTGCTGCCAGCACAGAGCAACTGACGGACACCTCCACGCGTTAGAGGTGAGAATATCAGGAGAAAAACGATTAATTATATTGTATCTGCTGATTACCCAGCTCCTTTGTAACTGCGTTTTCTCTCCTAAGTTATAAATCAAGCTTTAACTTCCAGCATTATACGAGGTCTCTCGTAGAGGGACATGCTTTTGCTGGAAACTCTCAACAGAGCCATGATTTTCCTTGATCCATGCTGTAAAATTGTGGCTGGGGGGGGTCCTTTCTTCTCTTTTTCTTTCCATTGTTGCCCAGTTTAGAGCTGTGCTGCTTCGGGCTGGGTCAGTGGCAGCTAAACCCACATACCTGCATTGCTTCTGTGTATTTGAAGGGCGCTCTTGCATCGCTCACCTCCTATTATTATTTATCAATACCTTTCCAACAAAATGTCCCTGACCCTCAAAGCTGCTTTGATTGAGACCCACCTCAAGATTTGCCTTTTGAATTCCCCCCTCTTCTCCTTTCACGCCCCCTGAAAGGTTTTGATGGTCCCTTTGAGGGCAGAGGGGACACGAGTTTCCTTCTCCGACGGCTCTGGCTGCAATATGTGGCTGCTTGCAATGACGTAGGATGTGGAGAGCGCGGTCCCTGCTGCTTCCAGGAGAGAGAAGCTCCTTGCGGGAGCTCAGGACTCTCCAAGAGCAACAAGCGGTTTTGTAATTCTTATGGTTTATTATTTCCCCATGGTCCATGCTAGCTCCTCACTTAGCAGTGTTATAAATGTGCTCAATGCCATCTTCCTGCAGGTGTGCTTTTCGGGCATCCCTTGGGAGCCACTGCGCTGTGAATATGGTTTGAATCACGGTGAATTCACTCTGATTCTACATCTTGTCCCCTCTCACAAGGCAAATTGGATTAATTGGTAAAGAAAGCGCCGGCTTGTTTGCTGCAGTGCAGGTTTGCATTGGGTTAGCAGCGCCGCTGACTCAGCAGCGGGATGTTTGCTGATGACACTGGCAGAAGGAGACTTTCATCTCACCACGGAGCAGTTCCAGGGCTGCTGTTTGCTCTGCGCTGTCCTTGGGAAGGAGGGTGCGTGTCCTGCAGCGCCACTTTGGAGAGGTTTGTGTGGCACGGACGGGAGGGACCTGCTGGGGGTTCCTAGATGGGAAAACACACATCATGTGAAGATCATGGAATAGTTGGGATGGGAAGGGACCTTCAAAGCTCATCCAATGCCACCCCTGCCATGAGCAGGGACATCTTCACCAGCTCAGGTTGCTCAGAGCCCCGTCCAGCCTGGCCTGGGATGTCTCCAGGGATGGTTCATCCACCACCTCTCTGGCCAACCTAGGCCAGTGTTTCACCATCAGTGTAAATAATTTCTTCCTCATGTCCAGTCTGAATCTCCCTCCTTTAGTTTAAAACCATCACCCCTTGCCCTATCACAACAGGCCCTGCTCAAAAGCCTGTCCCCGTCTCCTGTGAAGGCAGAAACAGGGAGAAGGTTCCTTTGTGTTCGCTGTGTTCCTGCATCTCCCAGGTTTGCAGCTGGAGACAGGGGCTGAACTCGATCCTGTGTCAGGATGGCCCTTCCTGCTCCTTAGAGAGGCCTTTAGAAAATTCTGGGTGTGCTTTTAGTTTGCTTCGCCTTTAACTGATGCACGTGGCCCTTCTTTAGATCTGGGACCATCTGCCATTCCCTCTTCCCACTGTTTGGGAGGGAGAGGGTGTTTTGTGCTTCACCTCTGTTCCCCGAATGGGGCGACCTGGGTCCGGAGGACTGTTAGCAACCCACCAAGTGGGGGAACAGACTTTCGCCTGGTGGGTGCTGAATTGTCCATGTATTTTGTGGCTTTGGGTTCTCTCCCGTGCTGAGATTGAAACTCGTGTGTTACAGGGAGGGTGGGAACAACTGCTTAGTCAGCAGGGAAACAAGTAACCAGCTGCGGAGCCTCAGGAATTCTCCAGGAATATGTTTGCAGAGTTTGCATCCATGCTGATGGCATCTGAGCAAGTTGCTTGAGGGTCACAGGTGAACCTCAGCCCCCCAAGGGTGTTCTGAGCTGGGCTGGGCCAACCTCTTTCATCACTGACTACTCCTCTGGTATCTGAAGTATTGCTCTTGTGGCACAATAGATTTAATTAAAGGGTTTGTTTAGCACTGGAGGGGATTTATGACAGTTGTGACAAGTTTAAGTTGACAAAAGGGCCCAATAAATAGAGATGAATCGTTAATTATTCCTGTGTGAGACGTCCTCTTGTTAGAGTCATTTTATCAAAGTCAGCGAGGGCTGGGAATTGGCCTTAGTGCAATGAACAAAATAAATGGGAGGCTGATACGAGTGCGGGCTCCTCTGAGCTGCTCACACGACGCTTTAGGTTAAAGGTCCTGGTGTCAGGTGCCTCCGGGGAAGGCTAGATTGGAAAAAATGGCAATAAAAGTGGCATAACCACTTGTAGTGCACAGCAGACATGGGTACCAAGGCGGATACAGCTGCATGCGAGGCGGTGGAACGCAACGTGCAGAAATCCTGCAGCAAAGGGATGTTTCCCAGAGGAGGAGGAGGATGCAAACGTGAGTCCAGGGTACCTGAGTACGCGTTGCCATGAGTACCTTCTCCTCTGTCACACTGGTGCTGGAAGAGATGACCCATTCCTAGCCCATGCGTGGAGAAACCTGGCATGAATTAGACTTGAAACAATCCTTCTTTGACTCTGAGTTTGTCCTTGAATCTAGGTGTCGTGACAAAAAACAAGGGCCACGGGCCCTGGCAGTGAACACATGCTCCCGTGTCGCAGGTTTTGCCCTCAGGGGCAGCAGGGCCAGCAGGGCCTGCAGCAGGGCCAGCAGTGTGCTCTGTGGTCGCTGTGGTGAGATGGTGCTGTTTGCTGCCCTGCCAGGGTCGCTCCGTTCCCACAGCAGGATGCTTCTGCCCCGAGGGAAGGTGATACAGCAAAACTCGCTTTGTCCGGTCTGCTGATGGATTAATCACGGAACCCGAATCCCTGGGCACAGCTGGAGCCTGGTGCAAGGAAAGCTTCCTGAATTCACCTTGTTTCCTGACTTTCAGTCCAAATTTGAGTCTCTTTGCTAAACAGCTTGGATTTTCTGTTAAATGTGCAGGGATTGTGGAGGGTGAGTAACTTGATGGATCGGGAAACCTTTCTTCCATCTTAAAGAGCGAGTTTTGCTCCTTGTTTACGCAAGGCTGGTGGGGCGCTGCGTGCGAAGCGGCCGCTGTACAGCCACATCTTGTCACTAGGGGTCAGGAAGATGCTGAGAAATGGGAGAGCTCCCTTGAAACCTGATGGGACAGCCCAGGGCTGGGGCTTTTGAAAAGCCATCTCAGCCCCGCACCCAGGAGCGAGTGCTGGCGTGATCGGCCCTGCTAAAGAGGGGCCGCACTCAGCAAAGCGGCTCTTCAGCTGCCAAATTGTTTCTGGGGAGAAACATCTCCATGTCCTTTGGTACACCAGAGCATTGGTACCGCTCCTGGGGTGCGCTCGGCCTTAGGTACATAAGCACCGGGGATGTTTCTCCAGCCAGATTGTGAGATGTCTTTGATTACTGTTGCTGTTTTGAAGTCCTAGAAGTCCTCAGGTTTTATTTCCAGCTTCATAATCGCCGGTGTTGCGGTAAGGGACAGGAGGGGGCTCTGCATGCGGATGTGACAGGCAAGTCTGTCTGCACAGACCTTTTATTAGAGAAGCAGAGAATCTTTTGGGCATACGAGCTCTTCCTCGATTGGAACTAGAAATGGCAGGCTTCTAAGAAAAAGGAGTTGAAAACTGCGACTCAGTGGGATATTTAACATATGTGGTTGCTTTAGAAGTAAAGAGTGGCTATAATGTGAAGGAGATGATGGGTGAGTGAAGAAAAAGAATGTGCGAAGGCAGTGATTTCCTTGGAGACAGAGACATGGGGAGCTTATGGCCCGGGCTGGCGGAGGGGACCGGCCAGCGCCAGCAGCTTTGCTCTGCGGTGGGGTTGTGAATTTTATTTCCCAGAGCTGCCTTCAGGAGGTATTTCACAATATCATAGTACTGTATTTGATTTATTTTTCTTTCTCAAATCACAGGTGAAAGAGCAGAGGTGCCAGTATAAGTTGGGGAATGACCTATTAGAGAGCAGCGTAGGGGAAAGGGACCTGGGGGTCCTGGGGACAGCAGGATGAGCATGAGCCAGCACTGGGCCCTTGTGGTCAGGAAGCCAATGGTACCTGGGGTGGGTTAGAAGGGGGTGGTCAGTAGGTCAGAGAGGTTCTCCTGCCCCTCTGCTCTGCCCTGGGGAGACCACACCTGGAATGTTGTGTCCAGTTGTGGCCCCTCAGTTCCAGCAGGACAGGGAACTGCTGGAGAGAGTCCAGCGCAGCCACCAAGATGCTGAAGGGAGTGGAGCATCTCCCGTGTGAGGAAAGGCTGAGGGAGCTGGGGCTCTGGAGCTGGACAAGAGGAGACTGAGGGGGGACTCATTCCTGGGGATCAATATGGAAAGGGGGAGTGTCAGGAGGATGGAGCCAGGCTCTTCTGGGTGACAACCAATGATAGGACAAGGGGTAATGGGTACAAACTGGAACACAGGAGGTTCCACTTAAATTTGAGAAGAAACTTGTTGGGGGTGAGGGTGGCAGAGCCTGGCCCAGGCTGCCCCGGGAGGTTGTGGAGTCTCCTTCTCTGCAGACATTCCAACCCGCCTGGACACCTTCCTGTGTAACCTCATCTGGGTGTTCCTGCTCCATGGGGGGATTGCACTGGATGAGGTTTCCAGGTCCCTTCCATCCCTGGCATCCTGTGATCCTGTGATTTTTTTGGATAAACATCCCAGGCTGGCTGCTGGGTGTGCTGGTCCCTCACAGATTGTCTGTAGGGGCCCATTGGGGTGCTCAGCTGCAGCTCCAGCCTCCCCAGCAGGGCAAAGCGCATCGTGTCCCACTGCTGGGAGCACAGGGGGTGTCCAGGCACGGAGGAGCTGCTGGAGATACATCGGCAAGTTCTGCATTTTTCTGTGCAGAATCCGATTGCAGAAACTCTTGTGTGAAACTCATGTCAGGACCAATGCTGATTTGATTTTTTTTCCTTGTTAGCATTAAACCTTTTGATGAGGTTGCTCTTCTATTTATATTACCATCTCTCTTTTTCCCCAGCCTAATGACTTTGTACTGCTTCTTATGGACTGAATCCATCTGCTTTGCTTGTTCCCGCTCTTGGTAGGAACGACCACTGGACCATGCTGTCCACACTGTTTGTTCGAAGCAGGGTAGAAATTAATGGGAAAACTGTGTACACAGCACTCCCTAAGAAACCAAAATGCTGCTGTGAATCACTTGTCGCGGATAGTGAATTAAATAACGTAGCAACTCGCTTCAAAGTCTGAGGTAAAGTGTTCGTGTGGCAGGCACGGCGAGGAGGAGAGATGAAATGCCACCGACCGCCACCGATTTGCAGCCCGTGCTGGAAGTTTGATGTGCTACAGCAAAATGGAGCTGCGTAGGCTTGATCTGAACCATAAGCTTTCCAGAGGGTCCTTGTGAGAGCTTGGTCCTTGTGCTGATCACGCGAAGGGAAGGTGGGGAGCGGGAGTGTGGCCCAAGGTGGGGACACAATGGTTGTTCACGGGATGGGAGGGTTTCTAAAGTGAGGGTGTCCTGGGGGATCCACCTCTGACATTCGTCAGGCTCAGGAGAACCCGTTTGTTGGTGATTCCCCCTCCTCAGCCAGTGTGGTGGGTACAGCTTTGGACAAACTGCCTGCAAATTAAATGAAGGAACACCTGGTTGAAGTTTCACAGTATGACAGTATGTTTGGGATTGGAAGGGACCTCAAAAGCTCATCCAGTGCAATCCCCCTGCTGGAGCAGGAACGCCTGGGTGAGGTCGCACAGGAACATGTCCAGGCGGGTTTTGAATGTCTCCAGAGAAGGAGACTCCACAACCCCCCTGGGCAGCCTGTTCAGTGCTCTGTCACCCTTACTGAGAAGAAGTTTCTTCTCAAATTTAAGTGGAACCTTTTGTGTTCCAGCTTGATCCCATTACCCCTTGTCCTATCATTGTTTGCCACCGAGAAGAGCCTGGCTCCATCCTCATGGCACTCACCCTTTATATATTTATAAACATTAATAAGGTCACCCCTCAGTCTCCTCTTCTCCAAACTAAAGAGACCCAGTTGAGCTGGGACAGGGACAGACCCGGTGGCCAAGGGCAGAAGAAGAGGGAGAACAAAACCAGGAATTTTCCTTCCCAAAACTCCTATTCCTGCGTCAAGCAAGTTGCATTAGGAAATAGGCCCATCAGTTCCAGTGCAACTGGGAGATGTCATCTTGCTGTGGCAGCAGGGACTGAAGTCAGCAGGATCACAAAGCAACCTCTGTGCCCCAGCAGCAGCAGCGCTCGGCACAGGGGGGTTTCCCTCCAGGAACCAGCTGTTGATCAACAGTTTATGGTGGGTGCCCAGCATGTAAATAAATACGGACACCGTGGTGCTTCACCCGCCCTCCAGGCCCGCGTGGCCGCGTGCTCTGGGATAACTCGGCTGTCTCCTCTGCACAGCTGGAGCGGGTCATCACCCGCTCGAGCCTGGTGACTGCAGCTGATCCACCTTCTTCGGTAGGTAACTAGTGGCTTATGGGGCTGAGAGACGCCTCAAATCAGCATGGGTGCTCCATGAGGTATTGGAATGTACCTCAGCCCACTAGACGCTTGGGAATCCAGTCTTGCTTTTGCTATCAAATTCAGCACAGGGAGGGAGGACCATGATTTTTAAAAGCACTTGCGTTTTCGGGTACATCCCTGATGCCATCGCGGTTCTTCACGTGGCTGTTCTGGGGGGAAGGAGTGAGAACCCATCTGAAATCGGGCACATCTCACCCACCCCCTCTGCACAGTAAAATTTGGGATCTGAATTGGCCTTTCTGGAGCTTTGGTGAGAACCGCAGCTTAACGCTTCCCTTTTGCTTAGTGGTGCAAAGCTTTCATTAAGCAGTGCTGTAAAATACCTACATTACGGGCTGCGAACCAGAAAAATCAGACTGCGGTCGCTGTGGTTCTGGGTCACGTTTTGCATGCGCTTCGTTGACAAAAGTAACGAACCAGCGGAGGTGAGCTGGGCAGAAGGGTTTTACTGTCTTCCGATGACATTTGAGAGACAACATGAGCTCTGCTCCACGTTTGGTTTAAGAGGAAGAAAATAGCGTGCTGGTTTTTACCTTTAGTTGCTTTCGTTACTCTGCTGGGAGGTTTAGCCCTACTTTAGAGCGTGGAATCTATTTATCTTTTACAGAACCCCAGAGTGGGCATTTTAGAGCTCAGAGGAAACTTAAACAAAGTGGAGAACAGGCCAAGATCTCGCGCTCTCCGCCTTGTGTCTGTATCTTCATTGGCACTAAGCATGCTGCAAAAAGCACCTGTCTTCCTTTCTGAATCACTATAGCCAGTGATGAAGTCTGCCTTGTCAACAAAAAGCATTAAGACCTCTGCTTTCTGCTGATGCAGAACGATAATTTGTGGCTCAGGCATTACTGAGATGTTAGATGCCGGAATTATGACCGCTCTGTCAGATTCGCTGGATAATTTTTACTCCTAAACCTTCCACCAAGATGATTTTCAGTGCTTAGAAATTAGTCTTACTCTGCAGAGCTGTCAGTGTCTTCCAGCTGTGTCAGTATGTGCTCCAAGAAATGTGTGAATACATGATATAGTTATTTCATCATCATTCCCTGTGCTCCTCCAGACACCTGGGAGCTTATCTTAAGTGCAGCTTAAGATTCCTCTCCCAGGAATCACTTTTGTTCATTCTTTTTTGGCTTGTTTTCTAGTAATGTAGAAAAAGCCCCACAACAAGCTTCTTGTTGTGGTGTTTGGGTTTTTTTAGGCCCTGTAGACACATGGGGAGAGAGATTTTTGTGCTCTTGATTTTATGCTTGAAATGGATGGGGGGAGGTTTTATACTGAGACAAGGAGAAATCAAGACCTCAGAGGTGTTAGAGACCCAATTCTCAGCGGGTTTCTATCCCCCAATGGTAGAAACCAGAAGGTTCTTGTACAGGAACGCTGTGCCGAGGTCTCTTGGGCAGGTCTGCAAGGGTTGCAGGTTCCCTTGCAGAAAGGGGAAAAGCAGGGCTTAAAACAGCAGATCTTGGAGAAAACGGAGCACCCACCTGCTGACCTTCCACCTTGGCAACCTGCAGCCGCACTCTCGGGTTGGTGTGGAGGTCCCATCTCCATCCCCAGGGCACTGTTCTTCCCTTGAGGATTCCTGGCCCCGTAGCAGCTCATCCTGGACATGTCCCTTCTACCAGGAGGTGGGAGATGACAACGAGCCCTCTGGTAGAGCTGCTGCCTTTGTTGTCTGCGTTGGAGGTGAGTTACAAGCCAACGGTTGCCTCATCTTCTTTTTGGATATGCTCCACGACCCATTTGGGCTCTATTATTAGTAGCTGACGTGCCGGTAGAGTCACTCTCCTCGTAACTCTGCTAATTAATGCTCTGCATGGCAGCTCTTGACCACTAAATAATTTTTAGTAGTATCCAGACCCAACAGCGTGGATGAACCCATCTGTCTTCAGTAGCTCTTGGATTTCAACATGGGAACAGGAGCCAAAAGTGACGGTAGAAGGGCAGTTTCCTGTCCAGTCCCTTCCTCATCCCACACAAAACTGACCTTGTTCATGTTTTTATGTTCTGTTCTCCCCACCCCGTGTTGTATGTTGGGTTAACTTGGGCAGTAACTTCAGCTCCTCTTCTTATCTAAAGTGATTATCCTTAGGAAAACAGTGGACAGAGGTAGACAAACAACATATGATTATCCTCATTCTGTAGGTAAAACGAGAACGTCTTTCTGAAAGAAAGCGAAGATCAATAATTATTGATGTCTGAATTACCCTCCTCAATGCCAAAAATTAACGTTGCCGGTGGCGAGCTGCATCTGCGCCTGGTAATGCGAAACTGGCCAGAATTGGATGCTCAACCTCAAAAGCAGGAAGGAGGAGTTCCGCGTTGTGGAAGCGTTTCCCGACCTCACCCAACACCTGGTGTTTTCCTGAAGCGATGAGAAGCCACCGCTGCACGCTCAGCCTTGTTCTGCAGGACGAGAGGCCATCACTGTCCTCGCCCACCTGTGGGGTTGTTTCCTGGACACTGGCGCGTTATAACACGGCAAATATTCCGTCATGCTGGGAAGTCGCGTCACTTCCTTCCTGCCAGTTTGAATGTGCCCTGAGGTGATTCCTCCTTTGGAAAGATTAATGTGATTTAGGTTGGAGAGCTAAAAGGCCTCGGAGAGGCCTCCTGAGACGCTCAAGTCTGTCCCCTGCTCTTGGGTTCCCAGTGGTCTCCCAGTCCATGAACATTGCGAGGGCGGTGGGTTTGGCCTCTAACTCCCGTTTCTCATAAACACATCCTTTTCTCTTGGGTGGGGAGGAAATAAAAGAGAATAAAGGCCAAGCTTTGAAGAATTGAGCCGGCTGAGCAGCTTTGCTGCTCCCATCAGGTGTTCTACACCATGTCCTCTGTGCTGCCCAAAGCCTCATCCCAAGCGGTAAGACCCATCCCTTCTCAATAAGAAACTGCACTGTCTTGCAGACCTGTTTGTTTTCCCAATAGTGTTTCAGGGATGATTTTTTCCCCCTCTGTATATCTTCGTGGGTGATACGTGTCCGTATCTGCTGAGAACCCTTCTATCCGTCATTTGCCCAAAGCCACCGCTCTAAGTTATTTATACAGTGATTAGTTAAAGCTTCAGATGTTTAATGCAATCTTTAAATCACAGCTATTGGTCACATAAAATTTCATTGAGCGGTATCTATCACTTACTGTTTTCCTCAATGTGTGCGTATATTTAATTTTCTACAGACCTCTCTTGCCAATGTTTTCTGCTGAGTAAATAGTAAATCGAGGGGCTTCAAAAAGTGTTTTGTTGCATTGCAGTGAGTGACTCGTAAAGTGAACACGGGCTATAAAAATTCATCTTGCAAAAAAGTTGCACTGCTGTATAAATCCCATCTCTGTGTTAAAAAAAAAAGGCTCAAACCTTAAAATGAAATGTATTTTCTCAGCATATGTAGCTAGTAAGGCCTCTTACAACCAGCCAACTTTGAATACACACCCTTGTTGGGTTTGCTTCTGGTTTTTGCCTCTTCTACCTCAGCTTGTGGTTTGCTTATGGGACAGCATCTGCTTTGTACTGATGATTTCAAACTGTACGTGCAGATTTAAATGTGCAGTCAAAACGTAATGTTCTTCAGTTGGCTCAGAAAGCCAAGTTCTTCAGCTCAGCAAAGGAGATGAGTGTTGGAGGAAACGTAAGTAGAAAATGTAAGGCTGAAGTCTAATGAAACAGACTTCATTTTTGGAACAGGTATTATTGTTATTATAGTAATTAAGAGAAGTGAAAGAAGATTATGCCTGCATCTGCAAGTGGAGTGTCACCGAGAGCTGGGCTGAGCCCAAGTCAGCACAGGCCTTGAAGTGAAGCATCTGGGTATGGAATCTCAAGAGAGATGCCTTGAATGAATCTCGGGGGCCGTTTCAGACCCTGGGTGCGCTGAACTGCTCCATGATGGTCCCGTCTACGACCCAGCTGGACCGCGAGCAAAGAGCCTGGCGTTGGGCAGGTTGAGTTCCATCCTAAAGATTCAGGTGCTTCTGTGCATGTGCAATGCAAATCCTCTTTTTCAGGTGTGTGGGGCGGTTTGGGGAGCTGTGCTTAATTTGTTTGTCCTCAGCTTGGTATTTAGGGGTGCTGTTTTGCTGTGCGTTTGAAAATGTTGCACTTTGGTTGGTCCGGAGTTGCGATATGTTCCGTAATTAGGTGATTAATTAGAGAACTCTCTGAATATTTCCTCTCCCCCTTTTTTTTTGAAGTAAGGATGGAGTCAGACTTGCATTTGGCCAAACCGTAGCTGATGGGACTAGTAGTAAAGACACAGTGGTAGGTGAATGGAGGTGATGGAGGGTCCTACCTGTGTGTCCTCCCAGGCAGCTGTGAGTACTTTACTGCAAGCCCTGTTATAACTAGGGGCTTGACCTCTTTTTGAATACAATTAAAAGCAGCGTAGCCCCTTCCCAGCGTTATGTGATGTAGCACAGGAAAGGTAGAAAACCTCCATGGACTTCAGTGGATCCTTTCCAAGAGCAAGGGAGCTCCTGCTGTATTTAAAGTTCAGAGCCAAAGACTACCTTTCAATACATTGTATTTAACTTTGTCCAATTCCGTTCCCTTTTTCTGCAGTGATAAAACCGCTATTTGCTCTTTCATCTCTCCCCTTTTCTTCTCAAGTAGATTGTGTGCAAACAGTGTTTGCGGGCACTAAATCACCCAATGGAACCATGCATTCATAAAATGCTTTATGCCTCCCACCATCAATATTTCAACGCGCAACACAGGCGCCAGCATTTCATTTTAATTACGCTGCAAATTTCCCCGTCGAGGAGGAAAGCTGAACTCTGCAAGGTAGCCCAGCCTTGTCCCCTCCGTGCTGCGGGGGCGCCGTGTCATCCAATTAGCCACCACGTCTTTTGTTCCTGCACGTCACGGGGCTGCCTGTGTGCCCACCGGGCTGAACCTGGCCCTGATCATCCTTCTTCTTGCCATGGGGTGAATAGAGGTCTTGGAGCTCGTGCCCTCGCGTAGCCCTCGTAGGAGATTTAAACTTGGAGCTGAATGGCTGTACAGGAGTCAATACGTTGCACGCACAATTAATGTGCTAACCCTGGTGGAAGATACCGTAGTAGACTTGCTCAAAGTATTAAACTCACAGGTATGTGAGCCAGGATAAAAATATACATGGCAAAATGCTAAAGGAAAGGAGGGGGCCCCCTAATGCAACCGAGTACGTCCCTCGTGGTGGTGCTGTTCCATCCTTGTCAATTATAAGGAGTGTTAAGTGTTCCTCTGCAGCAGCTGGTGTGGGGTATTATTTTAGAGAGGGCATTAAATGAGATGGCTTATCAGTGTAATTCAATCTGACAATTTCTGTAGTCATATCCTGAAGACAGGGGGAAAGGTGGGGAGAGGGAGCAGCAGCCGTGACACGCATAGATGCTAACGGGGAGGGAAAGAGGCATTCGTTTCTTGTTAGCGCATACAAATGTAAATGTCCCCATTTATGTAACCAAAGCTGAGCCGCTCAGCGCCTGGAGAAGCGTTCTTAAAACACACGTCCAAATTAAGATGCCGCGTGTCAGACAAATTGCACGGCGTAGAAACTTTGTTTGCAAAGTCAACGCTTTTCCAAATGCCTTTTAAAAGTCCTTAAAAAACATAAGTTGTCTGGGGAAACAAATGTCTGTATGTTGCTGGTGTCAAGGTCCAAGAGGTGATTTTGAAGCCAGAGAATACCAGGGTCACAACAACCCAATCTTGGATGGCCAAGTGTTGGCATCTTTGGATATGTGCTCATTAAAATGAATTCAAGTCCAGGCAGCACCAAAGGAGTAATTGAACAAATGAATTTGCCTATTTTGACCGGGCTGAGCGCAACGATTTGGGATTGTGGAATGGAAGGCTCAGTGTTTGAAGCTGAGCTGCGGAGCGTGGGATGTGTTATGCTTCACCCAACATCTTACTGCAGTGTTTCCTCTGCGGGGGAAGATGTGAAAAGCAAAGTTAAAGCTGTGATCTCTCTTTTTTTTCCCCCAAGGACTGATGTCTCCTTTTACTCAAAGCTACACCAGGCTCACAGAGCGGATCTCTCAGGTAGTGTTAGCCATGGGGTAATGGGTATTTTCCTACTCTGTATGTATGCTTAATAACATATATACGATGCCCAACTGATGTTAGGGCAAGAATAGTTACTATTTTGGAGAACCTCTCCTAGAACTGCCTTGAAGTTCCTCTGGAAAGAGTTCTGGGCGAGCACCACTCTTGCCAAAATGGATTTGGTGTCTGTAAAAGACAGAAACTGGGGAAATATGTACAAAGAGGGCCCTGAAATTGAGCTGTTGTGTAGAAAGGCCATAACAGGTCAAGCAGCTTCATCTGCGAGCTGGGAGCTGTTGGAGGACGTGGGACGGGAGGAAAGCCGGGGACACCCCCAAAAAGCATTTCTGAAGAGACGGGACCCGCAGTCCTGCTCGGGGCATGGCGGGTGCCAGATGGGTCACCCTCTGCATTAACAGGGACGATTTCCTTGCGCAGTCCCAAGGTGACACAGACCATCCTAAGAGCCAGCGTTCCTGAACGGGAGAGGTCACAGAGAGCTGGGATGTGTGTGTCTTTGCAGGAGGGCAGTGCTGGCAGGTTTGGGCTGATCTGCAGGAGGAAAGAGGAGCGTGGATGGGAAGGGTTCTTTGCCGGGTTAATTTGCCCCCCTGCATGGTGCAGTGGTTGCTGTGGTCTGTCCTAAGAACTATGGCTGGTGTGTGTGGCCCATCGATGTCATCAGGGAGGTTGGTTTTGGGGTGAGACCTTTTTATCTGGATCCTGAACAACAGCACAGCAGGAAAAAAGAAAAAGGTAGTGTTTTCTGAGCATGCCCTCCCCAAATCCCCATTGGCATGTCGCCCTGCAGCTCAGCAATAAGCAGAAGGGCTCTATTGGCATGCTTCTGGGTTTGCTGTCCTTGGTTCCTGTTGGAATACAACTCCATCCCGGAGTTGTTTTGCATTTCACCAGGGAGTCTTTTGTCTAAAGGGCATCGGCGCTACGGCGGAGCGGAGCGTGTCCCTGCCCCTGCTCTCTCCAGCGGATATCACGTTTCATTACCCTGATGAGCCCCAGCCAATCCTCCCGCTTGTGTTAATTTGCCCACGAGCCAGCCTGTGTCACGGCCGCAAGAAGCCTGTGACATTTTCTGGCCTCCCTCATCCCTCCCGCTTCTGAAACCTCGAATAACAATCGCAACTTTGTCCTAATGCTTGATTTTTTTCTGTTCTTGAAGCCTGGGTGCATCGCGAGGGAGAGGAGCACATAGCGTTGGACAACAAGTGCCGCAATGGGATGCGAATGCTGCGTTTCGGAGTGCCCTGCAGGCAAAGCACAGAGCAAGGATTTAAAATTAGATGCGTGGGGGCAGGTGAGAAGTAAACTATTTGTGTTCTCAGTGTGGTGCTGCTCCCTCCCCAGGTCTTCTTTTAATCCGTATTTTGTATTGCACCGATTAGTACTGGAGAGTGAAGGCTGTTTCCCAAAATGTTGCTATCCAAAAGTGTGAAATCAGGTGTCCTTCCGCATGTATTCATGTTGGGTTTTTTTACTTTAAATAATGAAACTTCTGCTTTAGCTAATGATACATTTAAATGATGATAATTTTGCTGTTCTGGCGGCCTTGAAGTTGAGCTGTTGAAAAATCAGCGGTGCTTGTATCAGCCTGACCTTAAGGACAGGTTATTCATTTCTGAAGAAGTCAAACAAGCTCTACCAGGACAGAGAAAATGAGCTGCTGATTATCGGTGCTTTTAAGAGACACGAAGACTCACTCTTTCAAGATACTTCTCCCGTGATTATGTCCCTCATCTAACCATCCCAGGAAGGCAATTCAGCATTCCGCCAGGCTTAGCCGTGCCGCGTGCTCTTGACTGGTTATGGGGCCTTTCGGATAAGCATCGTTCTCCGTGTTCAGGTTTCTGAGAGGAAAGGTTAATTCAAGCTGGCTCATAACAAGCCGCTCTGAATGCGCCGAGGTGCTTTGTGCTGAGCGCGCGAGCGCCTCGGTCGTGCGTGGACAAGAGTCACTTGTGCATGGAGAGCCGGCGGCTGATGGAAAGAGTTGGATGCTCTAAGTGTTGAAGGGGCCTTTGGGTGGGTTTGGCTGTCTCGCAGAGCTGCTGCTGGAGAGCTCTTCAGCAGGAAGAGAGAGGCTGCGACTAAGTGTTCGGTTGTGTGTTGGATCCAAGACGAAGGGTCGGGGGTTGGAGTGAGTGGATCTTACAGGAAATGATCAAAGAGGTAAGGATACGGAAGAAAATGACAGGTGAGAGTAACCACTAATGAAACTTGAAGCCCCGAGTGCTTAAAACATGGTGAAAGAGCTCCAGGAGCTTCACTCAGCCCTCGGTAAGCAGGGTGGGTGAGCGCTGACCGGTGATGTGCTCCTGTGTGGGACAGGGTGATGGGCTGGGCAGCCACGGTCTGCAAGGATCTTGGGAAGGATGCAGTTGCGGATAGTGTGGGTGTAGCATGCACTCCCACCCCTCAGACCTGCTTGATAAGCAAAATCCTTGTTTTTTTTGCTGAGAAAAGGAAAGGCTGGGAGTCTCAGGTGGGCTGGGTGACAGCTCAGAGGCTCACCATGCACTAAGGCTGCTGTCAAGACCCCTTGCTTGGCTTGCTTCACACCTGGGGACGGATCCGTAGCACCATGGGTCCTGAGCATGTAGTTTCTGATTCGTATTAACCATTTCAGGATGACCATGAGCCAGCACTGGGCCCTTGTGGCCAGGAAGCCAATGGTACCTGGGGTGGGTTAGAAGGGGCTGGTCAGTAGGTCAGAGAGGTTCTCCTGCCCCTCTGCTCTGCCCTGGGGAGACCACACCTGGAATATTGTGTCCAGTTGTGGCCCCTCAATTCCAGCAGGACAGGGAACTGCTGGAGAGAGTCCAGCGCAGCCACCAAGATGCTGAAGGGAGTGGAGTATCTCCCGTGTGAGGAAAGGCTGAGGGAGCTGGGGCTCTGGAGCTGGACAAGAGGAGACTGAGGGGGGACTCATTCCTGGGGATCAATATGGAAAGGGGGAGTGTCAGGAGGATGGAGCCAGGCTCTTCTGGGTGACAACCAGTGACAGGACAAGGGGCAATGGGTGCAAAGTGGAACACAAAAGGTTCCACTTAAATTTGAGAAGAAACTTGTTGGGGGTGAGGGTGGCAGAGCCTGGCCCAGGCTGCCCAGGGAGGTTGTGGAGTCTCCTTCTCTGCAGACATTCCAACCCGCCTGGACACCTTCCTGTGTAATCTCATCTGGGTGTTCCTGCTCCATGGGGGGATTGCACTGGATGAGCTTTCCAGGTCCTTTCCAATCCCTGGCATTCTATGATTCCCCTAAGACCAAGGCAGTAGGAAGGTTTTGGGTGCTGTTGAGGGGAATGTTTGGGGTGTCGTGCCTGGGTGCACCAGCTGTTGAGGTGTCTGCTTCTCCCTCCAGGAGCCTGCAGTCCTACCCTTACACTTGAACATCTGGACATCAACGTGCCTCCGTGGGACAAAGAAAGATGTAGCCCAGCCTGAGCAGAAGCAGATGATCCAAACGCTCCTAGCCTGGCCAGAAGCTGCTATGGTGAGGGGTTTCTAGTCCAAAGAGAAATTTCTTCCCCGGCATCCCTCTGAGCCCTTTGTCTTTGCCCTGAAAGGGTTCCTCCCTGCGCATCGAGTCACGCTTGAAGAAGCGCTTGTTAGAGAAGTACCGCTCAGCTTTGCTTAAAACAAATGAAGTTGATTTAATAGGGCTGTAGAGTGGCCAGGTATCTGTGTTATTTAAGAGTATTGGCGCTTTGAAGGCCGAGAGCTAAAAGCAATTCATTTTTATTTCGGCTGTTAATTGAAAAATCAGCTGGCTTGTCTTGTTCTTTCTGCTGCTGCTCCTTGTCCTCGGCTCCCTCATCCCCGGCGATGGGATCCTAGCTGTGAGCGCAGCAGCCCTGCTCTAGGTGTGGCGCAAGGCCAGGCTTTCGCTTGTGCTTTATTGGTTTAATTAACCAGCCTCTCGCTAATACTTCTTTGTGAGGCAGAAATGAGAGTGTCTAATGTTTCTTGGGCTGGATCCTTACATCATTTTTAGGTACCCAGCGAAGGCACCAACGTAAGAACTTGGCTTCTCTGATTAACCTTGACTGAATCCAATAATACCTTGGGATCACATTATTGCTGACCTTGTGTTTTGCTACCTTCTCATCTTTCTAATTTGTCTGTTCTTCCTGCCTCTGCAGTAAGAGCCAGAAGTGTTTAACAAAGTCTCTTGCTGTCTCACGGGAGAGCTTCTCTACTTGCAGTATTTTGGTTTAAGGTTTTCAGTGTATTTCTTGGTTGTGTTTTTCTTGTGTTTGCACAAGTGATTTGCTATTCTTTGTTTTCATTCTGTCCAGGTTCCTGCTGATGTGCTCTCCTCTCCTTTCCTCATTTTGGTCTGTGCTACCGGAGGTGTGTGTATTATTTTGGAACTGAGGATCTGAGCACTCGTTATGACCTGTGGAGTCTCTGGCATCTGTGTAGAATAAACTCCAGGGTCTCGTTTAGGGGTATGAGCATGGATGAAGCAGAAACCTTGTAGATCAAAGGACAATAAGGCCAGATCTTAAATTCCTGTAAGAATTTTGAACACTGTAGCCCTGCTGCAGTTCCAGTTTGGGGGTAAATGCCATTTACCCTTCCTTCTTGAAGTTTGTTTCTCTTCTTCTCTTCCTTTTCCTTTACTGATACCCAACATCATACACAGTTCACGTGGTCCGCCCTAAAAGGTGGTGGCAGTGATTCTTTCTTAGGACTTTGTGATGATCTTAAGGCGAATGGTTGCCTTACAGATAACATTGATTATTGTCTTAATTGACGCATCTCCCTTGCTGGGATCTCTGCACATCAAGCCTATGGCAGGTCACGTTCTCATGGGGTGTCTGAAGTGTGCTGCCAGTTTCTGGAAGCATCTTATCAAGTGGGAAAATAGTTGATTAAGACTTGTCTTCATGCAGGGATTTTTCCACTGGAGTTCAGGATTTCTATGTGAGCAATATCTCCTTTACTAGGAACTTTGAAGTGGAAATGTGGAGCTTGTTTCAGGCCTTCAGGAAGCAAAAATGCTTGCAAAATACCCCAAATTGCTACAGCCTTCAGGGGAATGGTTTCTGGTCCCTGTGTGCGTGAATGGCTCCAAGACCCGGCTCCAGGTAAGTGGAAGCGCCTGAAATATCAAATAGACTGCATGATGTACATCTGCGCTGGCTGCTTGTCTCTTCCTAGGCGTTCTGGTGGAAACCTGGTTCTGTGAGTCCCAGGCAATTGGAATAACATCATCATCTGCTGCTGAAGGCAGATAGGCTGCAGGTGGGTGAACTGCGCCGTGCTCTGTCTCCTGCAGTCACTGCCTGTCACCGCTCTGATGTCACCCCAGGAGCTGCTGTCACTTCACCCACCTGCTGATGGTGACAGAGCCAAGTGTAAGGAAAAGTCTTTGCCGGAGTTGGTAGCCAAGGCACGTAGCTGGTATTTCTTCAGTTCTCTTGGTTGATCAGTTGATCACCTGTGTGACAAAGGTTTGGCCAGAGAGTCCTTGTGTTTAGGTGTAGGCAGGTGGGGCTGGTAGGACCATGTTGTTGGCTCCAGTTCCCCGTATTTGTGGGCAACCTGAGAAGAGGTTGAGTCCAGAAGGGTCCAAGGAGCTTCTGTTGTCCATAGCTACTGCATGGACTGGCTGCCAGCTGTGACCTGTCCTTGCTCATCCCAGCACTGGGAGCCATCTCTTTGTCAGACGGCGCTTGCAACGTGCTCTGCAACAGCAGCAAGTGTAAAAATCTGGTAAGCACTCTGCTTTTCTTCCTCTCTGGAGCACGGTGCAATGCTAACTGCCTGTTTACTACCCTGTGCAACTTAACGTGTCAATTGCAAGAGCAACAACCATAAGTGACATGATTGCTGGCTACCTGAAAGGTGATCTCCTTGCTTGGATAGCGCTTCTCCTCTTGCAAATCACAGTCTTGGTGGAGTTCATGGTCTGGTGGATTTGCATAGGACCATCTCATCTGGAAACAGATTTCATCTCTCAGCTAATCCTCTGCTGACCTGTCGGATGCATCGTAGGTTCCAGCCATTTCTCCAGGACTTCAGGAAAGGGGTGCTTACGAGATACAGGATGTTTTCTCTTTCTTTGGGGGAGCTGGTTTAGTCCAAGAATAAACCAATATAGATTTCTCTCACCTGCAGGTCAAGAGGAAGTCCACATGTATTTTTAGAAACACAGGCAGTCAAAACATTACATTAATTTGTCTTTGCTTTAATAAAAGTGCTCCTTGCCTTTAGAGAATGATAATGGCACTAGATTAATGTGTCCAGGAGCACCATCGTGAGTGGCAGCTGGAGAATGAGAACTTGATGGGATCTAAAATGAAAGAAAAATGTTTGCAATCAGTTTTGTGCTTCATTCTCCTCTTACCCCAGCTACCTGAGATGTTCGACACATAATTCTACAATTATGCGGTGTTTTTTTTAAAGAAAGGCATTGTAAGTCTTCCATAAGAAACTCTCAAGATGCTATTTTCATGCAAATAGCTTTGTGTGCTAAATTGAGGAGCTTAAGAACCACAGAAAATATAGGAAATGTGGGCAGAATGCATTTGAAATGTAAAAGTTTCCGGGGAGCTGTCAACAGCTCTTTACGGAGTCTGTTGCCTGTACCTTTCAGCAGCTTCTCCTTGTGATTGCTGGGGGGAGAAACCCAACAATTACCCAAGTGAAAGGATTCGATGTGGCTGTTGCACCAAGGAGCAGCTCTCGAGAAGTAGTAACGGAGCAGAGTGAATTTCCAGTTCCTGAGGAAAATCAAGACGTTTGCAATGCCCTGATTCTTCTTCTAGTTCCCAAGCTTAGAGGAAGAGAATCCCCATTTCCTAGATGCTTTTCCCTTCAGGGTTCTCTGAGACGTGTCCTCATACTCCTCCAGTGCCAACCCCAGCAAACAAACCCGAATCTCCCGGTGGGAGGATCTCGATCACTCCCACAGGCTCGTGCTGAAGATGAGTGTGTGTGCCTTGATTCCTGAAGACAAACCCAGCCTGGAAAACATCCTCTCGAAAGGGAGGGTGGTATGAATAAGGCGAGTGACTTTTCCACACCGTGAGGATGAGCACTTTCTACTTCACTGCTGTGGATGATTAAGGAAAACAATTGCGTTCTGACAACGCGCATTGACATTTGAAAATGAAAAAGAAATGAAGAATAGATTCTGGGAGGCATGCCATTAATGATAATGGATCTCCCTGAATGGGAGCCCTTTGCAAAGTCTGATTCTACTCTTTTTTTTGTCTTTAATAATGTTGCCTACAACAGGCAACCCTGTCACAGGGGCCAAGGGCAGAGAAGTTCGGGGGGGTCATCTGGGGAACTGTTCTCCAAGCAAAAGGAGCAGAATAGCTTTACACTTGCAGCCACGAGCCCACTTAAAACCAAGCAAGAAGAATGCTTGTGAGAGCAAAAGAGGGGAGGGGAAGCTAGCTTAATGTTGATAAATGAATATTGGGCACTGAAGTTCAACTTGCAAATGAAAACTATTGTGTCAATGCTGCGGGAGACACTCCATGCATGTGTTGGGGTTAGTTCTTTGATTAACAAAAGAAGGGAGAAACGTTGGTTTGAAGTGATAGGCAGTGCGTGCTGCACATGGCCAGCAGAACCCCGCTTGGGCATGTGGCTGGGGCTGTAGCGTAGGTGATAATGCAGCATTGATGGAAAAGCTTTCCAGGCAGGTAGAAAACCTATTGCACGTAGCCATTTTGCTGTAGAACTGTAATTTTTGTGATAACTTGCAGCTGCGGGGTTGAAACTGGGATGTTTACAGCTGCATGTTTTTATAGGCACCATGTGATAGGTAATTTTATGTGAAAAGATCTGTTTAGTCCCCCGATGGAAGAAATAAACTTAGGTGAGACTCTTCTTGGCGTGCCTTAAAAAAAACGCCAAAAGATCAGCTGTAAAACTTGTGCCTTGTTAAAGTTCCAATGGGAAGATGCACTAAACGGATTATTTAAGCATACGTTACCGCGTAATGTTCATCTCGGGGCGCTTGGATTTGGATGGGGTGGTGTGCTGTGCTCTGCCTGGCAACCTCATGGTGGCTGCTGGGGTGGAAAACACCAACCCTTCTTTCAATAATGCATCCCTTCCCTGCCGTGCCTCTCCTCTGCTTCAAAGAGCAGTCCCCCGTTAAAGTTTAATCAGCTGTTTCATCATTGCTCACGGGCAGAAAGTACCGATCCACAAGCAAAATGCCTTGGGATGGAGGAGTTGAACACTGGGGGGAATTGCACCTTCTCTTCCATTCCCACAGTTTTTAATTGATTCTTTGTAATGATGCTCCTGGTGGCTTTTCAAGGGTGTTTGGAGGTGTTTGTGTTCCCAGGGGATGTTTGAGTCACCTCAGCCTGGGCCTTAATTTCCGTGAGTCTTGTTTGGTCTGGAGCCTGCTTGGCCTTTTGGGCCGAGACTGAATTAATCCTGGCTTCTCACATTACTTAAGAAGGATACCATCAATCTCTTGGTATATTGGCACACATACGGGCATTAATATCATAGTAATTCTTGCTTTCTCTGAGACCCCTGCAAAGCCAGTATTGGGCAGAAGGCTAATTTCGAACTCTGATTGAACGGTGTTGTCTGGAGTCTCCTACAAGCCTAAACTGGGCTTACAAAGCTGGTAAAACCAGTTCAGCTTAGGGCAGTTGGTTTTGCTCAGTGGGTTCTGCTCTGGCCCTCAGTCATTTTTATTCTTTTCCAGCAAACCTTTTCCTTGGTCAGTCCGGCTGCCGCTTTACATCTTGACTCTCCCCGTGTTGCTTTTCTGTTTGAATAGAGATGCAAGAAAATCACAGTGCAACAACCTGCGAGACATTTCCAGCCTCTGAATAAGCTGTATGGGAGTTTTCCTCCTTTATTGTATTATTTTTTCTTCTGTGATTGCTGTCCCCATAGGTAAAACCAGGCAAATGCTGATAATTCAGATAAAATGCACGGCATTTAGGCCTTGTAGAGAGGAAAAGAGGCATTTAGTCCAGCTTTGCAGTGGATTCATATGGAGACGGGAGCAGAGAAATCTCTGGTGTGGGGTTTTCTCAGGAGCTTGATGCAGCCGCACAGGTATTTATCCGTGATATAAACGGGGGATTGGCATCTTTATAGATCTATTATTATACGTTCTCAGCTCAGGGTGGCACTTGTCTCTGTTTCTCGCGTGTGGCTCGTTTGCCGCCTCCCTCCACTCAGGACCAGTGATCCGCGCTGCGAACTCTCCTGTCTCCTGCATCCAGGTCCTGTTGTGCTGGGTTTTGCCTACAGGGGTTTCTCCTATGAGCCATGATGTGCAGATACCTTTCCTTGGTGGCGCTGTATGGATAACATTTAAATGTTTGGTTTTTAAATTGTGCGGATTCTGAGCTTTTTTTGTTTGAGACCTACTAAGTTTGAGGGTGGGAAAAGCGCTCGAAGGTCTTTGTTTTTACCTCGTAACAGTGTTCCCCATTCATAGAATGGGTTACTGATGAAACCAGCTGGCTTGCTGCTTCTTTCAGCCAGAGCTTGATGCTCAGATCATGTCAGATTGCTCGAAGCATCACTTGATTCCCCCTCGCCATGGGTTGCACAGTTGCCTGTTTGGGCTTTATCTCCCGTTCAAGGCTCAGCGCTGCCTTGGAGCGCCCTGCAGATGGGCTCTGCAGCTCTGCCATGGCAATGTGCTTCTCCATGAGCTGCACTCTTCTTGTCCGATGAGAAGAAGCCTTCTACAGAAGCCATTCCTACTGGGCAACGAATTCCAGTTTGACTTCTCCCCCATTGGGTGGCTCCAGGTGAGTCCTTTCTGCAGGACGTTTGTTCCTCTGGACCGTTGTTGGTGTGTTTGGCGTACACCTCGTCTCAATTTATTATCACGATTTATTCTTACTATCTCCAGGTGAAATGTCTTGGGGACGGCCACAGTTTTCTCGTGTTCCCATTTGTGATTATTTGCCAGATGACTTTTTTTTCTTTTGTCTGTAGATTCTAAAACACAGTAAGTTCCCGGTGTTTAAAACCTGTAATTAGAGAGGTGGATAATTTTGTAAGGATGTGCTAATCGTCTGTTTCCTGTTTTAAAGGGGTAACATTTTAGGAATGGCATTTGCATCATGAATTTCCTCTTCTGTCAGTTCAAATTTCACTTTGCAAATGTCCTCTAATATTCCTGTAAAATTCAGTTTCAGCAAATGTTTCCTTCTGGAGACTTCAGCTGCCAAGCTGTGCAGAGAATTCATGGAGGTTGCTAGAAGACGCTCTTACCAAGCTGCATTCAGCATTTTCTGGGGGATTATACCAAGGAACCCTTGATTCTCCAAGCTGTTTAATAGTATTTTTGTACAGCCCCAAGACTTGCTTCCTTCTTCTCCCCACCTACCTGAGCCTACTTTCTTCCCCGAGCAACACCTTTCCCATCTAACCTTCAAGGCAGAAATTCCTGCAGGTGGAGCTGGAATGACGTCCTGCTGCCGGAATAACGCACGGGGCACCCTAAACGAGATGGTTCGACCACCTCTGGATCATGAAAACTGGACTATCGAAGGATGTTGTGCAGCAGTTGAGTTTGTTTTCTTATAATAGATTTAATTCTGACAGGAGGGAATCTTATTGTGTGGTTCGTCCCCTAAGGACTGCGATGACAGGCGTGGTTTATAGCAGAACACGGTTTGCTACTGGACTCAGCTATATCCACGATAAGATGGCTTTGTGATGATTAATCTAGAGAGGCGTCTCAGCTTTCCCAGGTGCTGAGCAGCGCCAGGATGCCTGAGGACAGCAGGGAAATCAGGGCTGGCTGCGCTGCTGGGGGCTGATTCTCCTGTTGGGTTGTTTTCTGCAGGTGGCTGTTGGCTCTGAACCTCAAACTGGAGCTGTGAGCCGCCGCTCGGGCTCCCCCTGCACCTTCGCTGTGCTGTCACATCCCACCAGCAGAGTGTCTCCCAGGCTGAGAAATAACGGCTGAAGCACAGGAGAGCTCCAAAAGGTTTGGAACGTGCTCAAAAAGAAAAGGATCCGTGCAGGATTCCAGCTGTGGGCAGCAGTGTAGAAGGATGGAAACTTGTGGAGAGGAAGGAGAAGGTTGGGTTGTGTGAGAAGACTTGAAAGAATTGTAGAGGGGGCTGGGATATTTTCATTGCAAGTTGTTCTTCATCCTGGAAGAATATAGTATGTCCACTCTGGAAAGGCTGTCTTGAAGGCCCTGCTCCAGCAAAGCGATCCTTATTTCCGTGCACAATTGCTGTCATAGAATGGTTTGGCTTGGACGGGACCTTCTATGCTCCCCCAGTGCCCCCCCTGCCATGACAGGGACATCTTCACCAGCTCAGGTTGCTCAGAGCCCCGTCCAGCCTGGCCTGGGATGTCTCCAGGGATGGTTCATCCACCACCTCTCTGGCCACTCTCACCACCCTCATCGTGAAAACTTCTTCCTCCTGTCCAGGCTGAGCAGCGCTGTCCCTTGGGTGTGCTGGGGAGCGGGATGCTCAGTGTGGGCCAGGTCGGGTCTCCTCTGTGCCTGCCCTCAGTTACCTGCTGCAGGTGCTGAAGGGGTTGTAGATATGGGTACAGCTGGGTCCCCCCACGAGGGGACATGCTTCTTGGGACCGCACCAACAACCTCACAGCCCCTGTGCCACTGAAATGTGCCCATCAGCCGATTAGTTTTTTGCCCCCTTCCAGCCTGGGATATTTCGCAGCTTAAGGGCTTCCTGAGCTAGAAGTGAATCTGTAATTTGGTGTTGAATAGCCCTTGATGGACTCCTGCCAGTTTGCTTAAACATTTTTGATGCCCTGTTGCAAGGAGCTGTGTGTCCGAACTGGAGATGTGTTTCAGTAATACTCCAAAGCCTGGTTTTCCTGTTATGCTGAGTTTTTTGCAGCTTCCCCTAGAGCCTCCTGCATCCCGACCTTTCTCCAGCAGGGCGAACACCTTGCAGTCCTGCTTCTGTGCTCTCCATTTCCCTCTCTGAAGATGTTTTGGAGAAGGGAGGTCCCGCCACCACAAGCCAGGGCTGGGGGAGCTGCTCTGCAGACTGTGGAGTAAGTGCTGGGGTCTGGCACGAGTCCCACAGAGCTCCGCATTAAAAACACAAAGAGAAAAGTACGTTCTCAGCTCTGTCCAAACCAGCAAAGCGCAGCTCAAATAGCCGAGCTAAGTCAAGCAAAGCGTTCCCTCCTTCCCTGCTGCTCGGCTTCTGCTATGTCTCCCTGTAAATATCTGCTAGAAGACCTCGTGTATGCTGGTGTCACTGTCTACCCGGGCATGGCCGTGCCCCTCGTGCGGAGCTGTTGTTCTCACAGTTCCCTCTCCCCCGGGTGTTTTCTCTTTCTCTTATTTTTTAGTTTAATTTTCCCCTGCAGTTGAAGAGCCCAGGTTATTTTAGCACACTAAACATTTCTTTGACAGTTAGTGACATGAATAAATCTTTTCCCTCTCCTCCCCCTAGTTTATTATTTAAAGGGAGAAGATGATTAAACCCAGCAGAACCGATTGGAGTTCTTGGCGAGCAGGAAGAGGGGGGGGCGGCCAATCCGCAGCATTTGCGTTGATCAGCAACTTGGGAGAACAGCGATGCCAGCTGCTTAGAAACATCTGGTTTTGGTTCTTGTCCCCCCACCCCCACCTTTTCATTTTTCCTCTGTTTTCAGAGACTTAGCGTTCCTGCCACTAAACGTTGGGTGTTGTGGGGAGCGCAGCTTGGTTTCTACTCAAGCGGTTGGGTTGGAGTCCGAGCGAGGGTCAGTGGAGCAGCAAAACCTCGTGGCTGGTTTCTGAGGTTTTCTGTTGTGGGGCCGGGCTCCGTGTGCCCGAGGGTTTGGGCTCTGGTTAATGTGACGCCAGCATGAAGCCGGGAAGGAAAGCCAGGGCCCCTCTGTGCAAAGGGAGAATGTGTTTTCCTGACCTCGGTGGCATGGAAACACCAGCAGTTAGAGTGAAAGAAGCCCCAGTAGAGTTAATTAAATGTTGCATTTAGAAGGCGGCGTCAAGTGGAATTGCTTTGCATTTATTGAAGTTAGCTTCTGCCCGCTGACGAGGGTTGAGTACCTGTGCTGTTTGGGATGGGAAAGTGATCTCAAATCATAGAATCACAGGATGGTTTGGGTTGAAGAGACCTTCCCAGCTCCCCCAGTGCCCCCCCTGCCATGAGCAGGGACATCTTCACCAGCTCAGGGTGCTCAGAGCCCCATCCAGCCTGGCCTGGGATGTCTCCAGGGATGGTTCATCCACCACCGCTCTGGCCAACCTGGGCCAGGCTCTCACCACCCTCAGGGTAAATAATTTCTTCCTCGTGCTGATCTTGAAGCGGTGCGTTAGTGTGAACGCAGCTGTGGGGTTGGAGAGAGCAGCCATGAGCTCCTCTGAGCTGCAGTTTTGCTCCTGTACGCTCAGGAAAGATGCGAATTTGGAGGGTCCCCTCCTCTCTGTCCCCTTTTCTCTCATCTTGACTAAAAGCCGCATCTGTAAACCGGTACCTGCTGAAGACTGGATGAACCAAGCTGGTGTCATTGCATCCACAGGTGCTGCTCTGTGATCTCCCCATGGTGCTCACGCTGGCTAGTTAATCAGAAGCTGGATAACCCAGGCAGTGCTAATAGGATTGACCAGTGCGGCGTTGACTTGGGTTCTCCATCAGCTGGTGGAATCGGTGGCTGTGCAGTGCAAGTGTCCCCTAAAGGCTGTGGCTTGGCCATCGCCGGGGTGAGGGACAGAATCACACACAGAATCACAGAATCGACTGGGTTGGAAAAGACCCCAGAGATCATCGAGTCCAACCCTTGGTCCAACTCTAGTCCATTTATTAGATCATGGCACTAAGTGCCATGTCCAATCTGAGTTTAAAAACCTCCAGGACCTGCCACTTGAAACCATCGACGCTGTTTCCTGCGCCCTGGATGCCGCTGAGGATGGACAATTCAAAGTAATCTCGCTTGGTGTCCGCCTGCCCCTTGCTGGAGGGGACTTTGTTCTGCTGGCAGAGGTGCAGCACTCACTCGTGCCAAAATCAGCCGTTCTAACACATAAAGCCAAGCGGGGTCCTTCTCTCGGCATCGAAACGGAGCTCCTGGCCTCACTGGGTCACGTCCCCCGCTGCCAGTATTTGAGTGCGACGGATGGTGTCTCGTGGTGTTTTGGCGATAGAGGATGACTTGCACTATCTCAGATTTTCTTGAGGTTGTCCTTTCACCTGCCTGTCTTCAGTCTTCTTTATTATCTTTGCTATTTCTAACCCTGTTTTGCTCCCTGTTGGAGCTTGATTTCTGCTGGGGGGAAGATGGAAAAGGTCAGGGTCTCGCTAGTGAAGCTCATTTAATTTATTTGCCGCATCTGTGGGCAAACTTATGTGTCTGTTACAGGTATGGACGAGCAGGACCCTCTTGGACACCCACGCCCCATGTTGCTTATTTATTTACCTCTTTGCTGCTTTTAAATTATTTTGTTTTCTCCCATGTGTCCCAATATTCCCAGTTTTATCTTTCCTAGAAGAGAAAAGTGTAGTGGACTCCAAACAGTGAATCCAACTTGTATTTGCAGCAGTGCGATACAGCAGGACCGGGGCGCAGCGCCACTTCTTTGTCTGGCCTTGTTTCCACTCTTTATTTAAAGCCTCTTTTAATCAGGAGCTAATGACAACTTTCGCTTGTGAGAGCTGATGCGCACGGAAAAAACCCCACCACAACAGTTTGCATTCAAAATAACGCAAACCGTTATCAATAAGAAGATCTGCAAGGATATCATCAAGCTAAATTGCCCATTGTTGCTCTCGCCACAGATGATTTCTGGTCTCTGCTATTCGAGTTGGATTGTTGTCTAGGTTTAGGAAAAACGTGTTCTCTCCTTTATTCCGGTTCAAACCTGTGCAGCAACAGCTTGTGATTGCAAGAGTGGGGTTTGCTCTGGTGGTGGTTTTTTGGTTTGTTTTATGCGGATCAAGCAAACATTTGGGTGGCTTAGATATTACCATTTGAATTGTCTCAGGAAAATTGTCTACCAGGCTTCTGCTGCTCTCTTTCTGCAGCCCAAGTGGCCCCCATAGTGGATGTGACCCTTGGGGACCGTGTTGCGGACAGACGTGGAGAATCCTTGCACCAGGTCAGAGCAGCAAACAGCTCCGGCTCTGCCTGCACGTGGTGCGCAATAGAGCTCTGGATTTTAATGACTCCTTGCAATTTGTCCTATTGAAAGCAGCTCAGCCTGTAAAGAATTGGGAGCTGATGCTGAAGACTCCAAACAGACCGCAATCCATTTCATACTTGGATATTTTGTGTTCTAATTTTCCTCAACTGTGTTGTGCGCGAATGCGACGTAAATGCAGCACGCTTTTACGTGCCTTTATTGACATGGGTGTTGAAGAGGTGGCTTATAAATTGGGCAGCAGTATCCTGGCCTTCTGATTTTTCTGCTAAATGGCCTTTTTACATTTTTTTTTTTTTTATAATTTTGTTGTTTTTATTTTGCTGGACAGTTCTCTGAATAGTGCATTTGTCTTCAATTCTGGCATGGCACTGTAGCTTGCCATGAGAGTACCACAACATGACAAAAGCCTTCATGGTTGTGGAAGTCAAATGCTGCTCCATGATGTCACTTTTGTCCCCAAACACAGTATTTTGCTCATTTATTCTGCATGTGTCCTTCTCTGAAAGAGTTTCCCTTCACTTCATTGCGTGCGGAGGAACCTTTGCTGGGGAACGGTGGCGTCCTGAGGGTTAAGCGACCTAATTTAATCCGTGCTGCTTTCTTCTTTCTAACCTCCGAAGACAGAGACCCTGAACTGAAAAATATATAAAAAGATTCTAATTAGTACAGGACAAATAGTAAAATCAGGCCTAACTTGAAAAGGGGATTGATTTTAATTTTCTAAATTAATAGAAGGGTGGAGTTTAGACTGAACCGCAAGTGTGGCACCTACTTGAATGCTCTACAACATCTTTTCTTTCCCTTTTTCAGCCTGGTTCTTGGTAGGAAGGCAAGCGCCTGGGTGGAGATAGAGCTCCTAGCAAAGAGTCGTCTTGTTTGGACACGCTGACAAGTCACCAATGTCCTTGTCAGCCGGAAATGTCAACATGCCTGTCATGGCTGAGAGGTAAGAGTCTGTGGTCTCACCTCCTGGCGGCTCGTGTGGCCCCTTGGGGACAGGCAGCACAACGCGGCTGTGACGAGCAGCCGGGAAGGGCCGCTGGCTCGTGGTCGACCGTGACATTGAGTCTTGTGGGGCGCAAAGGGGCCGTCTCAGCGCCCTTCTCAGCACCAGGTCCTGCGAGGAGGAGCTGCTTTCCGCCCGCCGGCACCTCCTCCTCCATAACAGCCAAAGCCAGCCCTGGAAAGATGATTTTTGGAGTGGCCAACAATGGAAAACTCTTGGAAAAAGGCACCTGGGTTAGCCAGTAAGACATCATGGCTTGTAGCATCTTTGGCCAAACACCTGGTGAGCTCTGGGTGTGTATTTTTGCCAGGTTAAGTGGAAAAGTTGTGGGCGCTTGGGGAACCTTCTCCTCCACTTGCAATTGTTTGGCTGAACCTTCGTTCATCTTTATTGCTGTTTTTCTAATTCTTGTCTGGGCTCCTAGTGACAGTGATTATACCAAATGTGGCACGTTTCATGTGCTGTGGAAATGATTTTCAGGCTCAGTGCTTGGAGGATTGTTAAAAATGTACCACTTTTTAGAAGGCTTTCTATCCTCCACACTCTATTTCCAGTCCTGCGCTAACCTGCAAAGTAGTAAAATTGCTGACTTTATTATGTTGCATTAATTAATTATCTCTATAGCAACATGCACGGATATCATAAATAGGGGAGTTCAGCAGCACAGTTGTATGGAAGAAGAGCTAATAGATAAATGGGGGGAAAAGCCTTTTTTTGTTTAGTTTTAAATGCTTAAATACCTGCAGTAGTTAAGGAAACACAAGATGGTTTTGCATGGTGTCTCTGTGACCGCCCCATTCCCCTTCTGACTGTTCTGTAGGTCCTGCTGAAGAGGTTTTTCCAAGCGGCTGGTCTGCCCCTTCACCTGCTCAGAGAACGGGGTTATCTCCTGCTGGTGTAAAGTACCAATACCGGAAAACGCAGGCAGCAGGATGAGTCCCTTCGGTGAAGGTACGGATCTGGAGAAGGGAATACACTTAATTTTGGCACTGGCAGGAGATGCCAAGAGGCAGAGGGGCTGGAAGAAGTGGATTTTGACTCTGAGGCAGCCAGGACTCTCTGCTTAATGCATGTGCCAGCGGTGGTGACTTGTCTGGCTTCTAGGGGCCCTGGGTTACCTCCAGAGCTCCTGGTCAGGCTGGTCCTTGAGCTGAAAAGTATATTAAAAGATTCTAATTAGTACAGGACAAATAGTAAAATAAGGCCTAACTTGAAAAGGGGATTGATTTTGGTTTTCTAAATTAATCGAAGGGTGGAGTTTAGACCTAGATTTTTCCTTGCCCCGGTGCTATTGTTTTGGGGGAAAGGCAGCGGGGAGGCGTCTGCAAGAATGGTACCTGTGCATCGCGCTGGTGCTGAGCCCTCTGCAACAGCGCTCAGGGGGGACTCTCCCTCCCCAGAGGAGTTGTTTCAAGGGAAGAAATACGGTAAGAAGAAACAATAATTGCACTGCAAGTCTAAAGCTCCCTGAAGGTTGAGACCTTGTGCTTTTCCAGCTTTTTTGTCGGACAGTCTGTTCACCAAACCATTTTGTTTTGCTGTTTGTTTGCCACCATCAGCCGTGAAGCTGATGGGTTCTTCTCAGCGCAGCGCTTGAGGAGTCATGTCCCTCTCCATTGAATAATTTACTTGGTTAATGTGGTGTGATTTTTGGCGTTTGCCAGGTCCTGGGCAGGTTGCGGTGCGGAGGAGGCTCGGTGTGCAGCGCTGCTGGGGATGCAGCATCCCGGCCACGCTGATGCAGTTTGCGGGGTGAAGAGCTTCTGATCTCAGAGAGAACAGTTTAGGGTGCCAGGCACTCTGTGTTCTGCTTCCGCAGAAGGAAAAGCTGTGGGGATATTTGCTTAGTTTTGCACTGAGGTGGAGCAGAGAAAGTTCACAGCACGGACGTGATGGACACTGATGGGTAAGTTCCTTGGGATGAAGATGCTGAACCCTTCTTTGTACCAGCCCCGATCATTGGCACGGACGTGATGGACACTGATGGGTAAGTTCCTTGGGATGAAGATGCTGAACCCTTCTTTGCACCAGCCCCGATCATTGGCACGGACGTGACGGACACTGATGGGATGAAGAAGTTGAACCCTTCTTTGCACCAGCCCCGATCATTGGCACGGACGTGACGGACACTGATGGGATGAAGAAGTTGAACCCTTCTTTGCACCAGCCCCGATCATTGGCACGGACGTGACGGACACTGATGGGATGAAGAAGTTGAACCCTTCTTTGCACCAGCCCCGATCATTGGCACGGACGTGATGGACGCTGATGGGATGAAGATGCTGAACCCTTCTTTGCACCAGCCCCGATCATTGGCATGGACATGATGGACACTGATGGGATGAAGATGCTGAACCCTTCTTTGCACCAGCCCCAATCATTGTCACGGACGTGATGGACACTGATGGGTAAGTTCCTTGGGATAAAGACACTGAGGGTTAAAACCCTTCTGTGCACCAGCCCTGATCATTGGCCGTCTGGGAAAAGGCAGCCTAAATATTGCTGGTCTGCCCCGTATTTAATTAACTGCTGTACCCAAGCTGGCGAGGATTTAAGGCCGAGTGCAGGACACTGTGCAAACTTCACTTTGAAAATCAACCCTTTGTGCTGCGTTATGCACAGAAAGGGTTAGTCTGCCAAACAACCTGCTCTGTTCTATATAAATTAAAAAACAAACGAAAAAACTAACAACACAACACTGTTCAAGTGGGAATATTTTTATTTCCGCAGAAAAGTGTTTATTTTGGTTTCGGCTGTTCTAAAACACTGCGATTTCACAGCCGAGCTCTCGTGTTCCCGGCCGAGAAGGAGGTGAGACGCTCGAAGAATCTCTGTTCTTATTCCAGCACCGCACTCACCAGCCACATTCTCAAAAGCGCCCAGTTTGCCGACATAAATGGGGTTTTACTGATGTGCTGTGAGAGAAGGAAGCGCTGGGGAACATATTCCTCACCGGCTCCAAGTCTCTCCCATTTTATCTTGTTCTTCCATATGTTTCCTCTGTAATGAGAGGAATTATTTATCATTAAAGCGATACATAATTAAAAAATTAAAGCTAAAGTTAATGGACACTAAAATTAGTTTACTGGCAAAAATAAATGTCCGTCCTTCAGATCCTATAGTTTTAATTGGAGTGGGCTACAGCTTAATTAACATGTATTGATTGTGGTCCTGTGCGCATTTATAGGTGGGTGGACTGTGTAGCGGCGTTGGCGAAAACCTCGCAGCTGAAGGTGCGTTGAGATCTGCTGATAATGTTCTGAGTCGTCGTCTCGCCAAGAGACAGGAAAGTCTCTGCTCTCAAGCTGTTTTCTCTCCAGAAAGCTTAAACAAAATATGTTGTTTAAAATTAAGGCTAAGGATTGACACGGTCACGTTAGAGATGGGAAGAGAATTTCTGCTCCAAACCCATTAATGATCTGAATCATTAATTAGATGCGCGATGAACACAGAAGATTGGAAGGGAGTTGGAGTGAATGAAGAAGCTGACCCAATGGGAGGTTTTATTTTGGGGAACAAAAGGAAGGCTTTGGTTTGGTCCTGGCTCCTTCTACTCTTTCCCCCTGTTTCCCAATGTGAGGAGGAGGAGGAAGAGGGCAAATCCTTCCTCCCTGCAACAAAACTCCCCGCCTGGTGCTGGAGACGTTTTGCCTGCCCGGTTCTGCACGGCAAAGGAGCCGCTCCCAACCTTTGCCAATCAGTCTCTTTAAGGAGAATCCTGTGCTCTCCGGCGTTAATATTTTATGTTTTGTCAATACTGTGAATTAACGGAACGGAAGATGTGCCACGTCTCACCTTCCAGCCTCTAAATGATTCAGGACACCCTTCCTGTCTGCTATAAGTGACGTGAAAGACACCCACAGGAGCCTCTTGGGCCTTTGGGGTGGGTTTTCTATGGGTGCGAGGATGTCCTGGAGAAGGGGGTTGTGTTTCGGATCCGGAGAGCACAGAGGGATGATAAACCTGCTGTGACGGGCGAGGGGATGTGCCAGGCTGTGGGTGCGGAGCGGAGCGTTCCCGTGCCGAGCTGGCAGCCCCGGTTTTGCCGCCGTACCCATCCCAGTTGAAGGCAGAGGAGATGGAGAGGCCATGGGAGGGGCGCAGGGCAACCTGTGCTCAGTACCCAACCTTTCTTGACCTTTTAGGGTTTGCTGAACCACGGCGATGCCACAGGACAAGCTTGCAGCTCCCTTCCTTCTCCCCCGCATTGGTCTTCGTGGCCACCAAGGGCTCCTGGGCATGTGGTGGCACAATGTGTCCTCAGGCTTCTCAAGCTCCACTTTTGCACCTAAATCCAATTCAAGGTGCCGCTTCTGGCCCTGCAGTGGGGCAAAGATTTTGTAATAACATCTAATTAGGTTGTGGCATTTGATGGAATGTATGAGTCACGTATGAGCCCCTTCAGGTGTATTTTGATTTATCCAGCAGGCTGGGGTAAATGGAGACCTCCCTTCCAACTTGTCAAGCCCATGCCTTGCGTTGTCCCTCTTTATTAATGTGGTGCACAGGCAATGCCTTCCCGGAGACTTATTTTTTCTCCAATATATTGAATAAATTCTACATCAGGAAGGAAAGTAACTTTCGATAATGAACCATCAGTGGGTATTTAAGATTGCTTTAATGGGTCACATTGATGTAATCTACACTTTTTCCTGGGAAGATCATACTTGGGCCATAACCTTAATTCATATTTATGTCAGAAGAAAATATACAGTGGAGATGGCTTAGAAAGAGCATTTCCCTGCTAAGCAACCGATATAAATGTGCAGATCTTCTAGAAATACAGTAGGCGTTGGAGGGGGTGGGGGCTATCAGGTCTTTAGGATCTTTTCCTCTTGCATAGAGAAGTTCCTCAAAAACTGGTTTCTCACCCCAAGAAGGTGTTTGCTCATGGGCAACTTCAGGTTTACCTTTAAGAGCATCTTGATCGTATTATTACTATTTGTTTTCCAGTCCTCTGCTTTACCTGTGGTTTAAAAAGGTACATGGGCATGAGGGATGGCTATAGGTGGTTGGGCTGGTTTAACAGAAGGGAAGGAGAGGCCAGTGAAGAGTGATACAAATAAAAGCAATTGAGTTAAATATGATCAGTAAGGTTTAACCTTCCAGTCGTGTCCCTCTGTGTGTTATTCAGACCCCTCCGAGGGCCCATGAGCCAGACTGGAGGGGGTATTAGTGTCATTTAGGTTTTTTGCAGGAGAAAGGGATGACAATTGTATTTAAACCCGTTCCTCTTGGCCAGGACAGGCAGTTCTATCTTGATCCACTGCAGGAAGATGAGATAAACTTGCAGGTTCTCTCGGCCGAGATAGATGAGGATAGAAGGGAAGGCAATGAAAACAATCTGGATTATTGGCGCTGGGAGGAAGGGACAAACACGACCAACGCCGTGCGAACCGTTTGTGGGAAATGATTTATTCGACAAACTTTACCTTTGTAGAGGCAAACTGGCAAAGGCCACAGGTTGATGGGTTCATGAGTCAGAAGTATTTAATGAGGAAGTGAAGCGGCCGTCCCCCAGCCGCTGGAGCCGGCTCACTCGCAGGACCAACGCTCCTTTCGGCGAGGAAGGGACCCAAAGGGCGACTCCAAGCCATGAGCCCTTGTTCTGGAGGCCCCTCCAGCTCCTCGGACAAAACCAAGCAGCCTCATTGGGTTTTTTGGCTGATGGGGAGCACGTCTGCGGTGCCGCGAGCTGGGCAAGCTCAATGTGAAAAGGGGGTCGGTAGCGCAAGCGTTCAAGCGTCGACACCGGTGCTCCGTTTCTATACATATTTCTAGTGGTTTGTATCTATACACGCTTTATATTTTTCCTTTTCTGATGCACCGCCTGGTTTTCTGTTCTTTCCTTGTGATACACCTGTGACAAGAATGATTCATTCGGCTGTTTGTTCAGCGTGATTATCTCCAGCAGAAAGCCAGCGACTGAAAATTAGTGGTTTTGCACCAATACAGGCTGAAGAACTAGACTTTTCTCCTTTTATTTTTAAACATACATAAATGCATGTGTTGAGAAGTAGGGCTTGAGGTCAGCTGCAACGGTTTGTGTTGAACTCAACCCAAAATTACAACAGAAAGCAGCAATTTGTCAAAAATCAAACCAGCTCTTTGTGTGGTGTTGAAATGAGATGCTTTGACTTGTGTTTTTTGAAGTGACGTTTGGAGCTTCAACGAAGCCGCTGCTGACTTTGAAAATCAGTGTTTTACGCTCTGCCAGTGAAGAGATATTTTCTTTTTGCCCCGTTTTCTCCTTTTAATTTTGTTTGGTAAGAAATAAGCAAAACTTTCTTGAGTTGCCCCACCTCCCTGACCAAATAATAATAATAATAATAATAATAATAATAATAATAATAATAATAATAATAATAATAATAATAAAAATCCATGAGTTACATGTTTATTAGCTGGTCGAAGCTCCCATGAACAGAAACACAAGGCACAAGGAAAGCTGCCAAGCGTTTGACATTTTCATTCCAGCAAATATTTGCTTTTTTCATTTGGTTGCCTGAGCTCTGATTTGGAAGACGTTACTCGCATGCCTAATGATGAGTATCCACTTGATTCCCTTCGGCTTCTCTGCTTTCAGATGGGTCCGGCCGCCTCTCTGAACCGGGAATGCTCCGAGGCTCCTTTGTGGAGGCCCCTGGAACCTGGGGTCTCCAGGAGGACCAGGTCCAGCTGCAGAAGTCCTCATGTCTCAGGTGTCCATCCCCTCTGGTTCTTGGGTACCGACACAGATGTGACTACCCTCTGGGATGCTGGGCGTGACGGTGAAGCGTGATCTGAATTTTCGCTGCTGTGAAAATGGAGATAATAAGCCACCAGTGCAAGCCAAAACAAGTGAAATGGGGAAGGTGTTGACATGGAGCTGGGGCTCTTTAGCTTGGAGAAGAGGAGGCTGAGGGGTGACCTTATTGATGTTTACAGATATATAAATTAGGATGAGTGTCAGGAGGATGGAGCCAGGCTCTTCTGGGTGACAACCAGTGACAGGACAAGGGGCAATGGGTGCAAACTGGAACACAAAAGGTTCCACTTAAATATGAGAACAAACTTCTTCCCAGTGAGGGTGGCAGAGCCTGGCCCAGGCTGCCCAGGGGGGTTGTGGAGTCTCCTTCTCTGCAGACATTCCAACCCACCTGGACACCTTCCTGTGTAACCTCATCTGGGTGTTCCTGCTCCATGGGGGGATTGTACTGGATGAGCTTTCCAGGTCCCTTCAGCCCCTGACACTCTGGGATTCTGTGATCTGAGCGGTCCCCAGGCCGTCCCAGCACTGAAGAGCAACGCCTTAAAATAACTCCTGCCATCTGAGGTGTCTCAGATCCCCTTTTGCAACACAAGGGACACCAGAAGGTTGAATGCTGCAGAGGCTGCTGGAGGAACAACATTGGGAGGGGAGGTGACATGTGGCCTGAGCTGCAGGGTGGGTGCTGGGGACTGGGCTTTGTGCATCCCTGCTGCCAGAAGCTTCGAAGCCTCCCCCTTGCACAGGTGTTGCTCCCACCAGCCTCTCCTGGGATAGGGAAACGGCTCGTGCAAGCATGGAAATGGCTGATTTGAAGAGCTAAGTGAAAGAAGACGGCATTTTTTCCTCACTTTCCCAAACAGGAGATTCACGAGGTGGCCTGGGTGAGTTTTAAGGGAACTTGCAGTCTTTTCATCATATTGATGGGTGGATGGATTTTGTTTCTTGGAGTATGTTTAAGACTTTAATTAAATCAGGAGTACACTCTCTGTGATGGTCCCCTGCTGCTTATCAGCCTCTTAAGGCCTTGATTCATTACTCAGTATTATTTTTACAGCCTAAAATAAGCTTTAAAGTCCTGTTATTGGAGAGATTAAAGTTATAACATAAACAAACTCATATGCATGTTGTTTTCCCACTGAAGATGCTTTTAGTATCGTATTTAATGTTGCAAACAAAACCATTGCTTACAGCGAGCTTTGCAGCCTGGATGCTTTGAAGGGGTAGGTGCGGACCCTGTTTGATCTCGCGCTATTTGGGGCTTTTTACTTGCATTTTGTGGCTCTTATCTTGTAAACAAAGGCTCCTTTATGTGTCTGTAGATCCGGACGTCGCCCACAGAGCTCCACAGAAATGGGAGACAACTCCAGAGGGTGCAAGGGGGCAAATAGAAATCGGGGATGGAAAAACACTTGTGTTGCAAGGCTTGGCTCATCGCAGCAGAGACTAGAGGTAACTGTGCTGGTTTTGCCATGTGTGTTTGATTTTTGGAGAGGTTCAGGGCTGCACCCAGCACAGTTGTTGCTGGTGCGTTCACTGGAAATGGGCAGCGCCTCACCCAGAAATGCGGAGAGGTGCAATACCTGCCCCTGGGCATGGTCCCAGTGCCACGGTGAACTTCAGCTGTGCATCAGAAGGCAGGGAGAAGAAGAAGAGGGCAGCGCAGAGGAGAAGTCGCTCATTTGTTTGCTTGAGGGATGCGTTGGGGTCGGATGGGCTGGTTGTTAGGGGAGGGCTCCCCGTTTTGTGCAGGCTCGCTCGTGGCACGCAATGACCTTGGACCATTGGAAGGCTGGTGACTGATGCGTGCTGGATGCTCCCTGTGGGAGCAATGAGGAGGCTCCAAGGGTCCTGCTGCACCAGCCACTTGGGCTTGTGCCACCATGAGGTGCCATGCACAACCCTGGGTGACCTCCGGTCCTGAGCCCTCGAGTGCCATTGCCCTGTGGGGTGGGAGACAGGCACCCCCAGGCCCTCTGAAAGGCAAACCTGCTAAAAAGCCACCCTCCAAAGCCACCCCTGCATGGGGACAGTGCCAGTTTGGAGGCTGACGCGGTGGCAACCGGAGCATCGGCCCTTTTGGCACACGTGTACAAACGGGAGGGCGCAGGAATGAATCAGGCGGTCGCTGCTGGTGTGTGCGAGCGAGTTTTTTCTAATGTAGTTATCTCTGTAAAGGTTATAAAAGTAAATAATCCTGCAATAACAGTGTGTCCTCACAGCCCCTGCTGAGGCTGACTCGTGCTGATTAATACGCTACAGAAGGAAATGATTGTGTTTTTTTTTTACAAGGGAGCAAAGAACTAAAGCTGAGCACCTGCCTTGAAGAAGCTTGTTCCCTTCATGTCCCCCATGCTTGAGGCTGATTAGCTCTTGTTTTCTTCCTCCAGCCTTAACCAGGGGAACGGTGCAAGGGTTTGCAAGTGGCCAAACGCATCTGGAGGCGACTTTGCTCTGCTGTAAGATCCCTTCTCACAGGCCTGGAGCGCTGGGATGCCACGGGGAAGCGGGCAGCATCCCTACGGACCAGGTGAGCACCCCGAGTAATACCCGGGGAGCCCGGAGAGGGACCGAGGAGAGGATGTGAGCAATGATGAAGCACAGAGCTGGGCAGCAGAGATGCTGGCCCTGTGCAAGAAGAGCAGAAATGTATCACCCCTTCTCCTTCTTCTTGTGCCGAATTAATATTTACGCTGGTCCGGTCTTCTGTAGTGGGGTTTTTAGCGCTTTTGTAGAGCCATGTGGGGTAATGCTTTGGGCTGGAGCCAAGAAATGGGAGCCCACTGGTAATGAGGCTGGTGCTGCTCGGTGTTTCTCTGAGGAGCGTGGCAGGGTACCAAGTGCAAGTAACTCAGCTGCCAGGTATCCATGTCCCAGGTGCACAGGGAAACGCGATGCTGCAATGGTCAGATGCAGTTCGCTGGGTGTCACAGTATCACAGTATGTTTGGGATTGGAAGGGACCTCAAAAGATCATCCAGTCCAGTCCCCCTGCTGGAGCAGGAACGCCCAGGTGAGGTCGCACAGGAACATGTCCAGGCAGGTTGGAATGTCTGCAGAGAAGGAGACTCCACAACCCCTCTGGGCAGCCTGTTCAGTGCTCCGTCACCCTCACTGAGAAGTTTTTTCTCGAATTTAAGTGGAACCTCTTGTGTTCCAGCTTGATCCCATTACCCCTTGTCCTATCATTGTTTGCCACTGAGAAGAGCCTGGCTCCATCCTCGTGGCACTCACCCTTTGTATATTTATAAATATTAATAAAGTCCCCCCTCAGTCTCCTCTTCTCCAAAATAAGGAGCCCCAGCTCCCTCAGCCTTTCCTCACATGGGAGATGCTCCACTCCCTTCAGCATCTTGGTGGCTGCGCTGGACTCTCTCCAGCAGTTCCCTGTCCTGCTGGAACTAAGGGGCCACAACTGGACACGATATTCCAGGTGTGGTCTCACCAGGGCGGAGTAGAGGGGCAGGAGAACCTCTCTCGATCTACTAACCATCCCCCTTCTAATACACCCCAGGTACCATTGGCCTTCCTGGCCACAAGGGCACAGTGCTGGCTCATGGTCACCCTGCTGTCCCCAGGACCCCCAGGTCCCTTTCCCCTACACTGCTCTCTAATATGTAATTTCCCAACCTATACTGGAACCTGGGGTTGTTCCTGCCCAGATGCAGGACTCTGCACTTTCCCATTTTAAATTTCATCAGGTTATTCCCCGCCCAGCTCTCCAGCCTGTCCAGGTCTCTGGATGGCAGCACAGCTTCCAGTGTCAGCCACTCCTCCCAGCTTAGTGTCATCAGCAAACTTGCTGATAGTCACTCTGTTCCCTCGTCCAAATCGCTAATGAATATATTGAATAATATAGGCCCCAGTACTGACCCCTGAGGCACTGCACTAGATACTGGCCTCCAACATGGTCTTCTATGTGAGGTGCGTGCCTGTTTCCCAAAAATAAGGAGAGTGATGAAAATTGTCCCTTTTTCTCAAAAAGTTCTCAATGTTGCACCCCTTTCCCTTCATCCCAAATGCATGTATTATCTTGCGTGATATTTAAGTTCTCCAGTTGTTTGTTTCCTAATTTACCAGGAATGCTCCGCCTTTGTGGACCACAGAAGTTGCCCTGGGCCATCCAGCTCTGTTTGCTCACTGCAGATGTGGCTTCTCCAACACTCTCCAGTTAGTGCTCAGGGCTCCTTTGACCTTTTTGGGAGGGAAAAGTCTTCCACCCAGGGTCAGTGCTACTCCCTGCACAGGGATGCTGCAAAATAAGCTCCATCGTGAAGAAGGGAGAAGCATCTAATCTTCCTGCTCCCTAGATTTAGCTGGGCCATTAGCTGGACCCTGCACATAAAGCTAATTTTATAATTTGTAAATGTAGCTGAGTGGATTTTATAGAGGAATGTCGGGAAGCGATGAAATACCTTCAATAGATTTATAAAAAGTTTAATGCATAAAGCTCTCTCCTCACTTCCACCCCCCTTCTTCTGTCTCGGAGCTGCATACAACAGAAAACATGTCCACGGTAAGGGCTTTGTGGCCAGCACTCAAGCCTTTAATTTTGCTTTTACAAGACAGTTTTACAATGTCGAGAAGAATGGAAAAGCTGCAAGGCGTGCATGCTCCTGGAAAGCTTTGGATGGGCTCCAGGCCGTCTGGTGGTGAGGAAAAGACGAAGGTCTCGGAAAGAAGAAAAGAACGAGCCAAAGCCTCATCCCACAGTCTTCCTGGTCTTGTGAGCTGGGAACGTCGCGGTGGCACGGGAAGGACAGAACACACGTGTTCTTGCAGCGCCACGTCTCCGAGGGTGAGTGTTGGTTGCATCAAGAATAGCTTCTCCTGTTCCACCCTCTTGAATTTTCCTCCTGTAATGAAAATCAGCCATCCCGTGACCTGCATGCCCAACACCCCCTGCTCTTGGCTTGCGGTTGGGCTCATCGTGGAGCTGCTGTGTGGTTTCTCTGGAGTTTAACAAGGGAGGAATTCCCCATGGCTGCTTGTTTTCCTCTGAATCAGAAAAATGTCCCCTCTGTCTGCTTTCACCGGGGGGGATGACATTGGTGGTACCCAGTGATATTTTTTTGGAGGGGGTCTCTTCCATTCTTTTTGGGTGGAGTTAAAATGGACTAATGGGTTTGAAAATGATCAGCGAAGGGACGGATGGACGGATGTCTTGACTTGCGTGTACCCTATTCCCTTAGGAAATGGGGTTTGCATCGCACACCACCCATCACACCAGCGCCCGCCTCAAACAGCCTTCGCTTGACGGGGTCAGGCGCAGAGTTTTAGGGATTTAGAGAGCAGAATTAGCGGGCCCAGGCTGATAATCAGCAGTCATAGAGCAGCTTTACCATAACCCTCTGCTCCTCCCGCTTTAGCACCCAAGGACCGAGTGGACACGATGGCCGGCTCTCCTCCTTAGTTCTCCCCTGGGGATTATCAGATCTCACCTGGTGTGGAGGAGCCTCCTCCTGGGCTGGTTTTGCCCGTCTCCAGCTTGGCAGATTAATCTCTGATTAAGACTTTACCTACCTGAGAGGTGCCAGAGGGCGGCTCAGAGCTGGAAGGATCGCCCGAGCATCTTTTTCTACTCCATCTCTCTATGTTCTTGGTTGTGTTTTCTTTTAATGATTCCCAGCTTGGACTCTTCCCTGATATATATATATATATATATGTGTGTATATATATATATATATTTACTGTCTTTCTATTGAACACGGATGGAAAATGAGAGCGCTTTCCTCCTGCCTACTTAAATCTTTGGCTGACTCACATGGAGAACACAGTCGCACTTACTGCAGCTCCCAAAGCCTCCAAATCACCAGGGAGAGAGGAGGAGGGAGCGCGAAGGGAAGGAAATCATTTGTATAGGCACAGAGTGAAGAATCACCTTCCTTTAGACCCGTGATCTGTCTGTGTTCATACGGATTGCTGTTTCTGATCTGTTTCTCTCTGCCCAATATCTCGTTCCTATTATCTTTCCGCTGCCTTTGCTCTCGGATCTGTGGTGTGTCCCTTTGTTTTGCTGGGACATCTTGCTCCCAGGAGAGCTTTGAGTGAGGACATTGGGACTTGAAGATGCAGCTTATTGACAAGAAATCATTGCTGAAACCTTTTAATGCATCTTCTGTAATCGATACAGCGATGGAGAGGCTGCTTTTTCCCGTAGATGCAGGTTTGGTGGGTTTTGTTTCCCCCCCCTTAATGTCTGTAAATCCCTGATGGGTTCAAACCTGTTGGTGCTGTAAATATTGCCCTGGTCACTACTTACAGATGAACCCAGTGACCAGCAAGCAGATGGAATCCAAAATACACTGGGCAGCGCAAAGACCCTGAGGGGCAGAGAGCTCGTCCCAGCTAAGCACCACCCTACGCAGGATTTTGGGGTCCCCCATTTAGCTCCTGAGCCTTAATCGTGACCCTGTTGTCCTGAGTTAAGCTGGGTGATTCCTACAGGGGAGAGGGGAGCTCTGAGCAGGGCTGAACAACACCCCCAACCTCTTCCCTGGGCCATTAGGGCCAAACGCAGCCCGGCTCAGGGGTTGTGGTGTGTAAGGAGCCCAAGGAGGGGGAGAATGAGGGAAAAGCCCCTATTTCCTCAACCAGAACTCTCTACTGACCATCTCCCTTGGCTTCTTCTCTGGCATCTGTTGCTAAGAGATAGAAAGCACCCTTTTGAAGCATCCCCAGCTGCCCTCTGCCTTCCTGGGCAGAGCTTCGGCTCCCTGCTCCTCAGCTCAGGCTCATCCTTTCCATCTTTTCTTGCCTCCATGCCCAGCAACGACTCACCTGGCGCTTTATGGCACCATCCCTACTCCCAAACCCCCTTTAGATTGTACAAGAGAATCCTAGAATCATTTTGGTTGGTCATTTTAATTAGCATGGGGTTCCACAGCAGACACCCGTCGGTGAATGTAAGTCCCATGCCAGACATTCACCTGCCTCCCCAAGGATGGACTAAGAAAAAGCGGCTCCTCCGGCTCCTGCACATAGATATGGGCCACGCAGGGACCACCAGCACCTCCTCGGTCAGGACTTTGCCTTTGGGATGGACGACAGCTCCTCAGGGCGTTTCTGTGCTTTGCCTGATGGTGCTGCTGAAAGCCAGGCAGCAGACAGGGTGAAAGCAAAAAGGGAGGTGAAGGACACCACACAGGGACAAGTATGTGGGAAGGGACATTTGCCCCCATTTCGGGCTCTAAATCACTCAGTTTGCCTTAAAAAAAAAACAACAACAAAATAAATAAGCAAAATGTATAAACCAAGGAGAAACCATGCGCTGCAGCCCGCTCCCATCGCTGCAAATGCTGAGCAGGTGGGCACTTTGGGCAGCAAAACCTGCAGCCATCGCCTAGCGAGTAAGTGACATTTTCCAGCCTGCCTAAGGATGCAAGACAAATGCATACGTGTGTGCAGCGGCCCCGCGGGCCGGCGCTGACCTATCTACGTGTGCATTACGGGCACTTGTGTACGAGCCTTGGAGCAAGGGGCTGAGCCCAGCGTGGCCGAACGCCAGCACGAAAAATAGCTGGTGTGGAGTTTTGTTTCCTGAGAAAGCCCCTAGATCCAGGGATGCCAGCAAAGGACAAGGGCTCGGCGGGGTTGGTGTGATGTGTTTAGCCGAGCTGCTGTTTTATTTGCCGCTTTGGAGGGAGCAATGAGAAATGGAGGCGTCCACCGGTGCCCACTGAGCGAGGGGATCCCCGCTATGGCCGGCCGGCCACCTGGCTCGGAGGCAACAGGGCTGATATGTCTCCCGTGCTCACTCCTCCTCCTGTCTATGCTGATTCACCATTTCCCATCTTTCATTTTTACCGTGGCCCGCGGTCCAGCGGTTGCTTCGCACATTCATTGTGCTGCGGGTGTGACAGCAGGATGGCTGGTGCCTTCGTTTGGCTTCCCAAAACCCCTTCCCCTAAACCACCAAGCCCCAAGCCAAACCAGTTTTAACCTACTTTTAAAGCTGAGATCACAGGAGGACTTTTCCATGGGAAGGGGAGAAGTTTTTAGTGATTTCTTACTCTCTCCCCCTTGCCTAAGGTTTGGTTTCAGCATTGTGGGCGTTGAGTTCTCAGGGAATGCTTTATTTTGGAGTGGGAATGAAAAAGGATTGATGTCAAGGGCTAAACTGAGCTCTGTAAGTCAGAACCTTTTCGGGGAGCTTCTTCTCAGGCTGTATGTTAACTGGGGGTGGTTGGTGGCAACTTGGAGGCGTCTCTTGCTTCATCACCAAGAGCTCCTTTTGCTCTGCCACACCTGGCCAGTATCACCAGTTTGAGCCTTAATCCCACCTGTGCTTTTGTATGGAAAATGGAGAAGCTCACTGTAGAAGGAACACCAATAAAAACCAATCTATTCTGTAAGGACGGGCTCATAGGAAACATATTGCTCACGTTGAACTTGAGCGAAACAAGCTGCCCTTCCCGTACCCTGTCCCTGGGCCACCACTGGCTGTGCAGCCACTCTTCTGTCCCACTTAATTATGGGGGCTAACGAGGGAAATCAATCACGCTACCCCGGGGCTGGCCATCCATCTCTGCCGGCCTGAGCTTTGGGTCCCCATGAGCATCTCGTGGGAGAAGGGCGCAGGTTGTGGGGAATTGCAATGCTGCAATTAAAAGCTAATATTTCAACAGTGCTGGATGCTTTTAGTCGCTCTCTCAGTGTTAATAATCTTCTTTTTAGCTAGAAGGTGTTCATGCTAGATCTTCTTGTTTCTAGCTGGAAAAAACCCAACCAAACATTACAAGAGCATCTTGAGTCCTGTGTCAAATCACAGACGCAGTGAGTTGTGTTGGGGGACGCTGGCCATTTGCTTTATTTTTAACACCCGATCTTTGCAAATCCCCCATGGAGGAGCTCGAAAAAAACATGTTTCCCCCTTCTCTTTTCCTGATAGTTTTGTCGTTCTGACAAATTGTTGGTATGTTGGTTGTGTTTCTAATGCTGCTGGAAATGGGTTGTGGCTTTTGTGTCTTTGAGCTGACACCAAATGCCATTTCTGCAAAGAAACGAGCGTGGCTGGAGAGAACTGTTCCTCTGGCCCTGTCGCACCCCAATTTGCGGTCCTACAAACAACACCTGCTTACTTTACATCTCAACTGCAGCTTTCCTTATTTATTGAAAGACTGGGGATTCTGCGGGGATATTTCCATGTTCCTCTGCTATATCTGGTGGTTGCACCACAGCAAATTGGTCTCCAGCTGCACCTTTCCCCTCCGTTTTGGCTGAAGGGTGCTTGCTGGGTGATTAAAAATCATCCCACGAAACAGTACCCAGTCCTGCAATGAGCCTTTGGGGATACGGTATTAAAAATAACGCCCCGCTTGGCAGCAATGCCATGGTGCGCGGGGTGATGCTTTGTTCCTCTAGACTGCCTGGCATCTCAATGGCCACCAAATGGAGTGACGTGCCCCTCTGGTTCTGGTGACACAAGGGACAGCTTGTAGCAGGGAGACAGCAGGGCTGGCGCTGGTCCCCGCATCGGTTGCTGTCAAGAGGAGGTTGAGATGGAGCACGAGAAGTTCATTATCCTCTGTGGATCGCAACGAAGCTGCTGTAGATCTGGTCTTGGTCATCAGCGAGAAGGGGAGAAAAACACATTTACATGAGGCAGAAAGCAGGTTTTTCTGGGTTAACAAACATCTTTGGGTAGGTGGAAAAGCGGGGTTGCTCTTCAACAGAGTCTTTTTATAAGCGTCGGCGCAATCACAGCTGCAAAGACACTGAGTTTCTGTGCCTGTTTGTCTCAAGGTGTCATATCCAGGAGCAAAGCACCTCCCAGAAGTCGTGGGGGTGGCGATTGCCTTGCCATAGCCTGCATGAGTCCTCATGGAAGCGGCTGCACTTATCAATCCATCCCTTTTTCCCTGGCATGGAAGGAAAGCCGTGCTAAGCACCAGCATCTCGTTAGAAAATGGGAAATACTACTGGCATGAAAGATCCAACGTTATGAACACGGTTAAGCAAATATTTAAACAGAATAGCATAAAGTCTCTAGTTTCCTTAAAGCTCTGTGGGTTTGCTTGCCATACCTTACGTGTGTATGTTGATGTGACGTTAGCTTTTTCCATCTTCTTGAAAGCATTTCTGGTATCCTGGCTCTTACTAAAATGAGCATTAGGTGGTCCAAATGGCTGGCTCTCTTAAAATTCTTGGATCACCTAAATATATCTCCCTCTTGTTGCCACATTTTTGTGTGATCTTTAGTATTTACGAGGTCCAGGGATTTGACTTCTTAGCCGAATGGCGAGTGAGGCGGCAGTGTTCACGTCCTCCCCTCGGCTGGACGTGCTGTTCTCCTTTTGCAAATACGAGCTGCTCTCTATCTCCAAATAGGATAATATTTAATCTGATGGGCATCATATGGTGTTACAAAGTGGCGTAGCGTAATTGGAAAAAAAGAAGAACGGTTCAGGATTACGGCGAGACAACCCGGCCAAAATGTAAACCGAGCACATTACAAAGCACTACGGGACCTGCTTGTGCTCCAGAGTGCTATTTATGATCTTTAACTGATGCGAAAGAGCTGACAGGAGAAAAGACGAGCCCGTCTCTGTCCGTTTGCCATTAGGCTCTCTGCTCATGAGTATCTGTTTTCTAGGAGACATCACCCCTGGCAATTGTATGGCTGAGGGACACCGGAGCTGGACCGAAGAACCGGGGCTGTGAAAGGGCTGCTGATGTGATCAGAGACATGAAGCTCGAGTGTTTGGAGGGAAGATGAGGAACGCCTGGCTTAATTAAATTAGCAAAACGAAGGCTGAGGAAGATAGCTGCCTATAAATACACCGGTGAAAGACGGGGAGGGGAGAGCGTCAGCAAAGGAGAACTATTTATGCTCGAGGACAGTGTTGGCACAGGAACAAATGTAGGTAAACGGGCCCAGAATAAATTCAGCCTGGAAACTGGAAGATTGTTTCTGACAATTAGAGGCTGCGCACAAGCCTCCCCGTGGGAGCAGGAGGGATGAAACCTCTCCTGCTTTAGCAGGCGCTTGCTGGAGGGCTGGACCCCACCAACCGGGGATGCCGTGTAGCCCGATGCTCCTTCTCCTTTCTGTATTATGATTTCTGCCTCGGCTTCATGTTTATGCCAATTCTCCTCACGTCCCGCTCGCCTCCCTGTCCCCTGATAGGGATCTCAGTTGCTGGCATTGCTCCCTTCCCATGCAGGTGGCTGGCTTTCTTCTGCCTGTAATAACTTTCCCATGCGGTCAGGAGCCATATTCTCGGTGCTTTTAAATGTTTTATCTCTGCGCCCAATCCCTCTTCGTCCGTCTGTCCTTCTGATGTGTCTAAGTAGCCTTTTTGCTAAAAATAGGGGCAGCGAGTGGATGCAAGTGGGTGTGAGGAAGCAAAAGGATTTCTCTGCTTGCAGGTTGTGCCCGTGACAGCGGGCTTGGAGCCTTTCTTCATTCATTACCATCATAACTAAGAAATGCACTCCAACACTTCCAAAAAGGCTGGAGGAGAAGCATAAGACCAAATTCCTCCTGCAAACCGAATCATAACGCTGAATCCCAAGTGTCCCCGAGCAGAAAAGAAAGAATAATAATAAAAAAACCAATCTCTGTAAGGTATTATGTGAGCTTTCTGGATTATCTTCAGCAATCTCTTCAGCAAGGTAGTTGAAAATACCAGGTTTTCAGGGGAATCAGATGCCTTGCAGTGTGTGTTTTGGGTACCTGTAAGGCCTTTAGAACATCTGCCTTCATTTGTATTCTTCACTCACCGCTTAACTGGCCTCGGCCACACATGCGCTCCATCAGATACTCAGACAATTCCTCTTGATGGAGAAGCAAAGCTTTGTGGTGCTGCTTCTGTCCTGTTGCTGGCAAGTGCATCCCTTAGAACATTGCACTCCTTTCATTTCGTTTCAATTACATAGTTAGTTATCTTTATCAATCTTATCACATGGGGAAGCTGGGGATGGCGAGAAGGGATGTGGAAGTTTGCAGGCAGCCAGAATAAAACCCCTTCACTGTGATGCTTCACCTCATGTCCGAACCTACTGCCTCGTGTCTCAAATGCATTCATTTCTAGCCCCATTAACACCCATCCTTTATAAACCTCTGTTCCCCTTCCCTGTCATTATTGCAGCTTTTAGATTAATTCTTACCAATTCTTTTTTTTCATGGAGCAAAATAGAAAAGATATCTAGAATGCAATAATAAAAATAATCCTAAACAACGCAACCAACCAACCAAATTTAGTAAAGCAGCAGTTTGCACAGAGCAAAGTTGCTTTTTTTTATTATTCCCTTAATGCTTCAACATGTAATTGGGCTGCAGGTAAGGGGCTGAATAAGTCATTGATGGAAGGACAAAGATGCCGAGTTTCTCAGCAGAGTGGGGCGAGTGACACTGGGGACAGCACTGGGGTGGTGGGACTGGCCCGGCTTCTCTTTGGTGGGCAAGACCTTAAAGGGAGTGAACCGGTAAGAATCTAAACTGCACAACTTCTGCGTGCTCCTTCAAACTCCTCGCCACCTTGGGTTTTTTGATATGGATGCATAGGATACGGCCACACAACTGTTTTATTGTTGTCATTGTACATATTCAGATCCCAACCAGGTCAAATTTTCTATGCCAAGTATGGGGCGGTTGGGCTGGATCTTTTTCCTCCCCCTAGATGAAGCTCTTTGCTTCGTGCACCTGTAGAATGACTTCAGAGTGCTGCGTGTAGTATCTTTTTTCCAGTTTCTCCCTTTGTTGATTTGGATCCTAAAGCAGGAAAACCAATACTGAAATTCTCGCGCCTTCTCTTAATTTATTTAGTGCTACTGTGGCTCTGCTCAGCGAGGGCGCCTCAGCAGGAGGGTTTTAGCAGCCGAGCCCCACTGTGCGGTGCATGGGAGCATCTCTGCTGCAGCCCCCCGAGTGCTGCTGGACAGTAAATCAATAGTTCTTCGGTAACTCAAACCCAAAGCAACGTTGTGCTGGGCTCCACGCGTGGCGGGGCTGATCCTCCTCTCCTCCTCCTGCTGATCCGGTGCGTTGCTTCTGAGATGCTGTCGTAAAGACTCTTTTTTGGGGGGGAATATGTTAGATGAGATGGAAAACCAGGCTGAATTCCTTGCTGAGCTGCCTCCTTCATGCCTCTTGATGCGTCCATCTGGTAGCGGAAAGGAAGACATCATTAATTTTCAGCCTGATCTCTACTGAAGGATTGAGCTCCTTCTCCTCATGGTCACCACTAGTCTAGAAGATGCCAAGACGGCTTCAGTGCTGGTCAGGGCTGTGGGAAGTGGTGACCCCGGCTGATGGGTTGGTTTGTTTGCAGGTGCTGCCACACAGCTTCTAGTACCCCTGGGACCAGACCTTTGAGGGTTTCTGCTGTTGCTTTTATTCCATTTCAGGGGCAACACCCTGTCCCCCTCTTCAGAAATAATTGCAGTCTCTCCTCCATGGTCTGGAGATGAGAGAGTTGGGGTGTTCAGCTGGGGAAGAGAAGCTCCGGGGAGACCTTATTGTGGCCTTTCAGTACTTAAGAGGAGCCAATAAGAAAGATGGGGACAGGCTTTCCAGCAGGGCCCATTGCGATAGGACAAGCGATGATGGTTGTAAACTAAAGGAGGGAGATTCAGGCTGAACATGAGGAAGAAGTTTTCACGATGAGGGTGGTGAGAGCCTGGCCCAGGTTGGCCAGAGAGGGGGTGGATGAACCATCCCTGGAGACATCCCAGGCCAGGCTGGACGGGGCTCTGAGCAACCTGAGCTGGTGAAGATGTCCCTGTCATGGCAGGGGGGGCACTGGGGGAGCTGGGAAGGTCCCTTCAGCCCAAACTTATGATTCTATGACCCAGTCTCTCTGTGCCAGGTCTGGTGGTGGCTGCTGCTCCGCAGGTGAACAGGCAAAGAGAGGATGAGGATGGAGGAAGAGTGACCTCTTCAAACCTGGGCTGCTATCTATTGCTGCCGGCGCAAAGGGGCTACATTTGTCCCTTGTGCAGTCCTCGCTGTGACCTGCTGCTGTGGCGTGCTTCCAGGAGAGTCATCAGGCACTAAAAATACCCGGGAATAGCTGATGGTGTGTCTTATCTCCACACGTTAGCGCAACGAGCCGGGAGACCGACTCCAGCTGGGGCGCTGCTGCCCGTGGTCGGCTGCTCCCCCGTCCTGCTGGGCCAGGACAGAAGTTTGCTGGTCTCCTCAATGGGACTCAGAGGTCACGGCGCCTTGGCTTCGCTCCACGGCCTCACCGCCACGCTTGCGAGGCTGTCGGAGCCACTTTTCCTCTCGCGCTGTGAAACCAGGCATTGACAGGCAGGTCAGCTCTTCCAGCGCTCGTGGCTTTTAGTGCCTTTTGCAGGCAGGGTGTCGGACCTTTGGCACAGCTTCGCTTGGCTCTCCAGATGTAACTTCACACCAGAGGGACTGAAGTCTTCCAGCTTCTCCTCATCCTCAAGTGGGAATGAGGAGCTGGTGTCCGGAGTATCCAAAGTCTTAAAGCACAGCCCCTACTTATCCGTGAAGGGATGATGGGTGCAAACACCTTCACCTTTCTCTTACAGGACCAGCCAGAACTCCTGGAGTGTTCCACAAGAAAGGAAGAGCCAAGAGCTTGCAGTGTGTGCTGCGATGTTCTTCTGTCTGTCGTGTGACCAGAACTTTGCTGCTTTTCCTCCTCTCCACACTTCCATTTGTTGCCTGTTATCATTCAGGGCGCTGTTCTATTCTGTGGGATTTCCTGCTAGATGGTGCAAAGCCAAGTGCCACAGGGCTCCGAGGAGCTGCTGTGGACCTCACTGGTTCACTTGGGCCTCTTTGGTGGCCAGATCTGGAGGTTACAGCCGTGGGCTTGCTCTGGTGCAGTTGTGGGTCATAACCACCTAATAGAAAAGCCTTGGCCGCTCTGGGCAGCCTGTGTCAGGTAGAGGAGGTGTCCTGGACACCCCACTGTGTTAAATACCTGTTTTATTCTAGTCTGTGCCTGAAGGGACCCGTGCTCCATGGCCTTGTGTGCTGGGTTGCAAATAGGAGGATGCTCTACTTTAGCAAAGCGCGTTGGGTTCTTCAATCAGCGATGGCCGTGTCCGTAACCTTGCTTGTAACAGCCCTCGGAAATGACTACGCTTTGTCATCCATGCTAAACACATTCAGCCCTGGAAAATAATGATGGGGAAGGTGTCTCTTGGTGGAAAAAGGGGCAAGTTCTTTGGCTGGAAACGCCAGCCTGTGGCCATGCAAACCAGGCTCGAGGGCTGGGCAATCGCTGCAGTTCGACTGTGCTCAAGCTCTGGGTTTTTTTTTTTTTGCTTTAAACTCATCTCTCGCTTTTAATTCAGCTGTTGTATTTATGACTCTCGCTTTCTAATTACAGGTGGTTTCCCTGGGAAGCTGGTCTGTGTGCATGCTGGGGAAGCGGGATGTGGTTCCCTCGCTGCAGCTCCGATCAAGTGTGGAGTTCAGCGAGGGGACAGCGAGCAGGATTCAGGAGGAGATGGGTGTCTGCTGTCCTCCCGCACTGCAATTGCCTCTTTCCTTATTTATAAGTGCAAGCAAACAGGTGCTAAAAGCTTTTCTCTCTTGTCCTTCTCCTTGCGTTGCACGGACTGTCTCCCGAGATCTCTCGTTGCGACGTGCTCTCTCCCTCCAAAGCTACTTCTGCGTTTCTTGGTATTTCTGCAAGGACTTGATTTATCTATTTGTCTTCCCATCTCCTTTGTTATAACTGGGTTTGGGCAAAGGACTGGCTGGAGTCATTCTCTATGGGGGACGTGGGTTTTGGAGATTGCCTACTCACATCAAAAATGGCTTTTTTTTCATCCGGGTGCTGTCTGGCATCCCCATTCAGGGTCACCTTTTGGACTAGTTGAAGGGTTATGCTCTAACAAAGTTAGTACCTGTGAATCTCTGCTTCGGTGCCCTCAGTTTGCTCATTCAATCCAGTTGCCTGGATGGATCCTATGGGTATCGATTCGCCCTCAGAAGGACGCAGCTTTGGGAACAGGTTGCGTATATCTTCTGTATGGCACGGTTCCTTAACCTTTCTGCTCCACAAGAACCCAGAAAGCCTCATAAATCCCTTCAGGTGCTCATTGTGGCTGCTCATGGTGTGTTTTTAACCAGGCAGCTTCTAGATGTGCTCTCTTGAACTGTTTTCAAAACCCCATCACTGACGCTGTCACTCAAGAAAAATGTATTCATTATTATTATTATTATTTTTAGGAAATATGCAGTCTCACCTCATGCATAAAATTAGTTTAACGAAACGGCAGGAATGGGAAGGAATACTGGCCTTCCTGTGCTTGTTTGGGGAGCAAGCGAACAATTTCTTTGCTCCTTCTCAGGCCACAGATGAGCCACGTGTCATTGAAACTGCATTGAAACTGCTTCCTGTGGAAGGCAGGAGTAGTGGGGAGAGGAGGACATGAATGAAAAACCCAATGGTTCTCCACACCCCCACCCTTCTTGTACCACCCTCTTCTGGTCTGTCTGACATGTCCAGCATCTCTGGGTACCCTTTGCTTTGCTGCTGTCCTTGCCCAGGTCTCCACGTGTCTCTTGATGTAGATTTTCATGCGAGCTGGTAGGAACTTTGTATCCTGGGGAGCCCGTTGTCTTCTCAGACTTTGGTGGAATGGGTCAACTATTAATGGAATTAGAGTGAGAAAGGCCGAAGGATGGGTTGGGTATAAGTGTGGGAAGGAGGCAATTAGAGGCAAACTGATTTTATTTCCATCAATGGACGTGAACCAAGTCGAGGTTCTGCGTGTCTCCCCGTTCCTTCCTTCCCTTGCAGTTTGTATGGGATGTTGACACTTTTCCCTCTTCTTCTTGGCTGTAGGAGATAGACGCTTTTTAAACTGCAAGGTGAGGCTTTTTTCAGCTCATCAAATCCTCTCTGGTGGCACCAGGGCTGTGAGAAACCCTAAAAGACTTTGAGATAGGCTGCATGCAGTCTCCTTTCTTTTGGATGCCAACCTCTGGCTCCCTGTCCTCCAACAGCCTTACATCCTTGTGATGGCTTCCAGCACCTCCTCACCCTTGGGCTCCTGCAGCTCTCTGCTTACTCCAAGCTCTTTCCTCCCTCCAAGTTGTCTTTGGTCCCCATCCATCTCCCAGCTTTCCTCTACAGCTCTTCTTAAATTCGCCTCTTGATGCTCTTTGGAGATCTCCTTTCCATTCCCCACACTTTCTTCTCACAATGGCCCAGGTGCCTCCAAGGTGGTGTTTGACCCCAGCCCCTTCCCAGAGGATGCACTCAGCATCTTCCTAGAACACCAAATCACATGCACCACAGGAACATGCTCGGATTTATGTCGTACTGTTAAATACCATTGGCTTTGCTGACCAACATCTACATTACGTTGCAGCGACAAAATCTCCCTGAAGCCTGGAAACAAGTGAAGACACCATGAAAGAGCGCCTGGGTGTGGGAACAGCTCCACTGGTGCACAAAAAGGTATATACAAATGTATTTTTAAGCCTGCTTTTCCTCCTTCTCCCCATTGCCACGGCTTGGTCTTGCTGTAGAGCACGCGCGTTGGTGGCTGCTGGTGGTGCCTGGATGATGGAAGCACTGATCCAGCTCGCGGCCCGACCCTGTTTGACATGGCGATGTGCTGTGCGGCCAGCGTTAAGCTCGTCTCTAGAGCTTCTCTAAGCCAGGATCACAGGCCAGATTGAATCAGAGGAAAACCTTACAGCTTTTCCCAGAGCTCCTGCTCTCCGAGGGGGGATTTCCAGAGTACATGGGGATTTGTTAGTGACGTGGGATCTTGAGTAGAGCAGCCTTGGCTGGGAGGTTTTATCTGTTTTTATAGCTAGCACAGGTGGGTTTTTCTGCGATAAAAGCTGTAAACACCAAAGAAGCCAGGACGCTTCTTCCTGGATTGTAATAATCCACTTCTAGCTCTGATTCACCCCACAGGAATAGGACTCGCTGCAAGTATGGCCCAGGTCAAGCTCTGTTTGTAGGAGATAAGAGGGTCAAGCCTGGAACCAGTTCCTTCAGAGGCGAGCTGGGCAAAGAGGGGGTGCTGCTGGTGTCCCAATGGGGGAGAAATTCAGGGAGACCCAGCCCCTTGGTACACATCAGAGAATCCACCGATACCCGTCTCTGGTTTCTTGGGGAGAGTTTTCCTTGCTCTTGCAAAGAAAAGTGGACATTCCCTTAAAATACCTTTCAGTGTGAGCTACCTGGTGCTGTTTTACTTGGCAGGAGTGCAGTTGCTTTCTCTCTCCTTTAAACTGGCTGTGATTGGAAGAACGCTTCCCCTAAATGTTCCCTAAGAAGTTCTCATTGAAATAGTGATGACTTGGGCTTGGTGCATCCATCCCGTAAGGCAAACAAGCAGCCCAAGCTTAAATGCTGCACCAACTGTAAACCTTTTGTTTTCTAACTGGGAAATTGATTTTAAATCCAAACCTCTTTAAAAATCTAATTAATTTCCTTAAAAAAAATAAAACCAGGGAGAGTCTTTTTCTCTGTCATGCTCCAACGGGCAAAAGGAGGAGAAGGAAATAATTCTTGGCTGTGTTTCTTCAGGGCGTCCTGTTGATAACCTGGATAATCCGATTCTGATTTTGGCCTCGAGTCTGTTCCTGTGGACAATCGCATTTCTTCAAGGACCGAAGACTGCACTGCTGAGTCAGACCTGGAGCAGAATGTCTGTTTTAGTGGTAAGCTTTCATGGTTGCTTTTTGTTTTCTTAGCCACCAAAGGCCCTATAGGAAGCTTTTATCATCTTAGCAGTGGCTGCTTTATAGAAGATAGCTGTGGGTATGCCAACCACAACCCAGTTTTCCTCCCCTCTTCCTCCCCTCTTCCTCCCCTCTTCCTCCCCTCTTCCTCCCCTCTTCCTCCCCTCTTCCTCCCCTCTTCCTCCCCTCTTCCTCCCCTCTTCCTCCCCTCTTCCTCCCCTCTTCCTCCCCTCTTCCTCCCCTCTTCCTCCCCTCTTCCTCCCCTCTTCCTCCCCTCTTCCTCCCCTCTTCCTCCCCTCTTCCTCCCCTCTTCCTCCCCTCTTCCTCCCCTCTTCCTCCCCTCTTCCTCCCCTGCTTGTGGGGTTAAAAGAGAGAGAGAGAGGTGGGGTAGTAAAATGTGAAAGACAAGCGTATCCCTTGTGAGGTGTTTTGGAGAGAGTGTTCACGTGTGTGTGCCGTCTGCCCTGAAGAGAAAGATGAATTTGGAGAGAGGCTTGTGTGTACGTATCAAATCAAAGGTGTTTTGGCTGAGCAATCCATTTTCCATGCTTATTTAGGCAGTGACGCTCTTGCGTTTGGCTGGGGCTGTGGGATCTGCTTTGCCCATCAGGTGCCTATAGGTCAAGTGCTCAAATCCTAGCTCTTGAGTCCCAAAGTCCTTTAATCTTAACCTTTATGTTCTGTCTTTTACCACGCTCTCTGCAGCAAGGAGTTCACCAGCCTTCCCTGACTTTTCCTCCATTCTTTGGTGTAGCTGCAGCTGATTTTGCTCCGGGTAAGAAAAGGAGATGGGTTGTTCTGCATCTACAGCTGCCCGAGGATACAAGCGTGTGTGTCCCACGTGTCTTGTCTTTGCAGAGGGGTTTCTTCCCCTCCCTGGTCTTGGTGAGGCATTTCTCCTGCAAGCAGAGGGATGCTGGAGCAGGGGAATGCCAGCGGACTCCTTCCCCCCATCCTTTCGTGCCCATCGCGTACCCGCAGCCACCTCGGCGCTGGGCTTGCTTATAGGAACATTGTCAAGCAAAATTCTTTCCACCAAGAGGGATGTTTTCAGCTACTCAGTCACCCTCAAATGGCGAAGACACGGCACATCATCTGCATAAAATTAATTTATTTAGTTAAGGGAGGTGTTAATTAAGAGATCTCATTTATTGTGTCTCTGCAGACAGCTCTCGAGGGCCTTTTGAATTGTCATCTCTGGTGACAGCAAAAGCTAATGGTGTCACCAGTTAATAGCGGAATGATTCACGCTGAGGGACGAAACGGGAGATGGTGGAGGAGGAGTGAAGGAGACGTGGCAGGAGCTGGCAGCAGAGCCTCAGGAGCACCTTGGAAATGGCCTCAAGTTGCATCAGGAGAGGTTTAGATTGGATATTTGGAAATTTCTTAGTGGAAATGGTTGTGAGGCACTGGAACAGGCTGCCCAGGGCGGTGGTGGAGTCGCCATCCCTGGAGGGGTTGAAAAGATGCGTAGATGAGGTTCTTAGGGACATGGATTGGTGGTGGACTTGGCATTGTTGGGTTTGTGCTTGGGCTTGGTGGTCTTAATGGTCTTTCCAACCCAAACGGTTTGATGGTTGGCAGGGCAGAGCAGCTGAGCAAGCCCACGGGTGCCAGGGCACGTGCAGCCAAAATATAGATCAAACCAAAAATAACCGACTGTCCGTGTGATCTGAACTGGAAAAGAATCGTTGAGTTATTTGAGATAATCAACTCTTTCTGCACACCGAGAGGTTAATTCTCTTTGGTTAATCAGGACGTGTCAATGTGATAACTGAGGGTAGGAATGTAGACCTAACACCAAACTTACGGGTTTATATTTAAAATCTCTTAGAAAATAACGAATACCCTTTATCTGATAGCGTTACATGCTCCAGTACAGCTGTTTAGAGGCATCTCCTTCAGGAAAAGCTGTGTCTACACTTTTTTCCCCTATTTTTCTTTTCTCCTCCTTCTCATGATCTGTATCAAGTCGCTTTTGGAGGGAAATTGATATTCTCTTGATGCAGAAAATAGGCCAAAAGGAAAACAAAACCCTAAAGCGTTCCAGCAGAAATGCTGGACTTGCTGAGCAGGTGCTTCTGCCTTCTCCTCGTCAAAGACGGTTTGTGTTTTCAGCTGCACGATTTGTTCAATAAATGCAGCATTGCTGTGCTTGGTAAACCAGCCCCATCTCTTCTGGGCTTTCCCCCTCGTGTGTCCTCCAGGCTCACAAACCCCACTCTGGTCGCAAAGCCAAACTTCCAATTTCTGTCCCCAAAGAAGCGTGAGGGGCGGAGGGCGACGGTGCCACAGCCGTTTTCCAGCAAAGGAGCCTCCTCCCGGCTCTCCATGCGGCGAGATGATTGAACAAGTTTGTATTCAGGGAGAATATGGGGCACCTATAGAAAAATATACGCCTGCTAGAAGGTTATTGTAACCGTCTCTTGTTGCACATACCGAACTGGCAATTTTCTCCAGGTTGCTGATTTGTTTTTCTTTAACTAGCGGACATGTATTACTTCTTCCTTTTTTAATTGACTTCCAGTGATTTAAACTGGTGTAAACATCAACCTCATATAGGCTACCATTATTTAATCTTTATATATATATATTCTAAACTTGTTTTGAAGCATGTGTAGAATGGCAGCGGCCACACAGCTCGGATAAGCCCCTGGTTGTGCCCCTGCCAAGGGGGATGGAGGTTTTGGGGTGGTTTTCTGATGCGATGAGCTCAGCATTGGTTTGTATTGTGCTCAGCTGCTCAGGAGTGGTTTGAAAGAGAGAAAAGGCATTTTCCCAAGCAAACGTTGTGGGGATTTCAGTGTGGAAGCATCACCGAGCTCCCATTGTGGTAACGGGACCTTTTCCCCTCTGAGTTAGCTCTTCCCTTGTGATGCTCTGCTGGAGACAGGCAGAATAGGGAAATGTGGTGTGAGATGGAAGTTTCTTGCTCCTGGTCTAATCCCAAAGCAATAGCCAGGCTTTCCTGTGTAGGGTGAGTTCTTTTCCCTTTGGGAAGAGCTTTTTCTGCCTGGGGATCGGCTCCTCGGAAGCCACGTAGGGTCTTATCGAGGCTTGCTGTGGATTCTCCGCTGGCTGCTACGGTTGCATCCCCAGGGCTGCCTTGTCTTGCAAACTGCTCTTGTACGGCACGGCCTCAGTTTGTGCAAGAGGAGCAGCAAAGCAGTGGCCTCGCTGGTGTAAATGATGGGAGATGGGTGGAAGGGAGCGCAGATACAGCTCCGACCTGCCCGGGAGGGATTGTGGCTCTGCATGGAGCGGGAGCGCCGGAGCCCTGAGGAAGGGGATGCTGGGGGAGCAGGAGGCAGAATCATTGGGGATTCATTTAAACCGTGGTGTCAGATCCTATAAATCGGAGGGGCTTTTGCATATTTCCATATTTATATATGAAAATACCACCAAGTGGCTTAAAGGCAATTGAAATAAAAACAGGGCTGTCAGAGCTTGAAAAGTACCGGCAAATCTCTAACAGACCGTTTAATACAATAGTATGGGCTTGGAAAAAAAGCTCCAAGCGGAGGGAGGATTTTTGCATGCAAACGCCTGGCCGGCCCCGTGTTGGTGCCTCGGGTTAATGTGGGGAGGGTGTGGGGTGAAGGGACCTTTCAGCCTGGTTTCCATCACACAAGGAGGTGCTGGAAGGGACTCTGGGCTGCTTGGGTTTCCCTCGGGTGCTTTCTCACTGCCTGGTGTGTGCTGCGATGGTTTGGGGTGGGTGGGAAGCTGAGCTCCATGGCTCCTCACCCCAAAGCTGCAGGCTGGGGAGGGCCTGTGGGGCTGAGCATCGGTGTTAGGGATACAGATGGGAGCACTGGCATGAGGGGGTGCAAGCATTTTACATCCCGCAGAGGCTGTATTTGGGTGCAGGCTGTTTCCCTTCCTAGTGGAGACTGTTTCTTTCCCTCTCCCATGAGTGTGCTCTTTTCCTTTCTCATCTTTGGTTATCGGTCAAAACGAGAATTCTTCAAGCCACTGGTCCGAATCACCCCCACTGACCTTCTGCCGGTTAGCGAGTCACTTCCCATGGATTAATTTGAGGAAGCATTGCAGAGATTTACGCTGAGTGGGTACAGTGGCCCTCCAGGTTTGAAAACATACTCCTTAAGTGACTCCAACATCCTCGTGCTGCTTTTTGGATGCCTTTAGACCTTGTCCTCCTTGGCTGGGCTTGGGTTACCTGGTCAGTGCTCAGCTCTTTCTGCTCTCCCCGAGTCGGCCCCGAATGTCAGTGCAACATACTGTAGCTCTTAGGTCTGGCCTCTGGTTTTTATACACACCAAACACCTCTAAAGAGAAGCTCCAGCTTTCTTGATGCAAGGACAAGAGCGAGCCTCCCCCTTCTCAGTCATTCAGGGCTTGTTTCTCCCCCTCTTCAGCTGCAAGCTGGGGGCTGCTGCCACATCTTCACTTCTGAAGTCTCCAAATCAAAAGGAAATAATTAGCAGAGGACGAGAAAGCTTGGACAACAACAAGCTGTCAAGAAGGAGAAGGTGCTAATGTGGCTGTCATCCCGCTTCCCTCCTGGGCGCTCCCCGGAGGTGGCAGCCTGGGCGCTCGGTGTCCGATGGAGGAGAGGACAGGACGCGAGGCTGTCCCCAAACGTCAGCTCTCGTCTCATGAAGACGCATCTTGCTCCGGGCCGGTTCCTCCTGCTGTCCCCTGCCGCGTGGTCGGGAGGGATTTGCTGCACGGACAGCTTGGACACCGACGGCTGCGGCTTCCCCGGCGCAAGTGCTTTCAGCTTTTATCCGCCTGAAATCGATTTGTATCCTAAAAGTGCCTATTTCTCTTCATTACAGAGAGACAGGCATGCAGAATGAGGAGCTCAGCTGTAGGTGTCTGCAGTTATTAAGTTAAGCAAGACGAATCCCGGTGTCAGCACTTCCCTTGGCATTGCTCAGGGGTTGCTCCTCCTCCTGCAGGACTCCTCGTGGTGACTTTGGCGCGGGGTGACATTCTTGGGAGCCTTGAAACTTGCTGGATACGTTGTGCCTGAGATACGGCGTCACTTCGTGGGAAGAGGCAGGCTCCGAGGCTGTATTTCTGCAGCGGTCCCGCACCGTGGCTTCCTCCTATTTCCTCCTATTCCTCCTTCCATCCTCTTTGCCACAGGATGTATTTTGTAATACTATTCAAAGAGAAAAAAAGCGGGGTATTGGCTTTTCAGGGTCCTGAGCCTCTGAGAAAGTGATGAACGAAACCTTGATTGCGGGACTGTTTTCAGCGGCAAAATAAACCTCAGTTATTCCTCGCGCGTTTTTGGGCTGAGGACCAAGCTCTCCCTGTTTGCAGGTGCTTCTTGCGAGTGTCCTTCCTTCGCCTTGATGAGCAAACAGCACGTGTAATTGCATCTCTAAGGGATCTTCAACTAGACGTTTCTCCCTGATTTATCTTTAATGTTGCTGTCGGCTGAGGTGCTTTGGGATGATTCTGCTTTGTCAGGCTGGAAGATGAGATTCCATGGAGGTCTTCTCTCTTTCTCTCCCCCATCTGTCATCCTTGCTATGGTGATGCTGCTGTAATGGGACACACTGGGCCACTTAACCCCGCAGGAGGACGACACTCTGGTTCCCTTGTCACCCCTACCCTCTGTGTTTCCAGCCTCTGGCCACCAGCGTGCAGAGGTTGTTGCCACCTGTGCAGAACAGGCCATGGTTTGAGGGAAGGACCCAGATTCTGGGGTGCAAGGAGCAGTGGCCCACAGGGCATGGCCAGCTCAGGTCATTGCTACTACCCATTGCTGGGTGGGGGGAAGAAGCAGGGCTTAGCTGCACAAATCCAGAGGTGCAAACATCTGGGGCACTTCATTCAAAGTTGACACAAAGGTTGGGTGTAAACCTTCCCAAAGCTGTGAGCTCTGTGGTGGGCCTGTCACTCCCCATTGCCCCGCTCCATCAGGGCCTTTCTCCTGGCTGCTGGCACCAGCCATGGGCATCACAGGAGGCAGGTTTTAAGGCTGGCAGTGAATTGCTAGGGGGTTTTTGGAGGCCAGGGCTTGTTAAACTCCTAAATGAACTCTTACACACTTCAACCGTGGTCTTCTTGCTGCTGGCTACACAGAGGAGACTTCACCTGGCCAAGGCGAGCCCAAGCATGGGCGAGCTCCCAGCAGCTGGGGCAGAGGGAGCACCAGCTCGGCCTTCAGCAAGACTTTTGCCTGTTGATTTTGAAGAAAGAACGAGGATTTTTGCCAGTAGCCCTGCAGGGATGTACAGTGCAGTGTTTTCTCCAGAGAGACGATTCATTCCTTGGTCTGTTCTTGTGCTCCACCCGTCACATTTATGGCAGCATCTCTCACCTCCTCGTGGGGATTGCTCCCACCTCCTGCCGCCCATCTCCCCACAGGCCCACGCCATGTCCTCCAGGACCCACCGCTTCTTCCTCTACTTGGCATTAGAGGGCACTCAAAGGAAACCTTCCCTCCCACCCTGCTCGCCAGGCTCTGCAGGCTGCCCACCACACCTGGAGCAGAGAGCTGACCCCCAAATGGGACCCAGCCGCAGATTTACCCTTTGCCTTCACCCTCACCGCTTTGTTTCGGGTTTCTGGCCGTGCCTTTGCCGGTCAAAGCCGCTCAGAGTTTTGTCTCTGACATTTGGAAGGCAGCATCTGTGGCGCTGATAAACCCCGCGCGGCTTCTCCCCCGCCTCGCCCTCCGTCTCCTCCTAATTGACATCTCTGAATCTTGTCTCCGTTTGACAAATCAGGCTACTTATTATAAGTGATGACATGTATAAATATTGCAGGCATTCGTTTTACATCTGGATACCCTGATAATAAAAGCTAGCAGAATCTCTTCCTGCCCGCCTTGCATAGCAATTACTACCAAAGGGTTTTCTCCTCCATCACTGGAGCGGGATGTGGAGAGCGAATTGTGTCTGTGACAGCAAGATTTCCCTCTTGCATCGGGAAAACGTGGTTTGGGGCAGTTAAATGACTTATTTTTTTCTCTTCTAGACTAATGCGGCAGCACAGTGAAACCACGCAAGCTGTGGGGGTCTTCCAGGAGCCCTTTGCCTTTGGAAATTCTGGGGTTGGGTGGACCCGAAATTCTGGGGTTGGGTGGACCCAAACTTGTGGGTTTGGTGGACCTTGGTGTCTGGGGTGGGACAGCGGGTGCCATTGCTGGTCGTGGGTGCAGTTTCCACTCGTGGGTGCTGTCCCTGGGTGCTGTGGGAGCCCAGAGCGGGCTCCGCTCCTGCATCCTGGGCTGAAGCTGTCAAATCGCAGGGTATTATTTTTAGCCTGATTTCCCGAGGAAAAGCAGCTTATGCGATTGTACTGTCTGTCAGCACTTTTCCTCCCACCAGCCTCCTCTCCATGAGTTTTGAACCCCTTGTCAAATTTACCAGGAGGGACCGAGAGCTCCCCAGACGTGACGTTCCCGCACGTTCCCCTGCAAATTAGCGCTGGAGGCACCTTCCTGAAGGACCAGGTTGGGTCAGAGCATCAAGGGGCAGCAGGAGATGCCGGGGAAGGTGTGAGATGGGAGGCTGGGAACGGCCTCTCCGCTGAAGGCTTCATATCTCAAATACAGATATTAAGCTTTCATGCCTTAATTAAAGTTAATTTCTGGGAGAGGCGTTTTTATTACAAAAGATTCCTCCAGCTCAGGCGTGTCCACACCATCTGCTTGGGGCCGCAGGGGCAAAGCCCTCGACCCTGCTGGCAGCGGGGACGCTGCGAGGAGCAGCTCAACACATAAACCTCTCTTCTTTCCCCCATCCACTTATTATTGACAGTAATTTATCCGTTTTTATAAGAGCCAAGTGCTGCGGCTGGCAGGGGACGGCGCAGAGCGTGATCTCCTATAGCTTTCCTTGGCGTGGCTTCCCCGGTGGCTAATAGTGAGGTTGAACAGATTGTTCTTCACGGGGCTATCGCCGTCTCCGTTGTCCAGCTATTTATTTTCGTTAAGCTTTCAGGGAGGTAACGGTTTGCGATTCCCACCCTGTGACAAAACTGGATGGGAGATATTAAATGGTGGCTTAACTGAGACAGACACGTGTGCACGCACAGGAGCTCCTGTTTCTTAGGAAACTAGTCTTAATAAGAGACAGCTCTTATTAGCGCTTGCTTACTCTATCGGTTGGGGTGTTTGCCACGAATGGAATGATGGGAAATTATGGGAATGGGAATTATAGGAAATCTTAAATGAAACAATGGTGCTAATAAGCTGTCATCAAAACCAGGGAGGGAAGGGACCTACTTCTTTCCCATCCCACAACCCTTCCTGAGATTACGAAAGCAGCTCTTTTTCTTACATCAGGATAAATCCAGGATACTTTTAAAAATGATTATTACTTTTTTTTTTTTTATTTATTTAAAACTGAAGATTAAACTCCCAGGACTGGTTTGTGAATGGGGATGTGGGACACAGAGAGGTACAAATCCCTGCTTTGAAGAGCCTGACTGAGCTGTCTGCACCCCCGGACAGTGCCCAATGTACCAGGTTATTTGCTCTTTGTGAAGCTCTTTTCCTTATTCTTTCTTCCTTTTTAAATATTATCATTTTTTTTTAAACTGCTGACAACTCCACAATGATGCTGAAAAACCTCTGGCCTGGGTAAATAAGTTCATTTGAAATGGCCTTTCTTCTCTCTCCCCATGAGATCTTGGGTTTGCAAGTGGACGTACTCGGATTAAACCCATTTTGTCTCAATTTCCAACTGTCCTTACTCACAGTGGAGTGAGGGGATTTTGCCCATAAACACAGATTCTGAGTAATTCTCCATTTAGAGGCCTTTGCTGCTGTCTTCACCCTCGAATGGCCAACGGAATCTTGAGGCTTATTGCCTCGTATTTTGATGTAAAACCTGAGCCTGGCTCCTGATTTACTCAAGAGGGATCCAAATGTACTCGGAATGTGCCTGGGATTCCTTGTGAAATGTTCACCTGCTTAAAGAAAGCTTTTTAAAAAGCCCCGTTTATTAAGAATAAAGAAAAAAGAAGGAAAAGCCCTTTTTTACCACTTAATGCAGTGATGGGTTTTTTGCGTGTGTGTGCAAACTTTAGATGAAAGGGGCAGAACTCCTAATTATATTACCTAGGGAGGCTTAATAATGTTTGCCCAAAGTATCTTGTCGTGAAAATTCACCAGAGTAAATCCAGTTTAATTTCCACCCAAATCCCTTCGCTTCATTCCTTCCTGCTTTGCAAAGACCTTTGCAAAGGAGAAACGGTGATTTTGGGTTCCTTCAAAGGCCATTTTTGCATTTGGAGAGGGCTGGTGAGGATGTGGGTTTGGAGATGCTGTGCTACACAACCTCCCATGCTGGCAGGATTTAAGACCAGCTTATATTCCATCTGTTCCTCGGCGGTTTGGTTTTTGAGATACTTATTGATACCTGTATTCTTGTAATATCTTCCTGGAATGAGTGAGAGGTACTTAACTCCGGACTAAATTGGGCTGGCTCAGCTGCAAAGGACCAGCACTCCCCAAACGAATAAGCCTTAAATTAGTCTGGTTTGGTCCTGGGTAAGAAAATAAAACCCAGGAGGGTTATTTCCGAGCATCTGTAAGAATCGAGACCCAGAAGCCCTTAAATGAGGCTGTCTCAGGCCCTGGCTCGTATGATAGCAAATAGTAATTAGCCAACCTAAATGTGCTGATGAGTGTTTTATATCTGCTCTCTCCAACCTCACCACGGTACTGGGGATGTAATCTCAGAGATGTTCTTCATTAGCAGTTAATAGGTTTTTCTCTCTTGGAAATAGTCGGAGTTGTAGATGCCGTTTTCTAACGGGTGTTGTGTTGGTGGCTGTTGCAGGGCAGCTCGACCACACAGCCGGGGCTTCTGTGTCATCTCCACCAAATTTCCATCCTTGCCCCCGCTTTTTTAAACCCGCCCTTGGCTTTTGTGCCATCGAACGTCATTCCACGCCTGTTCATCTGGTTCTCAGAGGCATCATTTCCTTCCAAATGATGCCAAAACTCATTGTTTTGGGTTGTTTTGCCTCCTAAGCAGTGAGTTTGATGAGTGTTGGTCCCCGGTTGTTAAGGAGACGTTGAATGTGAGTGGTGACCGAACAGTCTGCTCAGCAAAACCCCTCCAGACTGCCTCCTTTTTTGGTATTATCTATTGCAACCTATTTTTTTAGGCAAAGCTTTTCTTTGCTTCACAATTCTTATTGCAATGTTCTTTTCCTGCAGCTTAACTAATCCTTTGCCCACGTGACAAAGCATCAACTGCTTTTCTGAAGTCCAGATGGTCAAGCGCTCTCACAAAAGACAAAGATTGGCTTTTGTCTAAGAAAAAAAAGCTGTTATCTCCCAGAAAAATATATTTACCAGGCTTGCCTGATGGAATCCATCTGCATGAGATCCAGTTTGCGTTTTATACCTGTTTTCGTATGTTTTGTGTTGGAGTTGTTTCTCAAGCAGAGATGCTGCTTGGCCAGCCTGAGCAACCTGTAGCTGCCTGGATCGCGTCCTCCCGCCCCAGCCTTAAATATTTTCTCCTCTCTAATCTCATATCCTCCTTCCCTCCTGCTCCCCCTGCCTTGTTAGATTAGTCTAAAATAATCTGCGGAGAAAGAAGTCTCTGGGAAGCCAGGCAGTGCCGCTGAAGTGATTATTTCCACTACAGTAAAGGTTGAAAACCGGTTACAATTATCACTCCTGGTTTTACATGCTAACGGGATTTGCCTTTGGGGGATTAAGCAAACTGTTCTGTCAGGCAGGTGAGTGTTTTGTTTTGCTCCTTTGAACCGTCTTTTCTCAGGCTGCCGGGGAGTTAGCAGGGGAAGATGAAGGATGCCGAGATGAAGATGAAGGATGCCAAGTAGTATCCGAAGCACGGATCATGTTTGAACTCTTCCAGGCGATACAGCTGTGAGTTGAGGGGCAGTGGGGGAAATTAAACTTGGATGTTTCAAGACAACAGAAATAAGGAGACTCAAATCCAGACTGTGCATGAAGCTTTCAGGCTGGCACCCTGTGGCTTCTCAAGGGCTTTGCTCAAAGGACAGCGTAGCCTCCTGCCTGAAATTTAGGGGATGGAGCTTCTGCCTCCAATGGATGATGTCTTTGTACAAAGTGCATGGTGCCATGAAAGATAGGGTCCTTGGTAATGGGAAAATGCAGCTCATTAGGGCAGTAGACCATCACGGAAAAGCAGCCTTCATCTCGCCACCTACTTTGTCAGTGCAGAAGACATCAAAAACTGGATGGATGGGTTTAATTTACAAGGTCACAGCTGGGTTCCACTGGGCAGAAACAGCCCAAAATGGGACCAGACCGAGGCCTTGAAGGGAAACAGGAAACTCTGAGGCCGGTTGTGATTTTGGGGAGAAATAACCAGAAAAATGATCTAAAGCTTTTATGGGAGATGGGGCTGATTTAGCCAGTGAGCAGCACAACAAGCTTTTGTTATGGAACATGGTTCTGTGCTACAAAACTCGGGTCCGTTTCCACATCTCAACCGTACAAAATCAGGAGATTTCACTTGTGCGTTGCTCCAGGTTTCTCTGAGAAGGTAGAGACCTTGCAGGCCCTAAAGGGCTGCGTTCTGCAAATGTCCACCCTCCTAAGTACAAAGCATCCTCTCTGTCCTTCCTGCCTGAGCCAGGATTACCTTAAACACCCCTGAGGAACCAGCCCTGTCACCCCTGTGCAGCTGGTGGAGGGGAAAGGCAGGACCAGAAATAGGCTTTCTGTTGGCTCTGTGGGGAGGCTGTAGCTTTAGGAGATGATTGCAATGAAACAAATCCCTGGCGAATTAATTGAAAGGGTCAATGTCTGTAGTTAATCAGTTAAAATTGCCTATAGTTACCCAGCTGTGTCTTTCATATCAGCCAGAAGATGTCTGCGAGGCAGAAGCCATCTAATATGTAGAGTGGGTTTCTTTGGCAGTGGTTTTTCAGTGGACACATAGACAAGTATGTTTTTGACACTTATCTGGGTTTTATCTGGGATCTAATTTTGCCTTCATTGCCCCTTGCTGTGTTGTTGGTGTGGTTTTCTTCCTCACTTAGGTGATGGTTGGAATAACTTGACTTAATGACATGTTTTCAGCCCTGATTTCAGTGATGACAGTTATTAACGGTTTCACGATAAGAAACAGGTGTTCCAGCATGGCCCATCAGGCAGAAGAAGAACAATGCCTCCCCAATGTCATTGTTCATGATGTATTCAATGACTGCTAGTTTTTTTTAAGGAAGATTTTATTCAGCCTCATAGGTAGCATTTGCTATTTAGCATGCAGGCTTTGGGCAAGCTAGTGGAGTGGAAAACCTTTTAATTTCTTTTTAATGCAAACATGGATCTTGCAAGACCTTGGCAAGTGATTGGAATGGGCGCGGGCTCTTGCTGATGTCTCTCAGCATCACTCGATGATCCCCTGCAAGAAAATCCTGGGGACTTCTTCTGGGCAATGTGGTTCAAAGGACAGGACGAAGCCTGAAGGGATCAGGGTGGTTCTCCTGGCTACCTCTGTTTTGCAATGAGGAGGAGCCACACTTGAGATGGTTTGGGCAGAAAACATCATTAGGATCATAGTGGCGTTGCAACAGTTCCCGGGGGCTCTGCTGCCCCTCCCCATGGATGGGTGGCTAAGGAGCGATGGCTTTGATATATCAAATACCATGGGTAATTTTTGCAGATAAGGTACGAACGTTGACCACTTGCCCTCAGTATGAGTTTGCTGGTCTATCTGCTTGGTTAAGACCTTGCACCATGCATTTCTGCTTCTCCTTTGCTGTTCGCGCTCTGCTATATATACATGTTGGGTATCCCTTGAGGGATAAATTTCTGTGTCTTTCACCTTCCCAGAAGGAAACTCCATAGGAGGAAGGAAGAGACAGAGCCTTCAGTGTTTGGAGGGCTGCCTGAAGGATGTGGCGGTGGGCATCTTCTCTTCTTCCTCATCCTCTGAGGATGCTGTGGTCCAGCTCTGCAAGGTAGGGCCATGCACTCCTGGCTTTGCTGAAGTGGCTCTATGAGCCTTGAAAACAGGACTGGGACACTTACAGCCTTCATTTCGTACCACAACTTATGGGTTCGTTCTGCAATCTATTTATTGCCCGGTGATGTTGGGTATCACAAAAGGGCAGATCAGCACAAGGTTTCCCCAAAGGTGCTTGATAAAGTCCCCTTGGCCTTCAGCGAGGCAGCGCTGCCTCCCACCCCAGTCCTACTGCTCAGGCTTTCTAGCAAAGAAAGATTAATTGGTGATAAATAATGCATTTTGTTCCTATCTAAAGGTTGTTTGATCTCCATAGTCTTCATTTCTCCAGTGACAGGGAGCTGAGTGTTAATAGCTATTTGTCACCCATTGCGGTGCTTAAGCAGCCTGAGCGGAGCTGTGCTCAGCTAACACATCCGTGCCACAGGCAGGGCTTCCCATTATTCCTTTCTTTACAAAAATTAACAAAAAGAATATTCCTGTTCTCCTGTGGTGACTTTTCACAGCAATTTCTCAAAGTGAAACAATTAACAAACATTAAACATCCTTTTTCTGGGAAAGCAGCAATCAGGAGAGAAGACACAGTATCCCTCTAAAATCTCCCTGTATGTATATACATGCACACAGAGCCCCTTCAAGGCTGAATAGAATTGGAAGTGATAGTTACCAGTATAATATTTAAACGAGTGTTAATTACCATAAACCGTTTGGATTTTAATGTCTCCTTCAGTACAGTGTGTAAATCAGGGCTGGAATGGACTTGTGAGCATGGATTGGGCCTCTGGTGTTGTGGATAAGAAGGACTGGTTTTTGTACTGGAATTTAGCTGCCTGGTTTCCATCAACGTTAATGGGAGCAATGGGGCCAAGCCCTGGTGACAGTCGGTGACAGCCCTGCCCCAAGCTTGTCCTCACTTTCCCATCCCAGCTCCCCTCCTGCAGAGGTTTCTCAAGGAGGATGCTGAGGTCGCAGATCAGATGCCGAAACAACTCGGGTTCGGATCTGGATGGAGGGATGTCTTGCTGTCAGTGTGAGGTAGCAGCTCATATGTATTTTATTGGGTACTAAGAATACGTTTTATAGGGTTTTACCCTCCAAACCGTGAGTGATGTAGTTCCGCGGTACATGGTTTGCTGGTACCCACATCTGCACCCTCCATCTCCTGTCCTCCCTTCATCCGCCCTGAGCTGCAACCCAAAGCAGAGGACAAGGAACTGTGCATAAAGCTGCTGGGGATCAGGAGATCTTCAGGTACCTTCTGACACCTCTTCAGCCCATCTTGTCCTTCCCCTTTGCCCCCCTCTCTGTGGGGACGCACTTTGCCTTGCAAAGTGTTCTCATTATAAATGCATCAGCCTTTACCGGTGTCACACGCGCAGTGTTCATTTAGCCCTCCAAGCTCGATTACATCTGAGGATGTCTTGGAGTAATTAAGTAATATTAGAACATTTTCTTTTCTATTTTTTTTCCCCCTTCTCTTAATGCAGCTTTCAAAGCACAAGCCTCAGTTCTCACCCACTAGAGCCCACTTCTCCGAGCCTCTGAATTCTCCCTAATGTACCTCTCCTTGAATGAAGGCTAATTACATTTCTGAAAGATGTCATTAGTGTCATATTCATGCTGGGTTTCGGAGAGCTGGCGTGCAGCAGAGAGCGCTCCCTTAGGTGTCTTTCAGCTTCACCACGTGAGGAGCGGGGTTCAAACCAACCGGGCTTTTTGGACAGCAAAGGGGAGCTCAGCCGGCAAAGCAAGAGATGCGTTGGGCTTTGTTGTGAGCAATCTCTTGCCTTGGATGTTTTGCATCCTTCATCTCCAGAACTCATCATAGTTTGCAAATATTAACTAATTAAGCCTCTCAGAGCTCCGGTGAGATAAGTAATTGCTGCGCTAACGTCTGGCATTATATCCGCTCTCTTCAAGTATCAAGCAGTGCTGTTCGCTATAGAGGAATAAAAGAACAAACCTTAAGCATACAAAAAGATAAGCGATACTTTTGGATTATCCAGCCATCTAACCTGCTGGCTGGCGCCCAGAAACCTGGAGCTACTGCAACAGGTACCTGTGGCATTGCTTTCCAAGCCTACGGTCCACGTTCCTCCCTCTTCTGTCTCTATAAACCCAAACGAGCCTTCCCCAGAGGGAAGAGAAGCCAGACTTTGTGTATTTAGGTAGCCCATGTTCGCATCACCGATGGGACGTTGGTTCCCAAGGAAACAAAAAGAAAACGGTGGTCACACATTATTATTTCTCTTTCCTGTGGTTACAAGGACAAGGTTCTGGTTTTGCACTATCACAGATCAGTGGGAGGTGGCCACCAGGCTCCCACAGGTGAGCACTGCTTTCAGGAGGTATTAGATGCTCATAAAGAGAAGGCACGTATAATTTAGGGTAAAATTGCCATGGAAATGCTTGTTCATGTTGTACCACGTAGCATTTTGTTGTCCTGGAGAGACGCATTAGCTGTTTTTGCTGCCTCTGGAAGAGGTCACCTATCCCAGCTGGTCCCTGACCCTCATGGCCCCCTCTGCCTGCCTGGCTTTCTGGGACACTGCCATAAGCAGGGTGGGGACATCTGGAGTATTGTGTCCAGTTCTGGGCCCCTCAGTTCCAGAAGGACAAGGAACTGCTGGAGAGGGTCCAGCGCAGGGCAACCAAGATGATTAAGGGAGTGGAGCATCTCCCTTATGAAGAAAGGCTGAGGGAGCTGGGTCTCTTTAGTTTGGAGAAGAGGAGGCTAAGGGGGGACCTTATTAATGTCTATAAGTATGTAAAAGGTGAGTGCCACGAGGATGGAGCCAGGCTCTTCTCGGTGATGAACAATGATAGGACAAGGGGTAATGGGATCAAGCTGGAACACAAGAGGTTCCACTTAAATTTGAGAAGAAACTTCTCAGTGAGGGTGATGGAGCACTGAACAGGCTGCCCAGGGGGGTTGTGGAGTCTCCTTCCCTGGAGACATTCAAACCCGCCTGGACATGTTCCTGTGCGACCTCACCTGGGCGTTCCTGCTCCAGCAGGGGGATTGGACTGGATGATCTTTTGAGGTCCCTTCCAATCCCAAACATACTGTGATACGGTGATACTGTGACCCTGCTGCTGTGGCCCATGCTCACTGCAGATCAAGCAGGGCGGTATGGGACACTGCAGCCCAGCCCGCTGTGCAAACAGCAGAACATGTAATCGACACTATTACTTCCCACTTCCCTCTTCAATGAGCACTTGATTTCATTCTGCTGTATGACCCCAATATCAGGGTACCTCCTTGCCCCCTGTATGGAAGGGTACGTTGAAGTCTAGGATATCCCACAAGCTTTTTTGGCTTTGTTTGTTTGATTTTTTTTTTTTTTTCTTTGCAAATAGATTTTTAGCCAAAGCAATAGGCAGGAAATGTAATGAAGACTTTTTATCAGGGACTGTTATAACAGGACAAGGGCTGATGGTTTTATACTGGAGGGGAGATTCAGGCTAGATGTGGGGATCCTGTTGGGCGCTCTTGGGCTGTTTTAGGCTCTGTCGGGCTCTGTTGAGCCCTGTCGGTCTCTGCTGGGCTCTGTGGGGCTTTGTTGGGCTCTGTCGAGCTCTGTCAAGCCCTTTTGTGCTCCCAGTCTCCGTTGAGCCCTTTTTGTGCTCTGTCGGGCGTTCTTGGGCTCTGTTGAGCCCTTGTGCTCTGTTGGGCTTTCTCGGGCTCTGTTGAGCCCTGTCGCGCTCTGTCAAGCCCTTTTGGGCTCTGTTGAGCTCTCTCAGTCCCTGTCAGGCTCTGTCAAGCCCTTTTGGGCTCTGTTGAGCTCTCTCAGTCCCTGACAGGCTCTGTCAAGCCCTTTTGGGCTCTGTTGGTCTCTGTCAAGCCCTGTCGCCTGGTTCCTCTTGTCTCTCCTCTCTGGGTGCCACCAGGAGCCCTGATGATCCCAGGACAGGCCTGTATGTGACTCTGCTTTGGAGGGACACTCAGGCAGACCAGCTTTTCTTTTTAATGCACCGGTGTGAAATTAAAGGGATTTTGGTAAAGGCCTGAACTAGCAAAGCTGAGCTTCCTTGGGAAGTGTTGTATGGAGATGCTGATTGTTTGAGGTGTGGGAATCCCTGGCTTTCTCATGGGGGGTGCAGAAACCAGGGCTGTACCAGCCTGGTAGGTTGGAGAGTCCTAACCCAGTTCATTTCTGTCCGCTGAAATAAGCCCAGGGAGCTGCATTTGCTCTGGTCCCATCTGTGGTGAGCTGGCAGGGTTTTTATGCAGCCCAAACCCACTTTAAAACCTCTCTTTTCCTGCTTATTGCTAGCTGTGCAATTCCAAAGCCATCCTGCTGAAGACAGCCCTGTTGCTGATCCAGCTACTCCTGGTGAAATATTCTCTATCCGAAGGAGTCCTCTGACTTCAGTGTGAGCATTTCATGTTATTTGACTGTATGAACGAGAGGCAAATTTTGGAAGGACTCTTGTAATTAGCTGCTGGCCAGACCTGTGTGTGTTCTCACGAGTGTCCCAGGTCAGGGAACCTCGTCTCTCTGTAGTCATCTGAGGTTGAGGCAGGAGAAGTCGAAAGGTAAACAAGGAAACTTTTCTGAGTGTATTTATACCACTTGAGCTCGCCCATACTCTAATGTCACATTTTGCACATTACAGAACCTAGTAATTACAGCTAATAAGTCCAAAATGTGTAATTACCCTGTGAGCACTTTGAGCTAGGAGGCAGAAATAAGCATGGTCGTTACACACTCATTAGGTGATCTATCGCTTTCCCCATCAGCACTCAATGGCAGGAGTGGCAGGAAGCACAGCACTCGTGTCCCCACCAGCACTGGGCGAAGGAAGGAAACCGGCTCATTTCTCTGCTTGCATTGCAGCCAAAACAGCTCCAAAATTCAGTTTTCTTGCCTTAAGAGAGACAATTCCTGATCAGATTTTCAGATCTGGAGTGGGAGGCTCTTGTGTTTGTTTTTATTTCCCACTACTTTGCTTTCCTTCCTAATTAAAGTAGCTCTTTTGTCAGCCCCGGAATTTCTTTACCCCCTCCGCTTTTCCCAAAGAGGCTTCTTAACGTTTCCTACCGCTAATCAATACACAATTTATATGCAATAACTTTGTCCAGAGAACAGGGAAAGCAGCGATCAGGGTTTCTCCTGTAATTCTGCTGCGCTGGAGCCATCGACTGAAGGTCAATGCAAGTTTGACCGTGACTGATTTTTACTGTCTTTGGGCAGCCTGTCAGCAAAATGCAAGCTTTGTAAAAGCTCGCCTGGATGTGCGCTGTAACAGATAGCGCTGTGCAACCTGTCCAGCGTACCGTCCTCGGCGACACCACCCACGGTGGAGCTTCATCTTACGCTTGTGCAACCCTTTCTGGTGGAAGGAGGGGACCCCACGCCGCCATGGGGTGTGATGGACGTCCTGACAGATGCTGTTTTCCCTGATTATATGGGTAGCGGGTGCTTTGATAGCAGGAGAAGCTGGTGGCGGCTCGGTGAGCAAGGAGAAGAGCTCCAATCGGTACCGCTAGGGATGGCAAGACAATTCTGCAGAGAGGACCTTGCATGGGCGAGCAAGCGCCTCATTAAACCTGCTGCCCAGCGAGGCTCGTGCTCATCTGCCTCCTGTCGCTCGAGATCCAGCTGTACCGGTACGGCTCCCACCAGGAAGGGCAGGAGAAGACATTAGCAAGGGCCAGAAGGAGTCTCCATCCTTAGAAATTCAACTTGGGGAGATGGATGTCATCCTTTGTCATCCCTAACTCCCCCATGGGCATTGCCTGGGAGGAGTGGATGTGCCTAGTGGGAATGACCCCTCCACACTGCTTTTGGGTGTCTCGTGGTGGTGGGATCAGCCGGGGACACTCTGGCTGCCATGCTTAACAAGCAGGGAGGCACAGACTCGTGGCCATTTGGCATCTTATTAATCACATTTAATGCGTAGGTTGCTTTAGCGTTGATCATTTTAAAATTCCCTGTCGGAAAGGTTACCTGTGTAATTATAGGTATAAATCTCAGGGACGTTCTTGCCAAAACAAATGGAGCATCTCAGGCTCGGGCCAGGGATGAACCCAAAGAAACCATAAAAGAAAAAGATTCCTAGTGATGGAGCAGGAAATCCACAGCCGGCACAGGGCTGGGAAGAGCTGCGGAGCTTGAGAGGTGAACATAGCATTTGGGTAGCTGGGAAGAGTTCCTGCAGTTGTCGTGATTTGTACAAAAGCAAGAGCCTATGGATCGCCAGGCATCGGGCATGAAGCCATGGTCATCGATGGCAAAATTGGGAAAGGCTCCAAATCTGCCTGGCGTGCTGCTGACTCCAGCAAAATCCAGGCTCACGTCACACTCGTGCTGGTGTTGGCAGCATTTCTCAACGCTGCCTGTATGCTTGGGTCTGGTTTTCTTTTGACCTTTGGGATGCACGGGATGAGTGAAAAGTTTGTCACAACATCTTTAATTTCACTTTAATTTCACCTTTAATTTTCTCCTCTTTGAATCGCAGGTGCCCCTGATCAGAGCAGGTCTTGGATGGACGCAGATGTTCGCACGCCTTGTCTCCTGGAGGCCACGCTTGTCCACCTTGGCCCTTTGTGGAGCAGACGGTAGGTGAGCGGTCGGAAGCAGAGGCGCTGATCTGGGTTTTTGGTCTGCGCTCAGCACGCAGAAGGATTAGTCACGGTTCACACTGCCATAATAAATTAAGGCACAAGGACAACAGTATATTAGGAGTAAAATATTCTGTATTAGTGGTTAGAAGAAATATTAAAGACTGCAGTATTCTGGGTCACTAATTGCAGGATGCACTAATTGCAAAGCAGGCAATGCAGGCTCTTATATAAACTCCAGTGCCCCATAGCTTACATTATGAATAGCAAGACGAGTACATAGGACATCATTTTGATGAAACCAAGACAAACATCTAAAAACACTTAAAATACTTGTCTGAAACCATCCCCGTGTCTCTGTAGAACCCCAGTTAATCACAGCCCTCTCTAAAAGCACTGCCTGGCTTTTGTCTTTTACGCTTACGTTAGTTGCTTCCAACTTTCTCATCAGCCTCATCTATAAATTCAGACTGATCTTAAATAAGACTGGTGCCACACAAAACCACTTCTTCCATCCCTGTGCACTGTCTAACGATTATTCCCTTATCCCTTTATATAACTGAATCAAGCCTGACACTTAAAGCACTCCCTGAGGGAAGTTATTGAATTTAACAGGGCTGAAACCAACAGGGTTCTAGAGAAATGCTCTAAAAACCTGTGCGAGATAATGGAAAACAATATCCTTTCTATAAGTTTCTGCACCATCCTATAACATTCTATGGCAAGAGTGAAGTTCTTTGGGATTTTTTTTGCCCGTAAAGGCTAATTATGAGTAAATTTGCCCTGGTGCTTTTATTGCTGAGCCCCAAAAACTCAGTGGATGCAGCTATCCTGCATTTTCTTTGCGTGGTGGGAGGATGTTTTGGCTCCACTCCTTAGCAGTACCTTCTCACTTTGATTCGAGGTGGGATCTCGTCTAATCCAGCCCCGTGATACAAAGTTCTGCCATGATTTGCTCCATAACCGGCTTTTTGCTGCAGGTCCCTCCCCTCCCTACAGCTCCCATAGCATCAGCTGCTTGGCCAAGAGAGGCAGAGGCAATAAGAGACGTTATGACACAGAAATATGGCAAAGCCCAGCATTCTCCAGGCTTTGCCAATCCTTCTCCAGGCTTCCCAACCCAGGGAAAACCAACAGCCAAAACCACAGCAGCTTAGGCCCTCAGCAATCAGGAATAAATGCTTTCTGTTGGACAAGGAGGATTATGGAGCCTCCGAAGCTTTGACGCTACAAGGGATTTTGTATTACCTTGCTTAATAATTCTCCCAGGAGCCTGTGCAAACATTCTCATGAATGAAAACTACCCAGCCACTTCGCTGGTATTTGCAATTCCTTTTATTCGCGCCGACTTTTTCTTGCTGAGATTGCTCACACAAAGGGCGAATAAATATTCAAAGTACTCACGCCTGAAATGCTCCTGCCAATGTTATGAAATGCTCTTTTTATTATTTTTCTCGGTGCATTCAAACAATTTCAGTTGATGAGCCTTAAAAGAAGCTCCTGTGTGTAAGGGGAAGGTGACTCAATAAGGGAAAAGAGGATGGCATGATGGCATTAATGTCATTACCTGCTCACCCAAGTTAGGGCCTAGGGGACATCCAGATATTTATCGAGAAGCTGAAATGGGTTCATTTAACACTCTTTGCACAAACAGTAAATGTTTCATCCCATTGACTTGTTTGTATGTGTGTTTTGTTTTGTGTTCTTTAACAAGAGGAAAAAAAAAGATGAAGCCAAAATACTCGCTGTAAATAATTCAGCTCTATTCTCTTCTTTAGAGAAATGGATGCGGTGCCTGCATTTGAAGACGTGGTTCAAGCTGTACCCTCCTCTCTCCCAGGTGGACGTTAACGTCGGCTCTCAGCTCAGCGTGATGTGATCAGAGGCGACGCGGCGTTGTTCTTGGGACACGGTAGATAAAACCGAGCTGGAAAGGAACGTTGAAATTCAGGCCTTGGCACAGCCGAAGGGCCTCGGCGGCAGGGACGGGGCTTCCTGGGCGAAGGGAGGCAGATGTGGCTCTTCGCATCCTTGGTACTGATTCGTCTCCAGTTTAGTCCTGAGCTTTCTCTCCCCGTAGCTTAAACTGAGAAGAGCAGAACTGGCTAAAGAGCCCCAGGGACTGGTCCCAAACCCGTAACACCAGTCTGCATCCTTTTCTGCTGGTGGAGCGATGTCCTGGGCTACTCAAAGTCTCCTGCCTAACTGGTGCCAACCGTTTCTCACCGTCCACCCCACACAAACACCCTCAGTGGGGACAGCTGCCTGAAGCCATCCTGGCAGCACTGCCGTAGAAATAGCGTTCTGGACTATAAGAGGGGACAGATGTGTCTTGTTTTGTCCAGTCTTGCTGAGCTTTGCAAGCAAACCTCTTGCTCTGCGGCACCCAAAATGAATCTCCCCTTTCCTAGGCTGCAGCTCCCGCTCCATTGTGAACAACGGGATGCCGAATGCACGGTTGTGATCTCCTGCACCAGCGCTGAATGTGTCCTGGACCGTTTCTCAGGCCCCTCGGTTTGGAAAGGAGCATCCAACACCTTGGCTACAACTGGGTCCTGGCTCTGGTCGGTGGAGACGCCTCGAGTAAATCTCCATCCTGGGCTGCACTAAGAGGCACCAGGTACGTGGATTTGGGTTGAAATGCAACAAGGAGCTGGTGAGTCCTTCCTGCTGGGGTGAGCGGGTCCTACCCCACACCTCGCTATCCGTTTTGCCTTTGAACCCAGCCTGTTCTCCGCTCCTGGCTCCATAAAAGTGAGAGATTATGGCAGCTGGTGGGAGGAATAAGAAAGATAGTAACGCGGTAAGTGCTGAAGAGACCATCTGAGCAACTGGGGGTGATGTTCCCAGTGTGAGCAGCCAGGCCAGGTCTGGCAGGGTCGCACCGTCTCCTTGTGACTTGTGCCAGCAGAGAACTCGGATGTCCAACCTCAACTATCAGTATTTTGTGTTTCCAAGGCAACCCTGGCTTTAACAGCCTTCATAATGACATCATTTGGTTGAAATGAGCATGCATGATCGTTTGATTACCAGTGGAAGTATAAATTAGGTTACACTCCCAACCCTCAGCCACTTGAAAAATAAATGCATTGGAGGGGGGGAGGAATTAAAAAAAATCCCTCAGAAGAGGGTAAATGGAAAAATCAATTTTTACATTAATGGAGTCCTCATTCAGCATTTCTTCTCTTTATAGATTTAGATAACATGTGATATCTTAGTTTCACAGAGCAAAGAAATTAATTACTTACTAATGGTGCAATTCAGAAGTTAATTTATGTTATCTATTTAAATGTGTCGTTATTAATCAATTTAAAGGAAGGGACCTGTAAGCCAGCACCGCCTGAACTGAGTTGTGTTGTCGGAGGACTCCCCGTGCCCAATTCTTGCCAGCAAACGCACCCTCCCCACTCCCTGCAAGCTGCTGCACCCCAAAGTGCAACAGGAATAAGAAGGGGATTCCTCAGTCAGCGCGTTCCCCTCGGTACAGACCAGTTTCACGGTGCTGCGAAAGTTTTAAGGCTCTTTTCGTATTGAAGTGACTCAAATTCTTGGCCTGAGGTTCAATCTCTTTTCTTCTCTCAATTGAAAAAGGTGATGGACAGGGGTGTTTTGCCGCTGGCTTCCCAGCAGGTTTCGGCCAAGTCGTGGGGATTTTAGCACCCCATGGGCTCCCTAACAGGGTCAGGATGGGGCAGCCACCTCAGGAGGGTGATAATTAAATTGTCACAGATCTGATTATCTTGTTTTTACTGCCGCGTTCGGATGGCAAGAGGTGATTTATTGCACAGGGCTCCTCTTCTGAGTGAGGCTTGTCTCAGGTTGAAAAGGGGAACCCCATGCCAGGTAGTAAATCATGAATAAACTAAACAGTGCTGCTCGAATTCTCCTTCAAACACCCAGGATTTCAGTACATCGCTGCTTTTCCTATCCAGCTGCTTGGGCTTTTCCCTGATCTAACAGTTTGTTGCTGTTTATGTTACTGATGCCTCCAAAGATGTTGGATCTGCCATGTATTCCGCCACATGCTCCCTGGAGTAAACGGCGATGCTGATGAGCTGGGATCCCGCATTCAGACTCTGTTTGGGCTGTGAGGGTGTGAGAGCCCGTCCTTCCCTGTAATGATACGTTGTCATGTTAATTTTGATGATATCCCACTGTAAAACAGCGCACTGTGAAAGCCTGCAATTTGAGAGCATACTGTGGTACCTCTCTATCCATATCTATATTTATATACAGGTTACTTCTTTATTCTTTCCCCCACCTCCCTTAAAGTAATACTTGCATTTAGCACCAGCTGTAATGATAACGCTGCTTTATTAGGTCTGGGGAAGTTTCGACGTGTGCTGATGGTAAAGCAAAGCTTTGCTCTAGCTAAAAGAGTTTCAGATTAGTTTCACGTTCTTTCTCAGTCTTTTGTTTCTCAAACCCGGCTGCCCACATCAGGCAAACTTCTGCTGGAACGTTCTCTTTGTTGAGCTTAACCACTTCTTCCATGAAATGCCGAGCAGCCAGGGCTGGAGGCGAGGAAGAAGCAGGTTGCAGAATTAATCAAGAAATCATTTAGCACCTGCAAATAAATACTTCTTTCTGAAGCCTTTATTTTTTTTTATCTGCTCAGCCTTTGTTCTGGATAAATCTCTGCCTTCAGAGCAGGAAGACTGGGGAGAAGCAGCGGAGATTGAATAATATACCTTCCCTTTCTGCTCCTCTCTGAGCTGTTCTGCTCTGCTACCTCCTTCCCTTTGAGGGATCACCTCTGGGCCAGGATGGGACCTCTGTCCTCACGCTGCTTTGTTCCTCAGCCTGTCTTCTCAACCAGTGAGCTGGGATGGTGCTGTTTGTGACTGGAGGTATCTCCTGGTGTAGGTAGGATGCTCAGCACTGCCTGTCACAGCCCTTTGCCTTGGGGGCTAATTGTGCTTGCACAGGGCGTGGGAAATCCCCTCTATTTTCAACGCCTATATCTACTGGTGGAAAGCAAAGCGTTGAGGATATGGTGGTGGTTCGTTCTGGGCAGGACAGGCTGTTGCTCAGCCTGGATGCACTGAAGAAACAGTTGGGGTAACTTGAGGAGGACCCATGAGCCAGCAGAGCAGTAAACTTAATGCCCTGGACATTCAGTGGTCGGACTCTCATCAAGAAGGACTGAGGCACAAAGTCTGTGGCTGTTCCATGTGCCACCGGTCCCCTGAGGCTGCGGGAGGGGATGGCACCACTCCTGTCCCCTCCTGCTTGCTGGGACTTTGTGCTGGAGCACATTATGGAGCGTCCTCACCCTCCCTTTTGCCAGCTCTGCTTGGGGATCACCAAATTCTGACTCAGAGCTGGGACGTGGTGACAATATCCCTCTTCCTACTCCTTCCAAACCGCTCTTGAGTCTACATATGAGAACAAGCCTTCAGCTCATCCTGGCTTGTGCATTTTTGGAGCCAAAAGGTGCCACATCCTCTGGCCCATGCCTGGAACCTCCTGCACGCACCACTAAGATGTATTTTGTATTTGGTGATTTCTACCGTGCAACAATCCTTTCCTCCCATAGTCCAGAAATCACACGATAACCCTCGCAGGGGGTTTACTGGCTGGGCTCTGGAGGCTCGGACGTAGGAATCAAGCCTTTATTCATTGCCAAGCAATATAATAAAGCATTCAAAAGCATTTTCCTTTCTCTGATGTAGAAATTGAAAAGGAAAGATAAACCCAAGTTAAAAACCTTGACTTTCAGATGTTTACTGCTGATTATCTCTACCCAATTTCCAGACTTCTGATTCCTTTTTAGGATGAGAGCGGAGCGGTCTGGGGCATTGGCAGGCAGATTTTTGCTCATTTTCCTCCCTTCTTTGCCTTTCCCTCCTTCTTTGCCTTTCCCTCCTTCTTTGCCTTTCCCTCCTTCTTTGCCTTTCCCTCCTTCTTTGCCTTTCCCTCCTTCTTTGCCTTTCCTGTCCCATAGCTGAAGAACACATTGACAATGTCTTTTTCTGGTGCCCTAGACTCTGATATTTTTTGTGCATGTGCTGACAGCAGCAGCATAAAATCAGGGTGCAGGTCCTTGATTGCTCTCACCGCTACACCATTAATTTTAATAAATAATTGTAATGAATATAAATAAAAAGGAATAAATTTAAAAAAAAAAAGGTAATTTATTTTGAATGGTCCTCACTCCTGAGCTGCAAATGAATGGCTCGTAACAGCCCTTGTGGGATGGATGTGTGCTGGTCCACGTCTGTCTTTGTCCCCAGATGTGACAACCAGCTCCAAACCACACAGAAGTCAGGAGTTACTTTATTTTGGTTTCTGGGCAGCTGGATTCGGTGCCACCCCTGGTGTTTTTACAACCCAAAAAGCTCCAATTCTTGGGATTCTGCAGATTCCCTTATAAAACGGGTCCCTGGTAGGTGAGGTGGGGATGGAGCGGGGTGTTTGCATGGCCTCGTGTCTCTTTGGCTCCTTTGTTTGGAGTGGTTTGGGAGGTGAATCCCTTCCTCCTCTAGCGAAGATCCAGAGACTCTGTGTTGGGCAGGGATCCCCCTCTTCCAAAATACAGCCTGTGGTGCCACTTGCGACGGGATCCTCGGATACCCCCAGCTTGGACGCGGGACTCATTGCCGGTGTCAACAACACATGAGGAAGGCAGTTGTAATGTTAGGCTTGGCCAAAGAAAGAGGTGCACCCAAAATTGGGGTAGCACGGGGAAGATGCATTGCAGTAAGTGATCCCGCCGCTTTTTATAGGCAGAGTTTTGCAGGCAGAGATGCTTTTCCCATCTGGCTGAGCCTGCAAGGGAATGGAACTTGCAGACAACCATCCTCTCCCACCTCCAGCCAGGTTGCTGCCCTCCGGTGCTCACCGTCATCAGTGTCTTAATGCCTGATGAGATTTGGTTTATGACTCAACAGCTTTTACAGTCCTCGTTGCCCATCTCTCTCTTCTGTTCCATCAAATCCCACTGCAGTGATATAATCTTGCCCAGCCAGGAGGCTTTGGAAATGCCACTCGTTGTCTCCTGTGATAGGTGTCATTGTCACTGCAAGGAGGCGACCTCCATAGAGCTTCAGCTTTCTAATTCTGCACCGTGTCCCTGGTGACAGCTGCTGTGGTGCAGAGCAGGGACCTGTGGCGGGATATCTTAGGACAGTTTGCTCCCTAAAGGTGGCTTAAAACCCCCAAAATAGGGTCTTTTTATGACTTCCCAGCTATTTCTTTCTCTCCCTGTAGTCTTAACAGTGCAGTCCATGTGGTCTTCAGACTACAACCCAGTTTTCCCCACTCCCTAGATGCGATGTTTAACCTATCAGACGTTATCCAATGTGGTTACCTGGGGGAATTGCTTGAAAACAACAATGGAGCCCCATAACTCAGGCTGTTAAAAAGCAGGAACAAGATCCCCGGTAAGACAATAAAAAAATCTCAGCCTGAAAATGGGCTGACATACAGAAAAAGAGGAGTCTGCTGTGAACACCCCTCAGGACAGGACTCTCACCTTGCTCATCTTCAGGGTGGGTAAGAAAGACACAACAAAGCCTTGCAGCATATAATACACTGTAATAAGAAATGTTATGGAATCATTGTGATTGGAAGAAACCCTCAAGATCATCAAGTCCAACCATTAGCTGGCACTAAACCGGATCGCTAAGAGTGTCATCTCTGCATCTTTTAAACCCCAAATTGGATGGTGATTCCCCCACTTCCCTGGGCAGCCTGTTCCAATGCCCGACAGCCCTTCCCATTACGACATTTTCACTGTGGGGAGCAGGAGGCTGGTGACAATACCCTAGAAGAACATAACTGTTTCCCCTTCTATAGCTTAGACAACTCAGGTCCTTGCAGGTTCTTCTCTTGCAGTGCTGCTGTGGGATTACCACCATCTTCTCCTGCTCCCAGGTAGGTTTGTCAGAGAGCTGGGGCTCCAATAGACCCATCTTCATTTGCTGGTCATAATTGCTTTGGGAAGAAGGTGTTTTCCAAACCAGTCACTTTGTCTCATCCTGGCTGCTTCTAAGGGCAAAGTCCCACCGCAGTGGGACAGCAGCGCCTGAACTTCAGCTGCTAAGAGGCATCGGGCGTCTCTAACACCATTTTGGCCCATGCCACTAATTATCTTGCATGAAATGAGAGTCCATTCAGTGTAGCGAGCTGAAGGGCAGCTCAGCACCAAATGAATGATGGGTCCATACGGCAGCTGCCAGAAGCATCAGCCTGATTTGCAGGTTCACAGGTCTGTGAATGCAACTCATGTTCCTGCCCGTGACTGAGGAGGGAAAAGGGGACAGGATGGCTGCAAGAGGAGGAAATTTGGAAGATGGTTCAGCTGGAGCTCGGCCCCTCCAAGTGACAGTGATTAATGTTGCATACTTCGCCACTAAGCAGGCTGAACATGTGGTAGGTGTCTACCAACGCTTTCTCCGAAGGCACTTATCTCATAAAAATGAGTTCTCCGGTGTATTTGACAAATCTTGATTGATTCTCATCCTGCCTACCTTTCTGGTCCCTGCCTCTCACTAAAATCACAGCGTACGTGAGAGCTTTCTCCAGGATGAAACAGTCTCTGGAGCAGCGTGAGCGTCAGCAAGAGCTGGGACCAGCTGCTTTTGATGTGGATCTTGTTGCCCGCTTTACCTACTGTGCCGATGTCCTCCCTGTGTCTTCAGTGCTCTTCAGCTGTACCTCGTCAGCTCGTTAAGCTGCATCTTGGCAGAACTTTTAGCATAAGCTCACTGCAGCCCAGCTGTTCACCCCTCCAGGACACCACAACGGAGGTTTTGCAAAGGGATGGAGTTACAGAGGGACACAATTGCATTAAATGCCTGTGAATGATGAAAAATACCTTTTTATTAAGCACCAATAGTCTAAGTTTGGAGGTTGGGCAAGCCAGGCTGGGAAGGGAAAAGTCAGAGAGGTAGAATCACCTTCCACATTGACCGCAGCCTTGTTTCCATCTCTGAGCTGAGATTAGGACATGGGGCACCATCAGCAGCCCATAGCCAGGGAAAAATGCTTATATCAATAGCAGCTGCTCTATTTGCATATATAAACATTATAATTTGTCTATGAGAAAGAGTCCTATGATGAAGTAATAACACAGATTATCAACATGTAGTGATAATACGAAAAACAAGCTTCTCTCTGGCACGTCTGTCTCCTTTCATCTCCCTCAAAGCCTGTCTGCCTTGGAGGCGTCGGGTAGTACCAATGAGCAGAGCGCTCCTTTTAAACCCCGGTGCTTTCTAATCCATTGTACATCCTCAAAGTCACAAGAAAGGTGCAGGAAAATACCGCATTTGCAAAGCATTTGTCAAGCAATAAGCAATTTAGCAGTGGAGTACCCACTCTGGGAAGACACAGCAAAGGAGGCACCTTTGCAAAGTGAAAGGTGCACCTGGATCCACTTAAGTGAAAGGATCTTGTTAGGGCGGCCTAATTGGGCTGCCATCGTTAGCCCACCTGTGAGTAGTTCTGTAGCGGCAAGAACTTATAAAAGCAGGAGTGAGGTGCTTGGGAAGTTTTCTGCTTTATTCTGGAAGCTGAACTTAGAGGAAACTTGGGGTAGCAGGTAAGAAACAGTTGGAGGTGATGGATGTGGGAGCAGCTTTGAGCTAATTATTTTCTCAGAGAGCTGCTACTCTGTTAAGAAAGTCTTCTATTTTAACTTCCGATATGTATTCAAATGAAAAGCACTGAGCTAGGTGTAAAGTTTTTGGAGTCCTCTAGGGCCGGGAGCAGGCTGGTGGGTTTTTATCTCTGGCAAACAAATACTACAGTGAATGAGCTGGAATCTAGGGTGCTCTGTTGCAGATGAAGTGGTGTTTATCACTGTGTTTCTAGAAGAGAATAAATGCAATGTGGAGTAAGAGATGCTTATACCCGAAGAGCTAAGGCTTTGAAAGCGGTACAGCTCTTGTAAAGCTTCTCTAAAGTGAGTGGGGCTGCTTCTGGGCCGTGGGGATGACTGTGTGCTGCAGTTCTCTTGCTTGTATGCTGCTGGATCTAAAACAAGATCAATTAATTCTGCAGAGGCCATTGACTCTCTTACAAACTGGTATTTGGTTGTAAAGTGATGCATGTAAATAAAACCTGCATTTAAACAAACAAAATGCTGTAAACTACAAGGGAAGGAATGATCTGGGGCTGGGTTCCCTACCTGGAGGATCCAGAGATATAGAATTTGCTGGTAGGGGCTTCTTCTGGTTGCGTGGGTGAAGAACGGCATTGGGTGCTCCTGCGTTCTTCTAGACCAGGCGATGTTTCTGGTTTGGTTTTAGTAAGCTTAGACCAAAGCTCTGGTTTCTAGCTAACATTAGTGTGCTGCTGGTGTCAATTCAACCTTCTGACCTCCTGGTGTATCCTTTTCCTTTATGTCTACCTTTCGGTACAGAACTGCAGGTGAACATGCTAGATGGGCTGCACAAAAAAGCTATTTGGATCAGCTTTCTAGGCAAAGGGCTGTGAGGGCAGGAATATATACATACATATATATATTTTGTGGGTACCCTGCTCTGATTTCTGGATCCAAGACCCTCCTCTCTCCATGGGTGGGAGGCTCCTGTCCCTCCCCATAGCTGGGTTGTGCACAGACAGGGATTTCTGCGGGATGGACACTATGCTCAGAGCCCATGCCTGGGGATGGGAACCAGCAAACTGAGAACACGCGGCCACTGCTGGAAGGTGGATTCTGGGGAAATGAGTGTGGATGCTGAGCACGTAGTTGGATATTACTTGTTTAGATGCGGCAGCTATTGCAATGTTTGAGAAACTTGGGTGCTTTTACTTGTCAGGGATTCAAGGCGGACACCTGTACCTTTTCATTGCTGGTTTCTCGACTGCTGTTCGAGGTCCTTGTTAAATTCATTTTATAGAAACTCCCATCGCTGCTCCAGCCTCCTCTGCTGATAACGGGGTTACCTGTATTTCCAAGTCTATCGCAGGACAGACTGTTTGCAGCTGTATGTTGCCTTTTTTTAATAAAACCCCCTCTTTTTCATGTCCAGCATCGTGCTGCCAATACAAAACCTGTCTCGCTTTCTCAGTGATAGATTAATAAACAGAGCTTTCCTACAGGAGCGGGGACACCTTCTCAGCCGTGAATATCCATGTGATCCCAGCCATGAAAAGTGGTATTCAAAATCAGAGATGATGGAATCTTTTCATTATTAAGTATATTTATATATAAAATTGGGCTGCCTATTGCTGTCTCCTCGCTGCTGCCCCCGAGAGCGCTCCTTGAATTCCCCTCTGTCAGTTTGCGGTACTTGGGGCAACACTTGTGATAATTTATCTTCAGTTATTCTATTTCTGCTGGTTTCTTAAGCTAATAACAAGTGATGAGGGCTCGTCTCCTGCTCTGGGCACCTTCCCATTACTTAACTAACAATTAATAAACCAGATAATGGAGTGTTTCTCCCACACAGGAGTAAATACTCTATTAAACTGTGGCATTGCAGCATCTCCAATCTGTTCAGAAACTGCTGCCGGTGCACAATTCAGTGCCCGGCTTATAGAGAGGGATTTACTCCCGTTTTCAATATGAAAACTGTGCTTAATTTCCTGGTTTCCAGGCTGGACTGGGTGAGGTTTGTAACTCGCTGAGCCCACGTGGACTGAGGAGATATTGTCACGGTCACCCGTGGCATTGCCCTGGGAAACCCGTGGTCTCTCGGGGTGCTCCGTGGGTCTCCCCTGGGCTATGGGGCTGGGGAGAGGTGTGGATTTGGGGGTTGGCTCCTCGCAGTCGCCCTGCCGGTCTGTGGGAGGCTGTGGGTCTGTTTGCTTGCAAAACGCTGCTTTAATTGCCGACGCATGGGGAGGGAGCTCGTTTATGACAGTGTGTATACATCAAAGTAAATACATTAACTCCGTATAAACATGCAGTTGCTGAAAAGCCTCTAATTAAGAGTTCTCACCAGCAGGCATCCAATTACTTCTCTTGGCAGCCTCTGGTGTTCCCTCCTCGTCACCCACACCCTCCATGTCCTGGGGGAGGGCTGGTGCTTGCGGCATGCTCTGGAGGAGGATGAGGAGGAGGAGGAAGGCTTCCCCAGCCTGCTGGCTTGCCCCAGAGGAGACCTGTGCTCTCGTGACCACTCCGGTGTGCTGTCCCTAGTCCTGTGAACAGGCTCCATGCCCCTCTTGCGTGAGCCACGGGCTGTTGTACGAGACTGGGGCGAGACCTTGGGGGTTAATCCACCACGTTGGTAGTGACCGTCCCACCTGGGCACCCTGACATCCCGCTGCGCCATCAGCTGAGTCCCACAGAACGCGCTTGTCCTTTTAAATAGCTTCTTTCCCCCTCCTCCTCCCAATGCTACTGAATCTTTTGATTGTTTCACCTCAATCTGTTCTTTCAAAGGCTAACCCCTGCAGAATATTGCTGGTGGCGGTGCATACTTTTTTGACATCCAGAAGAGTGCTAGACCACCGAGCTGCCATTTGGAGAGATCAAATGATTCCCGTGGCTTTAGAATTATGACACTAGCCTTGAGGGCTGGAGGAAGTGGATAGTCATGAGCTGAAAGCTGCCCCTTTGAAGTTTGGGATTTCTGGAGATGTCATCTTTTATATATATCACCAGCCAGGTTGCTTTTCATTTTGTTTGAGTGTTATTCTTGTCGAGATGCTTAGAGAGCAAGACCTTACTTCAAGGCAAGAAGGGATGATGAGAAGGATATCGGAGTCCAGACGCCTATGCGTTACATATTGCTTTGAAATATAATAGTTCAGATTTTTCAGGAATAACAATATGCTAACGCCTTGTGCGTTTGTACACAGCGCTTGTCTCCTGGCCGAACGTAAATCAGAAGATCCCTGATCTGTGGGGTGTGTGCTTGGTGTGGTTGACTTGTGCCAAAGCCCAGCCTGGCTTTGTGCCAGAGGTGCTTTCCCAAAGTCGTGGGAGTGGATTGGCATAAAAATCTGTGCGTTTTGTCAAAGGGCTGGTTTGGTGTCCCCATTTAGTGAGGACAATTGATGATGCGACAGGAGATGCTGGTGTGAACAAGGCAAGGTCCCAGTGCCCTTGGTGGTGCTCACCCGGCCCCTCCGATCACCGCTTGTGCACGGGGCTGTTGGGAGGGCTACCCAAAGCAAACGGAATGACGGTATTTCCAAGGACTGTGTGTGTTCTCAGCTGGGGGTTGTCTCGTTCCCCAGGCATCCATCACATTAAAAGTTGGGCGACTGGCTGAGGGTTGTTTTGTGACACGCTATGAAGTGGGACCGTGGCATGACAGGTACGGGTTAGGCAGGAAGAACCTTTCCCTTCTTTAGAAGAAATGAAAATAAACCCCTGCCTTTCACTTCTGTGCTTTTATCACTTTGTTTACTGCCTGATCCTCAAGAAATCCAGACACAGTGTAAAATTTTCTAACGCGTTTTGTGGAACCCACCACTGTTTTGCTGCCTCTTGGCTATGATGCCAACATCCCTATCACGTTCTGGTATCAAGCTGTTGAGACGCCTGCTCCCAGCGTCACTACTTTCCCCCCGTTTTTCATGCTAGGGCACTTTAAAAGGGGTAATTATTTGTGTTCCTGTGGTTAACATCTGATGCAGGGGAGAGAGGAGCTGCTCTGCCTCAGCCCTGCAGAAACCGGAGCCTCAGGTCAATCTATGGCAAGTGCTTCTTGGCCAACAAGCACATTTGGAGGTGGCGTGAGCCACCTCCTGCTTCTCCGAATCTTCTGCCTTGTCAAGAGACTGCAGCAAAGCAATAGGGCGCAGGCTTTAAAACGTGCTTTCACCATGATGATGAGCTAAACTAAATATTTCTTTGTTGGCTGTGAGCTAAATACAGTGTCCGGAGAGGTCTCCATGGCCATGGTCCTTGCTAGTGGCAGGTGAGCAGCGGAACAACCCAAAGCTGCGCAGAGACTCCTGTCGGGCTCCCACATACATCAATGTCTGGTGCCTGCGAGCAACTCTCGGCCAAAGAAAAACTCCTCTCGCAGCGCGGTGACAGATCTGGATTGTCTGCAGAAGATGAAATAATTTATAAGCTTCGGTTTAATGTTCCTGTTTCCTTTTTTTTCCTTGCAGCTGCCACCTCCCCACCTTCTGTCACTGTCATCTAAATGAATTTACAAGGAAAAGAAAACAGTTCTCGCTAATGTTCTCACACAAATGAAACACTAGCCAGAGAGACAAAAAGGAAATAATTGATTGTGAAAGCAAACCCCCTCTGAGACAGGCTGAGCATTATCAGACCCAGCCTGGGAGAGGAACCGGGGGAACGGAGAGGGGAGGAGGGGACCAAGCAGGCTGGAACAACAAATGTAGCGTTTATGATAATTATCCACATTTTAATCCCCGTTTCCAACCAAGCATTTACTTCCTTTAATTAGTTCTCGATTAGAAGGAGATTATCTAATAAATTGTACAAATAAAGAGTGGGTTATCTTCGTGGTGTTCGTGCACACCAAGTTCTGAACGATGGGGATGCGGTGACGGGGTTGGAGAGGAGCGAGAGCACAGAAAACCTCCTTTTCCTTTTCCCTCCTTCCCTCGGCTGCAAATATTGGCCGTCACTGGCACTGGCGACGCGGCCAGTGAAGTAAATCCATAATTAAACTGAATTAGCATGTGCTTGGACACAAAGAAGGTTCCTGCTTGGAGCATTGCCAGCATGATCTGCGATGCAGGGCGGGAAAGAACAAATGAAACCTTATACTTTATTTAGAAAGCGCTTTGCTGAAGTTGGTTCTGAATTTTTATCATGCTGTGTGGTTAGAGGATCTAATTTGGTGTTTGTGGGTGGCTGGTTGGGCAGGACCTCCTTAGTGTACCAGGCGATGTTTGGAAATGGCATGTTGACAGTCGCTGGTTTGCGTGTGTCGTCTTGGCGTCGCTGTGCTGAGGTCTCTGGGTGATGGACACACAAATTAGGCGAAGTCAAAATAGGTGGCTTAACCCGTGCCCAAGCTTCAGCAGATTCCTTGCCCTGGAGAGATCTTTCTAATTGTGCGCCTTCCCAAGCCCTCACTGTTGACCTGAGCTGGCCAGCTGAGATCCCTTGGTAGGCAGAGACTAGAAATGAGTGCATCTGGGGTGAGGTGTTCGTGGTCTCTTTTTGATCTGAAGAGCGAGTCAGCTCATCCCCAGGAGCGCGTGTTTCTTCTCCATTATTTACGGAGGGAACATACAACAGCTTTCATGGACGCGGTGACATCCTGAGCATCTACAGCGAGACAAATGCATCTCTGCCATGGCCTCCTCTGCAAAACGCCGAGCCAGCTCTCCACCCCAGCACCTCTAAGGTGGGTGGATGTTCAAAGGTAGGCAGGACTTCTGCCCTTAGAAGGACAATCTCTTAATTGCGTACCTTGTCGAAGCACCACGCCAAAGTTGATGAACCTACAGAGCCTCATTCGCTCTGCTTGCTAACTCTGATAATGACTTTCCTGCACTATTTTGTGAGGTTTGCGGTTGTGGGAGGCACGTTATGGTGGCAGTTGTGTCACCCTGTGCGTGGTTTTTAGTTGTCTGAGGTGTGTAGGCATGTGCTGGTGGTTCCAACGGGACTTCTGGGAGACTGGGTCAGGTCTAAAACCTTCTGTTGTCTCAGTCCAGCTGCTCTGGGTTGCCTTTCCAAGGCTGAGCAAGCGGGGAGCTGGATTTCCACTCTAGCCCCCACTACAAAGTAGGGCCAGATACTGAACTCTTAAGATTCTTGGAAGAGTTCTTAATTTCTTTGGGCAGCAAGTACCTCCAGAACTGTCTCTGAGTTACAGCTGGTGCCAGCATTTGTGAGAAGGCACCAGAGTGCCTTGATGTGCTTACTGTTAAATACAGCTGGGTGGGCTGGAGGGTGAAATCCAGCACATTTGTGATGAGGAATGTCCGTGTTGCCTTGGCTGGCAAGGGAGCTGTGTTGTGCAGTCGTGCTGTGGTCTGGCTCCACCCTTCCTAATGATTTTTCTAGACCTGTAGCCGAGCAGTCGATAGTTTCGTTGGCTGGTTTCAATCCAGCTTGACAGGGGTGTTAGAGATCTTGAAGATACCGGTCTGTACGTGCTGCTGCCAGCACAGATAAATCAGCCCGTAGCACCCTCTGAAATTTGTTGCTGTTGCCTCCTGAACTCAAACTGATGGTTGGGTGGTGTCCTCCAATATGGTGTTGCTGGACTGAAGGGTTTTGTCAGCGTCCTGATCCTATACGACTTGTTTGCTTGAAACCGTGGTGTAATAAATAAAGGGGGGGACTTGGCAGAAGCAGGAGGGGAGAGGTTGGACGGTGTCTCGCTGGGTTTGTCAGAGTGTGTGTTTCACTCAAGGACGTGTCCTGCTTGCGGATCTGCCCAAAGTGACCTCCCCATCGATCGAGGCAGTCGATAGGCAGCTACTTAAGAGTAAAGTTCCGTTTTCTTTCCTTATTTCTTCTTTTTCTTCTTCACTTTAATTATCTAAGATAGATAAGCAGCTACAGGCCAATTAGAAAACAATTACCCACCGTAATCAATGCTGGCGTGGAAAAAGGGAGAGGGCAAGCATAAAAGCTGAAGAAGTGTCTTAAAACACAGTGCTGGGGTAACTCTATATGCAACTTCATCCTCGAAAGCCCTTTGTCTTAACTTTTCCAAGGTAAAGAGCCAGAAATGCCTGTGCAGCGAGGAGTTTCAGACAGAAATGAGACATTAAGGAGGTGCAAAGAGTAGGGAAAATCATTGCACCCCCTAAAAAGGGCTAAATTAAGGACTTTGGGGTAGCCTAAGCACTCTGATTTTTGAGCAAGTCCTGTTTTCCTGCTCTGCCTTCACCCGAGAGAAAACATCGCCTACAGAAAATTAGGATTAAGGGGAGCTGCACCGGCTATTACCGCTCACCGACGAGATCTTGTGGCTATAATAGGTAGCCGGATGAGAATATCAACCCGGTTCTCAGTGGCAGTCAGAGGAAGCAAATAAAATGATAGGAATTACTAGAAAAGCAGGGAACAAACCAGCAAACAGTATCACGCCATGATAGAGGGTACGTCCACGTCATGGTTGTCGTGTGAAGCTCTGGCCTCCCACTGATGGAGAGGAAAGGATGGGGAAGGGTTCAGGGAAGAGGCAAGGAGGATGATGGAGGTATGGAAAAGCATCTTGCCCGCAGTCACAGCATGTCCTGAGCTGGGAGGGACCCTCAAGGATCATCGAGTCCAACTCCCGTCCCTGTGTATGACCACCCTACAGTCCACACCGTGTGTCTGAGCGTGTTGTCCAATTGCTCCTTGAATATTGTCAGGCTTGTGACTGTTTGACCAGACCAGCTAAATAGGGTAGGATTCAGAGGTAATAAATAGAAATGATTGCTGACTGCTTTTTCCAAGAGAAAAGCTCGTATGTATCAAGTAAAACCAGAGACAGCACATCTGAGGTAGACTAAATAGTAGAATAGTTTGTGTTGGAAGGACCTTCAAAGGTCAACTAGTCCAATGCCAAGACTTGCTTTGTTTTATCATGATGAGTAGCTGAGCTGTGAGCTCTTCTGGATGTTAAACTTGACGTCTGCTCAACGTGCCGTTGGGGGGCCCTATGGGGTGATGTGACACAGAAGCATCCCGGTGTCCCCATCCTCCGCCGTGCCTGCTCGCATTTCAGGGTCACAGCCGTCCCCAGCGCTGGAGCGCTGCCGTCAGGGTGGCAGAGCCCTGCTTTTAGGCGGAGTCTTAGGAAGTTGAGATTTGTTGCACAGGGGTCTTTTCTGCATCCTTCACAGCCCGATTCCAGCGAGGCCGTGCTGGTGTTTCGTTGACATCACTGTCTGTCACCATGGTGATGACTGGCATGTCACCATCTCGGCATGATGACCTCACCAGCACCCAAAGAGAAAAGTAGCATCAACTGAAAGAGAGCGAACCTTGATTTAAGCAGCGATTAACGGTGTTTTATTCCATTAGCCTTCAATTATTGGTCTCCTTGTAGCAGGAGATTTGCGCTCTGCTGCCCTTCAGAAGTGTGGGGTGTTTAACCCTCCAAACCACAATTAGAAAGGGAAGAATTAAGTGTTTGCCAGCCCAGCATCCAGGTCGTGTGTGCCCGAATGCTTTGCTGCCCTCAACCCTGTCCGCTTCTCATGACAGATGGCTGGCTGAGAGGCTTTGGCATTAAATCTATGGCTGATCGTCCGTGAAACGCAGCAACTGAAACAGAGGATGGGATGATGGGTTATTAGCAATAAAACATCCCTTACAGTCCTGCGTCCACTACCCTGTGTGATAAAATCCCGTGGAGAAGTGGGAATAACCCCAGCATCTCTCTGTTCACACCAGTTCCTCTGCCCTGCCAACTTGCATCACGGAAAGTGAGACATCACACGGACCTTTCCGCTTGTTATTTTCTTTCTCTTTTCCCATGGTTGGGAATGCCTGCAAGGTGTTATTTTCATAGAGATGTCATCAGAAAAATGCACCCTAAGAGCAGGTCGTAGCTCCTCAGACTTGGCACAGACTAGGGAAACAGGGTGACTCCTGTAGATGTCAAATGAGCCCTGCACAGGAAAGATGGTGATTATTTAGCTGTGTGTACGTGATAGGAAACAGTACAGCTGGAAAAAATGGGGTGTTCCTGAGATAGGAGCCTGGTGCACCATAGCTACCCTGGTCTGCCCACCAGGGCTTGTGCCATGTTGTAGGACCCACAAAACGAGGAGTTCATATTCACAGTGCTGGGCACCTGGTTTTATCTGGGCGTTGAGAGCCTCTCAGAGGCATCGGAAACCTCTGACCCATGGGTGGATGCTCCAGAGGTTGGTGTGGGTCTGGGATCATGGGATCATGGGTGGATGCTCCAGAGGTTGGTGTGGGTCTGGGATCATGGGATCATGGGTGGATGCTCCAGAGGTTGGTGTGGGTCTGGGATGTGCTCCTGGAGCTGTACCCAAGGTCCTCGTCCTGGTCGGCAGCGTGGACCATGGCACCAGGCTGCAGAGAAGCCACCTGGCTATTTCTGCATACCAGCATCACTGGTGAGCCCTGAGACGTGGGGGAGATGAGCTTCTCCTCCCATTTTCCTGGCAGGTGAGGAGCTCTCAGAGCTTCTTTCCCCTCTCTGCCAGCTTTTCGTGCCGCCCCTGCCAGTGCAATTGCGAGTAAATAACTGCTCAGTTGCCAAATAGCTGCCTGCGAGCAGCACTCGGACAAGCAAGACTAAACTGTCTGTGGTCCTTGAGAGCCCGAAATCAACAGCGATGCTGGGGCTTCCTGGTGCTCATCAGCAAAAGGTGAATTTTCTGCTGTGTTTCTCCAAGGAACGTGCCCCAGCTGGCTCTGAAACTGGAGAAAGCGATGCTAAGACCAGCATTTCGCTCAGAAAGGCTGTGTGAGAATTAGTGAGAAATAGCAGCGCTTTCCCTTTGCGCTTAATGCCGCTCTGATTGCCTCCGAGGGCCGCTGGTGTTTCTGCTTCATTATATACGACGTGCAATAACAAAAGTGGGGTTTTTTTTGGTGAGATATTAACTGTGCGTAAGTGGTTTGCTCGTAATGAACCGTCTACACGGAGATCGCTAACTACAACATAATTATCAGACCTCGGTGAATAATTCATAGTGAATAATTTAATCATTTTAGTCCTTTCTGCCTAAATCAGACAGTGACTCATGATTTCTGAGAATTATTCTTAGAGCACTTTAATGGCACCTATTTTACGTGGTGAGGTCAATCAGAAGTATTTGAAGTTTGGCTGTGCAGGCAGATCTGTTCCTTGACCAGACAGGAACAGGCTTTTGTTACAGAAAAACTTGAAAGGGGAAAGATAGGAATGATTATCTTTTGTTCAAACTTGCTGCTCCCAGCTCCCCTATTCTCAAAGGGCTTCACTGGTGACATCGGAGCGCAGAAATGCTTGCGGTGAGCCTGACACACGAAAGCAGATAACGGGGCTGCCGTAATGTCTTGTTTTCATCGTTTATCCCATTCTAATAACCACAAGCCCAGCAAACAACGGGCTTTAAGCTCATCCTCGTGCTGGTCTGTGCCTGGAGCCCGTGGGTTCCAAGAGCTGTAAAACACAGGGGTGAGAAGAGGTTTCCTTCTGCAGAACAGAATTACACCAGCTCCAAGGTGAGAAGAAAAAGCACCATGTAAATGTGTCTCTCAGGCCTTTTGCTCGGAGAACTTTCTATTCCCCAATTCGCCTTCTTTTTTTTTTCCCTTAGAACACGTGCGCTGCTTTCGCTTCCCCAAAACATACATGATCCGTCACAATTTACAACCTCCGGTTTAGCGAGGAAGGGGCAGACATATTCATCTCTATAAAACCTTCTTGTTTTATTACAGCTAATATGCACCTTTTGCCTTGTGTAATGGGGCTTACGTTCCGAGAAAAAATAAGTTTGACATCTTCCTATTTTATGCCTGATTTCTGTTTTGCTGCACGTGGCATCCTGCTCCGCTCGCATGAGCCAGGGAAGGGGCAGGGAGCATGTGTGCGTTTTCCTTCGCTCTGTCTCCCTTTAGCAAGATGCAGCATCCACGCTCGCTCTTGTGCACAAACCTCATTCTTAGCGCTGGTACGCGACATTTAGGTGTCACCCAGCTGCACAGGTTTCCTCATTTCTTTCTCATCCGAGGTGTCGGCACTTTGCTGTTGGGTCACCACGGCTTCAATGTTTCGAGCTCTCTTTGCTGGTGAGAAGCGTCCTGTAGATGACGAGAGGTCTCTTTTTTGGGGGGGAATCGCATGATTCTTGATGTCACCTCCTGTGCGGATCTGCTCCCAAACCCGTTGGTCCCATGGTGGGTTGCAGCTTAGCGCTCTATGGGAAGGGATGCTGGGGTGTGACACTGCTGATGGGGATGGGTCCCCTCCCTGGGCAGCGGACGGGGCCAGCGCATCCCCACAGCGAGACGCTTTGCTCCTCAGCATCGCCGCATCCTTCCCCCCTCCTTTCCCCATGTTTTCCATCCATCTCCGATCCTTTTATTACTGAAGAGGCTGCAGAGCCTCCCCCTGGCCGGGCTCCCGCGGCGAAAAGACGGTCTCCTTTGACTTGGACGTGTTAGCCTGACCCTACCGGGGATCAGGCTTGACCCCAAACTGTTAAGGAAAAATGCAGACAATCCTGCAGCTCCTTCCGTGCCCTCTCTCCTCTTCCACGGGACCTGGGGACGTTGCTGTTGACTCCGGTAGCCCTTGGCCCCGCTGGAGCTTTGAGGATTTATTGTAGGAGAAAGGAGGACAAAGATATCAAGAGACACACAGGCTGACTTTTAGAAGAGTATCTAGGAGAAAGGAGTGTTGCCATTGCTGCTACAGCAAGCTTTGCTTTCTAAGCAGCCTTGTTATTTTGCTTCCAAAAGAAAAAGAAGTGGGGAAAACAAGGAAAAAAATCAGAAGCCCTGTCTGATTTGTTTTCCTCTGCCCCTTGTGCTGCGAGGAAAGCGCAACACATCGTCCCCACCTGTATTCTCCAGTGGGCACCCGTGTCTCTGTGTGACACTGATGGGAATGGGCTGTCAGCACTGAGGGCTTCAATGGGTCCAGAACTTCGCCTGGTCCAGGGGGGTTTTTAGGGACATGCAGCATGTCATGGCTTTGTGCAGGGAATAAGGTGGCCTTCAGGGGACAGGGGGGTTGGAACCAGAGGGAATCAGGTTTCTGTTTTCCAGGTAGCTTGAGGAATCTCTGTCTTTAAAAATAAGAAGAAACAAACAGCAAATGAGCTGCTACAGAGGTTTGCTGCAACGCTTTTAAGCTGAGAATGCGACTTGCAGGGTACCTGTTTGAGAGCTCCGCTGGAGGGAAGACAATCCAAGTTTAGAGATGTAGAGGGGGGGAAAAACATTAAAACATTATGTTTATTTTTTGTATTAGTTGATGTGGGGAAAAAAAGGGTATATCAGCAGCTCCGGAGGTCCCCACAGGGCTGCTGAAATCTGAGATCTGCTTTGAAACCAAGTGGGTGGAAGCTAAAAGAGCCTGGAGCATGGGGGTGAGTGCGCTGCATCAGACAGCTCCATGGCCTTGCAGCCACCAAGGGGTTAAAGTGATGTTTTTCCTCTTTGCCGTGCTGGAAGAAATCACAGGAATTATGTTCCTTTTTGGAAAGGAGCATCTTTGTCTCCTCCCGGCCCCTGTCAGTGTGGAAAGCTCTGGGGAGGGGGAGAGCGATGTGTCAGGTGCCCCGAAAAATAGTGGGGTGCGATGTCTGCGTGAGCAAGGAATATGTAGCTCCTTTCCAGGGAAATCCCACCCCAGGGCAACAGCAGAGCTTGTAGGGGAACAATGCAGGTGGGAGTCACTGAGATTTAGGGCAGCGGCTCCCCAGGGCTGTGCCTGCGCATGAACACGAGAAAACCCACGCAACCCTGGACGCTTTTGGTCCCAAAAGCCAAGTTATGGAGCCAAACGGGTGAATCTGACTTATCAGAAAGTGAGAAACTTGATGTCAGCTCTGTATGATCACAGAGCCCTTGGCAAGATCAACTTAAATCCACGTAGGAGGTCTGGCTTGCACCATCATTAACTCACAGTGTCTTTTCTTTTTCCATACCCTGTTTCCCCCCCCGGCTGACCCCCTCAAAAGCAGTACATCCTAGCTCCTCTTTCTGTTTTTGAGTAAATGTATCCTAATTTTTATGCTTGCAAGAAGCCAGCTCTATCTCCTGGATGTCTTCTGCATCTCCAGTAAGGCCCCTGTCTCAGCTCACAAAAGGTGCAGATTCTCTGGATGCTGTCATGTGCGTTAGATACTAAAATAACCAACCGTGTATTACACGGAGCATGTCAACATGAAAAAAATAGGCTATTTTCTTTTCTGAGTAGAAAGAAATTGGCCGCGTGTGTTCATACGCTCTCCAGATTTGGATACCGCATCGTCGTGAAAGAGAGAAAAGGTGCAGAGTATGGAGGGCATTGGTATGTAAATGAACGCTTTAATTATTGCAGTCTGATTGCTGATTTCTGGTGCTGCCGGAGCGCTCGTATCCTGTGCTGGGGTCTCGGGGCTGCTGTTGGCACATCTGCTCAAGACATGGAATATATCCAAACTGGGGTGGGAGATGGAAGAGAAAACCCACGGGTGACGGTGATTTTGGTGCTATAACATGAGGTTTTAAAGGTGGCTTGTAGCAGCTGGAATTGAGGCGAGGTCTTGGAGCCCCGGTGGGACCCCCTCTGGGTAAAACTGTGCTTCGGGCACAATGTTTCCACGCCAAATATTGCGAGGAGCCTTGTGCAGATGTCCTGCACATCTTCCCCGTCCCCGCCACCTTGCTGGGAGATGGGAAACCCCGACCATGCCAGGGCTTTGCCTCCTCATTATCTCATGGATCCCCCCCATCTGCACTCTGGGCTTTTCACAGACTCCCCATTATTTCCAATCCCCTTCACTTGTCAAAAGCAATTTGGCCACTTATTATCGGTCAGACAAAACAGCTCCGGGCTCCGCTGGCCCTGATGAGGGGCCTGGGTCCTTTTCAAACTTCCATCCCCCCCTCCATGCGGGCTCCCCTCTCTCTGGGCAAAGCTGCTGAGTGAGCAGGCAGATCCCAGCCCCAATTAGCAGCCTTTGCAAAAGGGCAGGAATTTTAATTAGTCGAGCAGTCAATTATCTCAATGGACACCCTTTGCCCTCTCCCCCCTTGCTCCTCTTTCCTCCGCCCCACAGGTATCTCTCCATCACCCCATCGCCTTGCTGGGCATGGGCAAAGCTCCAGTTGCTGCTCTGAACCCTTTGCAGGGACCGGCAGCTGCTGGTGGGACCCAGTTATACCAGAGCCCGGTGGGTTTGTCCCCTCCGAGGCACGGCCACATCCCTGATGTCCACTTGAACCAGGGTTCTGTGCCCTCTTAGACATGCCCCTCATCTCTTGGGCTGGAAAAGAGGGAAATCAAGTAGGAAAGTGCTTCAGATTAGTGCGGCTGAAGGCTCGGGCTTGGCATTCTGCACTGGATGTCAGGGAGAGGGATGGGATGGGGAGGTTTTGAGGGATGAGTCTCTCCTCCTCTGCGTCCGTGGTTCTTGATACTGATCTGCCTGTCAGCTCTCCTCGGGGATGTGCTTAGAAGCTGAGGCACCGGGGAAACTTCCAGGCTGTTAATACTGTCACTCGCCTTGTCGGGAATAATCCCTTCAGATCTCATCTGCTGTTTCTATTTTGTTTGCTTCCTGAAGCTGCCTCCTCTCCCACTCCTGTAGCCGGCAGCACTCGGGCTTTGCTGCATCTCCAACGTGGCTGAAGGGCCCTTGTACCCACCGCTGTCTGGGACATCAAATAGCCGTCCTAAACACACGGGTCCTCACCATCGGTTAAACTCCTCCTACGTCTGGTGTTTCTTATAGAATCACAGAATAGTTTGGGTTGAAGGGACCTTCAAAGCTCCCCCAGTACCCCCCCTGCCACGAGCAGGGACATCTTCACCAGCTCAGGTTGCTCAGAGCCCCGTCCAGCCTGGCCTGGGATGTCTCAGGGATGGTTCATCCACCACCTCTCTGGCCAACCTGGGACAGTGTTTCACCACCCTCAGTGTCAAAAATTTCTTCCTTATGTCTAACCTGAATCTCCTTTCTTTTTAGTTTAAAACCATTACCCTGTTTCTTATCATTTTGCTCTAAGTGTTACTCTTTTGCTGTAAGATCAGGCTATAACGAGCCCTCAAATCTGCGCAAAGCCAAACCCTCGAGTCTGTGGATGTGCTTTGCAAGATAATGCATCTGATAGCAGAACTTGGCAAAGAGTTGAGCTCCCGCATGCTTGTTCCCGGAATTTGGTAGCAGAAGCTGTCCCAGTTATCTTCTGCACAGCAAATGGTTCTTCCCAGGGCATGGAGCAGCTCGGTCATCCATCCATCCATCCATCCATCACCCTGTGGTGGGCTCTATCCCCATCTTCAGAAGCGCATTAAAGCCTGAGCCCCATGTAAAGCTGAACCCCTGACCTTTTGGTGTGGAGGTGCGAGCAGTGGTAATTGAGTCATAGTGACACATGCTGATTATCTCCTGGAGTAATTACCAGGAGTTTAACAGCGTCTGGGCCCTCGGAGGAGGAATTCCTCTCCCACAAGTCCCACACTCTGGGTTTTGCGAGAAGAAACGTGTAGTGGTGGCGCACGGGGACACCTGTGCAGATGTTGTGGTACGTGCACACCTTGTTCCCTTCTGCAGGGGCTGTTATATATGGGCGGGAGCCGATGATACATGGTGGGGAAGAAGAGATTCTGAAGCCATCTGTCTGTACTGAGTTGTGATATGAGTAACATCTGGTGGACATGTGTAAAAGTGGGATTATAATCAAAAAAGTGACTGTGGGAACAGCATCTTGTCATCATGCTTTAATCCTCCTCTTATTCACTGTGATATCAGATGTTCTCAGGTTGCGAGTCGAAGCGTTTTTCTCTGTGCATCGAAATATACGATTTCATTAATAAAATAAAGGTACGATAGCCAGGGACTGATAGAGCCTCCTCGTTTCAATCCAGCATGGTGTTAAGTGGATGAAATGCTCTGCAGAAACTGGGGTGAGATTTCCTACTGGGAAGAAAAGAAATAGTGAACACAGTGGAGGGAAGAGCACAGCTAGACTGGGAGAAACCCGCTGATCCCATGTTTCCCTGGCAAGTATCTCCATTGCTTTGATTGGTTTTGGTGAGGAACAACAATTAGCCAGGCTGCCGAGAGTCTTGTCTGCCCCGTCAGTCTGGTTTGAGTGTTTCCATCTATTGTGAGTGCAAGATCTCAGGTGAATGTGTCCTTGTGTTCCTCTGGTTTCCAGCATCCTGAGCTGTAAATGTTCCAGGATTGGACCAAAGCTGGTGATTGTGTTGCTCATAGATGACGCAGAGCGAGACAGGTGTTGACTCTGAGGGGCTGGTAGCAGTGAATTGTCAGGTTTATTATTAAATCAAACAGATGTGATTCACGGGGCTGAGCGTTACCCGCTTCCTTAGACGGACGGACTCCGTTCAAGCCCCAAGAAAACCACCCTGCTTCACCTGATGCCCTTCCTTTTATCCCGTGCTGCTGGGAAAAGACCCTCAGATGTCATTAAACACTTTGATTTCCCCTTTGAAAACCCGAAGGAGGACGGATGCGTTGAGCTGCTGGGACCGCAGCACGAGCTGTCAGCATTTGCCGCCTGCCGAAGCACCAGCAGACAGAGATGCTGCTGCTAGGAGGGGGAAAGAAGCACCCAGGAGCTAATAAATGGGTGCAAAGCGGCTCATTTTGTGCCCACAGAAAGGGAGCAAAGGGTACATGCCTTTTCTACCCCCATCCTTCCTTCTTCAGGGCAGAGATTCCTACAAACACCCGTGATGTGGGATTAAGGTCGGCTTTTTCACCACAGTTCAGCCTTCACGTAGGACCCTAAATAACAGCCGAGTTTCTTCCGTAAGGACCGCGCATCCAGCAGCTCTTAATATTGCCGGGCTCACTTGAAAATACCGGCTGTAATGGCCGCAATTATGAATTGATGGCCTGAAATTTGCCATCAGACCTAATGCCTAGTTTTTCCTGGCTGGTTCTTGTTTCCATTCTGCCTTTTCGTCGGTCTTCCACAGCCACAATTATTTATCATTAGTCATTAATCTTGAAAGCATCAGCTCTTTTTTTACTACTTTTTCCCCCGGGAACTGTTGCCCGCTCCCTGGTTTTATTGTTCACCGTTTCCATCATTTTCTCTTGCCTTAGTCTAATCAGTTATTTCTTATGTTTGCCTGTTTGTTGCTTACAGCCCAGCTCGCTGGGCGAAGCCTTTTTCATTAGAGCTCTAAGGATCCCGGCTTTTTTGGGGGTAATACCCGCAAGCAGCAGGTTTTGGCAGGGGATGGGCATGACCCATGGCCGGGGCTCTCTCTGCACAACCCAAGTCTGGTGCAGCTGGATCTATTTGCCTGTCAGCTCAAGCTTCATATCAGCTGCATTTTCCTGGAGAACCAGACACATGTTTTGGTGAACACAGCAATGGAATGCGAGGTTATTGATAAGCATGGATGGACATCTTGCCAGAGGGGCAACGAGAAACAGGTGACCAAGAAACTGACCAACTGTGTATAACATCCCATTCCCTTCATATATAAGTGGGAGATCATGAGGATCTCGTCCCTTTTTTCACTTTTCCTTATGGCCGACATTAGGAGAGGACCTTGTGAGTCGTCCCTGTGAACTGAGGCCAGTGACAGACTGAATCCAGCTCTGGTTGGCCACAGAGTCCAGTCCAGGACTTCGGGTGTCGGCTCTGCAGTCGCTGGGACTTTCAGGATTGGTTCTGTATATTTTGTATTATTTTCTCTATTTTATTAGTAGCATTAGTAAAACATTTCTAATTTTCCCACTCTCTTCTCTCTGTCCTTCTTTCCCTCCTGATTGCCTGGTCCTGAGTGGGAAGGGGAGAGAGGGGGCTAACAATACATCTGCCACGGTTTATAGTCACCCCACAATCAAAACCCTCAACAGGCAAATTTGTCAGACCTTTGACTGATAAAGTTGAGTGCAAAGGTGTAAAGGAACAAGGGCATGTCTGAGAGGGTGTAAAACACCTCAAAAACACATCAGGGTGTTTAATTCAATGTCACTCTTTCTCTGGGAAAGAGCTGAAAGAACAGGCTGGCTGGGTACAGATTAGGGTGGGTGCTTGCTTCTTGCACTTCTTGATGGGTGCTGCACTTCTTGCAGTGTAAATGCATTTCCAATTGTTTGAATCCTTTGGCTACAAAAAGTCATCCCGGTAGGGTGTTGGCTGTTGTTTTTGTCTCTGTTTTAACCCTCCTCTGGCACCAGACATGAGGAGGTGTGAGGAAAGCTGTTGTATTTAATGTGCAAAGGGTTTTGGCTCGCTGGATGTGCCCATAGGTGCTGAGCGGAGCCCGATAGTTGACAGGTGGAGAGTTGCACCTTGGAGCTGAATGAACCAGAGCAGCAAAACGTCTCCCAGTTCTTATTGTCCTCGTCCCCAGGGACAGTTCTCTGGGGGACAGGAGTGTCGTTAATGGGGAGGACCACCATGCTGCTTCACATCTCCTTTGCCCTCAGCCATCCAGACAGTGTCTTGGTCCCTCAGTAGAAAGGTGCTCCTAAAGATTGCTTCCTGCTCTGAGATCTTCATCTTCTTCCTTTGCTCTGAGACTGACTCTAACTCTTTATTTTGAAGCACTTATGAAGTTCTTGTTTTCCGTACTGTTGCAAGGTTTCGGGTTTTTATTTTATTATTTTTTATTTATCTCTCTCTGGATCCTGAATCTTTCCAAAGATATATCAGGGGCGTTTATGCTTCAGCTCTGGTGCCTTCCAGATGGAGAGAGTCAGCGCTCGTCCCGGTTTGCCCTACTCCGTGCACACACAGACTGGTAGTTGGGATAAAGGAGGGAGGGATGCAGAGGATGCTCAGGGCCAGAAGCGAGGGATTGTGCATCAATCCCCTCTGTATGAAGAACATAGACACAAAGCAGGGGTGAGAAGAAGCTGCTTAAATCGGGCACGTGTCCGACACTCATATGTGAGACATTTTGGCAAATGCGATCGACGGCAGCAAGGCCTATAAATTACAACATTCACCATGGCTCATGGCTCGGCAACAAGAGGTGAGGAGTGGGCAGAAGAGACACTCTGGGCAACAGAGAAGTTGAGTTTTTTAATTTCTATTTATTTATTTTCCCTCCGTGACATTTGTTCCACTGCTTGTCCCCCTCCCCAGGTTGAGACCAAAGGCCTTTGTCATGTGTGAATGGCCAGGGCGTTCTGGTTCTGGGTGGCCTTGATGCGACCAGACAGCACGAGATGGTTGTTAGATGGAGGATGATGCTTCGTCTCGGGGGCAGCATCGTTTTGGTGGCGTTTGGCCGTGTCACATCGAATCTGTTGGGGCGTGCAATGTGCTGTCAGGTGGACACTGAAGTCACCAAGGCAAAACAGACGGGATGGTGGAGAGGAGAGCCGGGGGGAGGAGACCTCCTGGTGCAACCATGGGGAACAAATGGCACCCAAACGGGGAGCAAATTGGACATTCTGGGGGGAGGAAATGGGACAAAACATCTATATCAGGAAGACAGTATCCAATAAAACTAGTGAGCTACAGGAGGGGGAGAGCTTGTGAGATATAGGGAATAGCCTAAAATTCAGGCAGTCTTATGACCAATAGGGAATGCAATCACGCTGCGATATTTGGGGCCAACTCCGTCAAAAAATAGCGTTGCTAAAACGTACTGAAACCACATGTATGGCCTCCTTCTCTTCTTCAGTGTTAAATGTAGGAAAATGGTGGTTGGGAGGAAGGGGAAAGAAAAGGGTTATTTTTGTTTAAATACTACAGGACTAGAAAGGATCAAAAGCTGCACCGAGTCTTCCCTAAAGCACTGAACATTTCTTATGCCAGCCAAGTGCCCAGAACTTGGCAAGCCTTCATCAACTTGATTGCTATCCAGTAGTCAAATGCTGCAATGGAAATCTTCCAAGGAGCTGATGGCTGATCATTACTATTGTTTAAAAGCATGTTCAGCTGTTAGCGCTGGGTTGAAACACCTAAGGAAGGTGAAGGTGCCTTACCTTTCAAAGCCGAGTTTAATGCTTCCCAAGGTGTTGTAGCTCCCTCAACCTGCCCCTGTTTGTAAATGGGGAAGGTGTTGGACTGGGTGATCTCCAGAGGTCCCTTCCAACCCCAGCTATTCTGTCATTCTATGAAGGTGAGATTTGGGCTGTGCCTAGCAAAGCTGGTGTCTTGGCTTGGTACTGGATTGACCTAGTAGCAGTCCCCCTCAGCCTTGCTCTGTGTCCCTGCCACGGTCACCAGGGCCCTCAGCGGTTGTGTTCCCCCATGCAGTGCTCCACTAATGCCGTGCACCAATTTGGCTTTGCCTTTTGTGGGGAAATAAGTGGCCCAAGAGAAAGCCCTGGTGAGACCCCATCTGGAGTATTGTGTCCAGTTCTTGGCCCCTCAGTTCCAGCAGGACAGGGAACTGCTGGAGAGGGTCCAGCGCAGCCACCAAGATGCTGAAGGGAGTGGAGCATCTCCCGTGTAAGGAAAGGCTGAGGGAGCTGGGGCTCTTTAGTTTGGAGAAGAGGAGACTGAGGGGGGACCTTATTAATGTCTATAAGTATATAAAAGGTGAGTGCCATGAGGATGGAGCCAAGCTCTTCTTGGTGGCAAACAATGATAGGACAAGGGGTAATGGGATCAAGCTGGAACACAAAAGGTTCCACTTAAATTTGAGAAGAAACAACTTCTCACTGAGGGTGACAGAGCACTGAACAGGCTGCCCAGGGGGGTTGTGGAGTCTCCTTCCCTGGAGACATTGAAAACCCGCCTGGACATGCTCCTGTGTGACCTCACCTGGGCGTTCCTGCTCCAGCAGGGGGATTGGACTGGATGATCTTTTGAGGTCCCTTCCAATCCCAAACATACTGTGATACTGTGTGTAAAGCATGATGGGTGACAGGCATCCGTTTCCCATCAGGAGATGCCCACCGAGGTGTTCCTTGCCCCTGTGGGTGAGGAGTGATGGAAATGTCAGTCTGCTGCTTTGCTGAACGTCTCCTCCAGCTACTGGCAGGAGAGAGTCCTGAGCCGACTGTGGCAGGAACAGATGGAGAAGTCCCTGTCCAAAAAGCTTCCCTCTATTCTGTGTGGCAGCAAAGGCTTGGAGACTTCTCAGCCCCGCTCCTTGGAGAGGTGGTGAGGAGATGGCCTGGATGTGGCTGAGAACCCTCCTCCCTTTTCGTACCCCACATCTCAGATCATTCTGCCAGGATGGTTTTAAAGCTCGTGGACAGGGAGAGCCGTGTTTGACACAGATTTTCCAACACGGTTAAAAAATGCTCTTGTGTTCGTAGCCCTAGAATTAGCCAAATGTTGTAGCAGGGGAAAGCGAGCAGCCAAACACGCTGTTTTTTCCATCTAAAACTAGCTAAGTTGGATTTAGGACTGAGAGGGAACAACTCGAGCAAAGTGGACCTATAAAGACAAGGTAGCAAAGGCAAGTCCTGCATTTCAGAAACTGGTGCCTGCCCTTTCCTGCTGCCTAGCAGAAATCAAAACAAAAATAAGCTGAAAACCCTTTTTCAGCCTCATTTTCAAAGCCATCTCCGGCCTGGCAATAGCCCTGAAATGAGTCTGAGAAGTGAAGAGCTGCCCAGGGAGGGCCCTGCTGGTGTGCTGGGAAGGTTGGTTTGTGTGCAAAATGTACTATTACATATCTCGGAAAACAGATGACATTATATTGCTTTACATTTGTGTTATTTTTGCTTCAAGGCTCCAGTGTGATTTGTGGTGGTGGGGCCAAGGGAAGATAACAAATGGGTGTCAGGAGCCTATGAAGAATGGAACTCCCCCCCTTCTGTTATAGTATTAAATAACTATTTGTATTACAGCCATTTTTTTTTTTTGGTGGTGCGCTGAGATAAAAGAACTTTATTTGCTAATGCCACATTATTTAATTTAATCAAGCCGAAGTACACCTTTAATAAATGTGCCTCCAAAATGAAAAATCATGAAGAATATTGTATTGAAAACTGGTGATGTAGCAAGTTAGAGCAGAATTCTGTTGCGTCCCCTTCCTGCCCTTTCCTACCGCCCAACAGCACAAGGTGCCTCTCAGACAATCCTGGGCTGCGGCGTGCGAGTCTGTTTTAGCTTTCCCACCCTGAGATCTCTCTCGTGGAGTTGTTTTCTGATTTCTAGATGACCTGCCAAGAAACGGGGCCCTTGAGGCGCAGGACTGAAATAGCGCCGGCAGCGGTAGCTGTCAGGCTGCGGGATGCGCAGAGCTGGACCGTCCAGGTGCTGAGGTGTGTGCCGGGGGGTTGCTCAAGGACAGGGCATGTACAACAAGGAGAGGACTATTCTTAGACCTCACCTCGTCCTGAATCCACCCCGCTGTCCTTCCAGATGATGGCACTCAATGGTGCCAGTAAATATTTACCCAGCCGCAAAGCAACCTTGCTGCTTCTTGCGCAGTGATTGATGGATGCAAAGAATCAACATTTGCAGATATATCTATATATATAAAGAGGATCTACATGCACTTGGGGATGCTCTTGGGAGAGCTGAATTCAGTAAGGCTGAGACCAGCCTCTTAAATAACAGAATCATTGTCTTCTGCCCTCCAGCAATGCTGGAATTTAGTCTTTGAGCTTTCATTCTGTGCAGATGTATTAAGGATGAATAAGTGTCACTGCAACATCAAACAAGGTCTCACCGAGACACCGCCCTCTTTTCCACCACATTCTCTCTTTGCTCATAAAACTGCTAAGCTGTCATGTGAAGGAATGGAAGTTCTCAGCAACAGGGCAAAATAAACCTGCACAATGAGGAGACATACGCCTGCTCTCGGGAGCAATGTGCCCAAACCCACCACATTGACCAAGTCTTGCTGTGTTAATCAATGCGAAGGATAAATCTGGGCTGAACAACATGAATCCTTCGCTGCTTCTGAGCGATTCCGGGGGGCATTTGGGTGGAAAGGGTCCTGTCGGCCAAATCACTGCCATTCATCACAGAGAAGGTCCCTGGAGCTCTTTCTCCTTCTACTTGGACTGTCAGTGATGTCATAGTAATCACAGATTTATGACATCATAATGCAAATCTGTGGGAGCAGATGAAGTATTATGGGTTCCCTGTGAGCAAAGCGAAAGCTCAGCGGAAGAAAACTTGAATGAAGTTTGTGTCTTGTCTAGGAACCGATGTCACTCCTGGCCTGGGGCCACTATGGCCAACAGGATTTACACTGCCTGGGTCGTGGGTCTCGCTCTCATGGGATCAGGCTGAGATTAATCCAGCCAAAACCGACGCCGTGGCACAGGGCACAGGGCCAGTTGGTGGGGAGACCTGGCGAGAAAGACCAGCCAGAGCTGGAGATGCCCCAGGGGAGGTCCAGTGCATGATAAGCTCTACCCGCTACTTGGTTCTTACTTGCTGCTTGATGAAAAATACAAAGAATTAAGCCAGTTACATAGCTGTGAGACACAAAGCTGACGTATAATTTTTTTTCCTTGTCGTCTCAATCGCTGCATGGACCTTGGTTCTTCAGGCTCATCCACCACCCTTGATGAGCGTGCCCATGATTTCATTCTCTGCATAACAAAGGTTCTGTAACAAGCTGCCTCTGCTAGTGAGCTGGCAAGCCAGCACGTCATGTAAGGTACCTCTCTTGCTAATCTAGGCTGAATTTCAGCTGATAGCCTCTGGATCCCTTGGTGTCTCTCTTGAGCTGGGCAGACCTTTAGGATGGTCTCCTGAACCATCTCCCAAGCGTGCTCCATCACCTACAGATCGGCAGTGGCAACAGAAAGCTGTCCATAAAAGATCCTCTTCCCCAAAGGGTGAGCGGTGTTTTTCCAGGTTTGCTCACTATCCTTTTACTAGTTTCCATGAAAACAAATTGCAGTTTTCATAAACATAAACTACCATCTGGCCCCGAAACGTTGGTGGGTGGTTTATATCTCCCATCGATGGGATTTGCAGACTGTCAGGAAAATCTTAGCAAGGTGAAAACGGGTAGTTTTGGCGCAGCTCCACTGAGCTTCTGCTCCGACCCTGATCACTCTAAGGCCGGGTTAACCATTGTGTGTTCGTTGCCTTGATTTGGTTGAGCGCTACAAACCATCATCCCAGGAAGGCTTGTTAGGGGTGCCCAATCCCTTCACCTGAAAAGAAGCGTACAAAAGAAATAAATCATCCTTTAAAGCTGTTCTGGTGCAAGATTTTCTTAGTGGTGACTCAGTGACCATAGCCCCATATTCACACCCCCGGACAAAACCCAGGCAGGACTGGGATGGATAGGCTGCCCATTAGCGCAAACCTGGTTCTGTCATCCTAAACCAGAGAAAGCGCTCGCCCCACCCCCAGCTTCACTTAACAAAGCCATTAGCACTCCAATTAAATATTTAGCTTGGCGTGTGGTGTTATCCTACCTGCGAGCGGGGAAGGGCAGAGATGGGAGCAGATGGGACGGGGGTGATTCAGAAGATGGTGTTATGTCCCAGAGTGCTAGCCAGGGAGCTACTTAAATCAAATCAGGCTTAGTAATGGGAAAGTATATAATCAGATGCTTTAACGATCCCGGTTGCCCTGTGTGAGGTTTCGCATGATATCTACAGGCTGTTGTTGGTTTTGGTTTGTGTGTTGTTTTAGAGTGAGTCAAGTCTTGAAGGAATTGCGTGGAAGGGTTTCTGTGATTGATCTGGGTTGGGGGAGTGGAGGGGACGTCTCCAGGATGGTGCGGATTAAAAGAATGGGGTTCCTGCATGTGGCAGAGAAGAAATAAAAGGGGAGACCTTACTGAGGATGAGAATTTAGGCAAAGGCACGCCAGCTTTTGAGTGCTGGAGAACTGAAACAGTAAGAGATCAGAGGTATGGTCGCCTCTGGTTTCTGTGTCTGTTCACCAAAGTTAATCAAAGGGCGCGAGTCTGATGGCAAAACATAACTTGCAAGGAAAAATGTGTGTCCCCAAAGCTTCCTGGCACCAGAGCATCTTTATGTTCTCACTCTCTTTGGCAAATGATGTTAATTTGCAAATGGTGGATGCTGAGTCGAGAGTTGGCATCGAGGTGGGGACTTGGCCACTCAAGGGCTTGCCCGCTTCCAGCACTCGCAATGAAGAGCTGTGAGATTTTGGTTTAGTTGGGTTTTGCTGGAAGGTGGAATTCAAGAGGATGATTTTGATACACAGACTTTTACCAAGGTAAGGTCTTCAGAAATATAACAAAACCTGATATTGCTCAATGGGCTTAGGAGTGGCTCGGGGAAGCCTTTGGATGCTTAAAACGCTCCAGCGAGAGGACTTCAATAGGTCTTTCGTCTGTGCTGGAGCTTCAGTCTGTTCAAAGATCAGGGTACAGCTAAGAAAGGAAGGAAGGTGGCTGGTCGTGTTTTATGGAGCCTTTTCAGGCAGAAAATGCTTATTCATAGGGCATCCATCCAGGATGTGCTGAGATCATGTTCAAAACCTCTGCCTGATAGCAGGCCAGGCTTAATTAAACATGCGCAGGGCCAGAGAGGGAATCAGGCAGAGCAAACACGCAAAATCCTTCATCTTCTAGGGGACCGCTCACAACCTGCAGATTGTGTTCCTAAGGCTGGTGTGCGTCTCCTCTCCCGCTCTGAAGAATCAGACATTAAATTAAAAGGTCTTGGAAGAGAAATCCCCAGATCTCACGATTCACACAGTTCTTGTTTTCTGGCTGGTTCTCATTCCTGGCACAGGTTATTGACGTTTGGATAAAGGTAATTCTGGGGATCTTCGGGTCTTTCGCGGATGCCGGACTTGAAAAGTATGTTTAGACATAGCTCAGAGTCCACTGGCATTTCAAAATTGATCAGAAATGAGAAGCGATGAATTTCTTTATGCTCGTGCTTTCTCCATTGCTCCTGTATTCCTTACTGTGTGCTTTCCCCATCGGAAACTGCCCTCCTGCCTCAAATACAGCAAATTTGGTCGCCAAAATGGACTTTCGTGCCAACACAGCCTCAAATTGCTGCAGCTGAGAGACAGAATGAGGAAGAAACACCGGTGTGGGTCCTTCCTCCAACGCTTCCGCGCTGGGTTGCTGTTTCCTTTGCGGCCCTTTCCCGCACGTCTGAGACAAACCAGGAGCGCTCTTCTATTTAATAACAGGGGAAATTCAAGTGATTTCAATCGATCAGCCTTACTCAGGGTCTCTGGAGGACCGCAGCTCCAGCTCTTCTTCCTTTCCCCATTACGCTCAAAAAAATACCCAGGAAAATCACATTTGTACGCTGGCAATTAATAAAGAAATGCCATCATTCGGGAAAATAGGTAAATTGCGTTAGAGTCAAGCGAGGGGCTCAGCTGCTTAGCAATGAGGAGACCCATCCAAGGCTGTATTTTACCCATTTTTAAAATAAACCATTGTCCATCTCTTTTGGCTCTTCTTGGCTGAAAACAGAGAAATAAACGTTGTTTTCCAGGGGCCAGGCTAGAAAACTCTTCATCTCAGCTCTGAAAGAGAAAAGGCTGCGGTTACTGATTGTACCTGAATGCATCTATCTATCTCTATCTATCTATCTATCTATACATATATACATAGAGATATAGATAGATAGATAGATAATCTCTCTCTATACATATATATATGAGTTTTCTTACCCCCCTTACAAAGTGCATCACTCTCCTGTGTATGTAAATCTGTTTAAGCCACTGTCCCCATCTCTGGTGGGGAGTTCTCAGTGGTACCCGCAGCTATCGGGGAAGAGAAAATAAGTCGCTGATGTCTGTGTGGTGCGGGAGGATGAAGAAGAGGGAAAATGAGGAAGCAGAATCTTTGCTCCATGTGCAAGAAATAAAGTAAAAAGTCCTCTTCTCTTTAGTGAAAACCATTAAAGAGAGAAGGTAGAAAGAAAGGAAGAGGAAAGTCGTTACAAGGCTTTGAATCTGGAGGTCTTTTAAATCTCTTAAGCGAAAGGTAGGTTGTCAGCAAAGAAGAAAAGCAGGCACTTTGCTGATAGTGCAGGTACCAGGAAAACCTGCTGTGCTTCTAATGAATCCTGACAAAGCACTTTCCGAGGGGAGGAAGGGAAAAACCCCCCGGCTTTTGGAGCCTGCCCCGCGGCGTGGCCGTCATCCAAGCCCTGCTGTGTGTTGCTTGGTGAGGAGGACATGGTGGCTTCTCCTGGGCTTGCAGGACTGTCCCTGGGCTGTCATTGCTGGTGGGGTCTGGGGGCACTTTGGCAGGAGATGGCTCTGTTCTGATTGAATACTGACAGAAGTGCTTGGGAGGAGGAGGCCCTGCTTACCTATGGATTTAGGAGGAACCTTCTTGGACTTGAGATGTTGGTGTTCCCAGAGGCTTTCTGTAGAGCATCCAGCCTCAGCAGGGCCATGGGTTGAGCTGTATTCTTGCAGCCAGTAAAGAGATGCTCTCATAGGTTGATGCCTATAGCTATAGGCTCAGGATCTCATGCTGTGAGACCCAGTGTGGTGACCTCTTCTTGCTGCCCAAGCAACTAGTTGTGTCATCATGACAAAGGGCTTCAAACCCAAGCGTGAGCTCTTTTGCCACCGAACCAGGCAGAGTGACACAAGAATGGACAACCCCACCTCACATCCCAGCTGTGAGCAGATGTGGTTCCTTTATCCATGGTCCCCGGATCCCATCTCCCCGCTTGCTGGCTGGGAAAGCGAATATGCTTGGTCACGTTGCAACTGTGGCTTCCACAGAGGTAACTTTTCCTTTAACAATAATGGGAAGAAAGAGTAAAGATGGACAAGAAAGGATGACAACAGCACGAATTAGCAGTCCGCACAGCTAAGGAATGTATGTAGTAACCTCTTTTATGTCTTATTCTCGCCCAGGGATACCTTTGTCTTCTGCAGCACAGAAGGATTTTTAATCTTCTTCAGAAAGACAATCTTTGCAGGAGGGTGAAACAATCAGCTTTTATGGGGCTGTTCGCGCTTTTATTTATTTGCAAATCCTCAGCAACAGTCAAACCTGAGCAAGGGGTAAGAAAAAGAGGAAAAAAATAAAGTAACAATGCAGAAAAGGTGAACAGGAAGATGGGTGTTCTTACTGTATCCCACAGAATGAGAAATGGATGTCTTACACATATATAAATAATAGCCATATATAAATAACAGCCAATACCTGCCAGTATTGAGATGCAAATGAGGTAACAGTGGGAATTTTATGTCGTTCAGCGTGAAACACGAGTCTCCTGTTCCCGGGAGCTGAAAGGCTTGTCTTGGAAGCTGGAGGCATAAGCCCTTTGCTGAAGGAGGGAGCAGCCAGGGAGGAGGGGGGTGATCTCCAGCCGAGACCCCTCTTGCCATGGGGGGGTCCCCCTAGGTTGTGATGGCAGAGCGGCCAAAAACACTGGATGGGGAAGAGGAAGGGGCTGTGTGCTGCTGAAGAGCGGACGTGTCTTATTCTTGATCTCCTTCCCTCAAAACTGTCCCATGGATCAGCCGAGGTGGCAAACCTTGGTGCTGGAGAGAAGCAAGAGGACCACGGTCTCCATCATCAAGACCTTTCTGCTTTTGATGCGGAGGATATCAGAGAGCACTTCATATCCACCTGTTTCTCCAGTTTTCCATCAAAAAGTTAGTACACAAAGGGCTCTTGACGTGTACAAGAGTCTTCCCTCTCACACGAGTGTTTTCGGCCCTGGCGTACCAATCAGCCAAACGAGTTCCAGACATCTCGTTAACGATTCCGAGTGAGATCCTATTAAAACGCCACTGTCAAGTTGGTTAGGACCAGCCTCTCTTCATCTGTCAATGAGTCTCCTCTTGATTCTAACTGCTTTTTTTTTTTCTTTAAGAAAAGAGAAACAACACCATAAATTAACAGCATCTGATGGTAAAACACAGGTTTTGGTTGTTATTTAATTTTACAGAAGCCACTGTTCATGCAAGGTTCAGTTAAGAATTAGGAAATCGGGGTCATGAAGATGAAGATCGATTGTAGTTTGGCTCCTTCAGAGAGCATTTGTCAGACAGGAGGAGATGGAAGAAAACAACCTCCAGCAAAATAAGATTCCCCTAATGCTGTCACATCCTTGGTTTTGTAGCAAGAGGTTTTAGTTCATAACAGAGCTTTCTCTGATGCGTGTGGTTTGTTTGCCATTTAGGCTGCTTCTTTTTTTTTTTTTAATCTTTAAATATCTAAGTTCTACTGTAGTAAACGTTCATTATAAAGCTATAAATAGTCCACAACACTCCAATTAGGGAGCTGTACTTAATTACATGATAAAAATCAGAGGGAAAGTGTTAGCTGCTGTGGTCCCCGATGAGGAGACCCTTGGGCTTAGCAGGAGGCGTTCTTGGGCTGTTCAGGTGTCCAGATAGCAGTGAAATTAGGTGTTTTGTTTTTATCTCTGGGGTCAAGGGTATGAGTGGGGAGGCTGGGGGCTCTTCTCTGAGTCAGATAAATAGGTGGTGATGTTAAAAAGGTGGGAGACTGAGGTTTGAATGGTTTCTGAGGGCTGATGGCTGAGCCTGACACCAGCCGTGCCGTTTTCAGACTAGGTAGAAGGAAGAAGTTTTTTACAACAAGGGCAATGAAACACTGTCCCAGGTTGGCCAGAGAGGTGGTGGATGAACCATCCCTGGAGACATCCCAGGCCAGGCTGGACGGGGCTCTGAGCAACCTGAGCTGGTGGAGATGTCCCTGTCATGGCAGGGGGTGCACTGGATGACCTCTGAAGGGTCCCTTCCAACCCAAACTATTCTGTGAGTCTATGATTTTGGATGCAGATGGGCGACATGCTCTTGGCTTCACCCAGCTTTTTCTTTCTTCTCCTAATGTACTGGCATCTCTCCTAATGAAGCAAGACCCTGCTACCCTTTCCTACCGGCTGTTTCACCCTTTGCTCACCCTTACCCTGTGTACTCTGCAGCATCACAGGGGTCCGGGGAGAAACCCCGGGGTGAACTGGGAGGAGTGAGCCATGGCAGAGCCCCCCCAGGTTGTCCCCAGAGCTTTGCTGGTGTCACCAGTGGTGCTGGTACATACTACGAGATGCAAGAACTTGTATGGGCCTGCAGCTCAGAGCGGGTCAGTGGACCCAGGCACTTACCTGCTGACTTCTACAGCAGCACCACAAAAAGCAGAGTTGGGAAATAGAGAGGAGAACTTGGCAGTGTCCTTTTCACATTGCTCAGGCACTGGCCTTACTTTCCAATGCCTTTGGAGCAATTTGCATGCTATTACCCACAGTGCCTTCAGCTTTAATGCTATTACAGCTTGGCAGTCTCTCTAACCTAATGATGACAAACACTGCAGTATTCCTGATCTGCTCTTGGCCAAAAAACCCCAACTATTTTTTTTTTTTTTTTTTTTTTTTTTTGGGAAAAGAAGTGATTTGCCTGCTTTTTTCTTACCTTAAAAAGACTCTGGAGGAAGGAAATGGGACAGTGATAACTTTAGGACAGGACTGAACATAATGTCAACTTCTAGATGGAGACCACACTGCTCTTTCTGCTCGCTCACAGCCCCAGCACCTCACGCCATCCACAGCCCCTTCCCGGTCCCCTTTGCAGCACTTCTCTGCCATTTCCCCTGACCCACAGTATTTCTTTTCATCTGTTTCTTGCCTTAGCTGAATGGATAAAGGTTTTGGGGCAGGGACTTGTGTTTGGGAGTGATGCTGCAAGCTTCCAGGTGATGCTTTAAGTGCCGTCCTCTTCTAGGTCTACATTGCTCTTCAGGCTTCCTTGCTTTTCTTTTGATTGGAAATACGTATCTGAGCGATGCAATGAGATATTCTGAGCCCTGAATGTGATTTCAGCTTGGGCTGGGGATGCTGAGTTGGTGTTCAAACCCAAGCCTGTGCCAGGCAGCTGCTTGTTGGCTGGTGAGACACCCGTGACGTGCTTGTTGTGGACTTGGGCTTTGCAATGTTGCTCCCAGAACTGCAGGATTGGGTCCCGGGGGAGGGCAGCACCGTGCTAAAAGGACAAGCTCCAGAAAGGCAGACGAGTGCTTTGGCAGGGTGGCTACGTGGCACTTTCCTTTGTTTCCCTGGCACGAGCCCAGCTTTTCATTATCTTATTAAAGTTGTGACAATAATCAGCTCTGTTTTCCCACCGAAGCAGAATTAACTCCCTGCGCACAGTGACTGGTGGTCCAGCCCAGGTGATGGGTGACCCCCAGGTGACAGGGACACCCCAGGGGTGGGTTTGGGCATCCTGGCTGGGGGGATAACGGCACCGCTGGGGCTGGCACGTGGCTTCTCCAGCCTGGCTGGCGGGGAAGGGCAAAGCTTTGTCCCAAAGGTGCCGGGCAGTGTTCCAAGCTGGCCCCTCAGCTGCGTTTCTCCGGAGGGAAAACAGTGAGAATGCAAGCTGGTAAAACATCTGTAATAGCTCTGGTTCGGGCTCCTGCAGAAAGCCCTGCGGCTTTCTCCTCTTCAGCTCGCTTCCTATTCAGACGTCCCGGGGACACACGCCTGGGATCGGGGTTTTGGCGACCGAGCATCTACGCCCTTGTCCTCTATTTTGGGCTCTGCAAGGGGACGGGCTGAGAGCTGAGAGCAGATCAGGCTTTGCTTAGGAAGCGGCTTGAAAATAGTCGTGGCAGCACATGGCGTGTAGGAGAGGTAACCAGGTTCTCTTGTAAAACTGCCCCTCCCTCCTTCTCCTCCCACTCCTTGGCTTATTAATTAACCTCTGTTAATTAAGCCACAGCTCTCATTGCTAGAAGGTATTGGTGTGTTCAGGAGCTTCGCAGGATTAAATATTATTAGATGTTCTTGGATAATAGGAATGTCTCTGTGCTCAGAGCTCGAGTTTGGTGGCTGGCCCATAAACCTGAGCTAGAAAAGCGAGGGAGAAAGTTTTTATTGATGTAGTCATGCCCGAACTGGATAGTCTGGCCCTGCGGAGGGGAAAATAAAGAATAAAAAGGCATTTTTTGGTAGCAGAGCTCTCCTTAACGTCACCTGGGGAGCTGGGGGCTCTGAGCCTTTCCCACCTCTGCTCAACACTGAGCCAACCCCCGCCCCAAGAAAGCATCATCCCTCCCCTGCTTTGTACGGGCATCCTATAGCGATCACATAGGGAAGCACAGGCAGCGGCGGAGCGTGCCGGCTGATAAAGCGAGCAAACATAATATTTACATCAATAAGAGTCCCTGTGTTTGACTAGAAGCTAAACAGTTTAAGGGAAGATTGATTTGTTATGTGAAAGGCTAAACCGGGTCAGGGTTATGAAAAGAAGCTTTAAATACCATTCACAAAAGCAACACAGCAAATCCCCCCGCTGCTCTTTAAGCGCTGGAAATGTCACAAAGAGATAATTCAAGCGGCAGAGGAGCTGCCACATGCAGGATGTCCACTTTTGAGGGCCTCATCCAGTTCAGTACATGCGGCCGGACCGGGAGCTGGAATTTATTGTGTTGCCTATTCAGGCCGCTTCCAGGTTATAAGTTGATTCATTTCTTTTTAAATTTAGCAGAAAGCTGAAAATTTCCCACCAAATAAGAACTCAGAGGGGCAGCTTGTTTAGATAACAATGCAGCATCCTAAATATGCTCAAAAAGAACTTATAAAATTAAACGAAGCGAGCGTGAGGGAAATTTGAATGGTTCCCTTCCCCACTCCGGTCAAACTTTTAATTGCCGGGGATTCAAAGCAGCTGCATTTTGTGCTGGGAAAGCACTGGGTTGCATTTCTATAGGGGATTCCTTTATGGTAGCAGGATGGGGTCTCACTCCATGGGTTGGATGGGCTGGACGTGAAACGGGATTTTGGGGGGGGGCACATAAAAAAAGCTCTGGACACCTATTAGGCTTCTAATAATCTTCCATTGCAGAAAGAAGATGAAGAGCTATTTGGCCCTGAGTCATGCGAGGAATGGCCTTTAGCGTGCTTTGCCCTTTTTCCCATGAGCAGGCTGTGACTTTTTTCTCCCCAAATGAACCATGACAACCCCTATCCAAACAGTAATAATAGCAGTAATAACAGTAATTATCCCAGCAGCAATATTAATCATAAAAACCTCATTTTTTTTTTAATTCGCCGCTCTCGAGAGCATTAAAGCACCACCTGTGCAGGGGTCCCGCCTGGCCCAGGACCTTCCTGGCTGGGGGGGATGCAGTTCCACAGCTCGTCTGGGTGCTTGGTGCTCATAAGAGGGGCGCACTGAGCCCTCCAGGGCAGAATTTGGCCTGTATGAGGTGGATTTTGAGGGTTTCTTCCAACCAGAATGATTCTATGATTCGATACGCTTGGTGCCTTTTGCTTCAAGGGATGCCCGGTGGCTCCGGCTCTGCTGCGTGGGTGCCTGCTCCCGCACACAGACCCCAGCGGCCTTATCGAGAGCGGAGTTAAATCCTGCTCCGGTATGGCTCTGTGCTAAAGTCACGGGTAGCCCCAGGCGCTCGGCGGCGGCTGCTGCCCTTTTTCCTTCCCGGGGCTCACAGGACACACGTGTAAGGGCTGATGAGGCTCATCCCACACGAAAGGGCAGCTGGGCGAGCAGCCTCCTGGCTTGATATTCTGCTGCTTGGGAGCTGTTTCCATCTGTTCCCTTTTCACGGGGAAGTGGAAAGCCGAGGGGCAGACACGGGCAGTCAGAGCGCTCCTCCTCTTCTGATTGCTGCTTTTTCTCTCCCATTTGGTACCTTCTTGGATTGGTTGCTGGAAGCAGAGAGCAAAGTAGCCTCTCTGAAAGCAATTGAAGAAGCACAGGATGGTTTGGGTTGAAAGGGACATTCAAAGCTCATCCAGTTCCCCCCTGCCATGACAGGGACATCTTCAGCAGCTCAGGTTGCTCAGAGCCCCGTCCAGCCTGGCCTGGGATGTCTCCAGGGATGGCTCATCCACCACCTCTCTGGCCAACCTGGGCCAGGCTCAGTGTCAAAAACGTCTTCCTGATGTTTAGTCTGTGTCTTTAGAGACCTGCTGGTATTTCTGCACGCAAGCAGATTTGCGGAGCTGTGTGTGTGGGCTGCAGGGGGAGGTGATTGCTCCACCACGGTCTAAAAGCCCAACACCTCACCTGCCAAGGAAACACAATCAAGAAGTTAGGAGTTTAGGGAAAAAAACCACAACGTTTTATGAGGTCACAACAAATACGCACAACCAGGGGGAAATGCTGTCCCGGCTGAAGCCAGCGGGGATTTATTGCTGTTGTCTTCCCATGAGCTGGGATGGCGTATGTCCTGATGCTGGGGTGAGAGGAGTGGGTGCTGGTGGCACCGCAATGGAGCCAGTCCCTGCTGCTCCCCTGTCCCGTGTCCCTGTCCCGTGTCCCTCCTTGGTGCCAGGACACACATGGGTTCGAGGTCTCCCCTGGAGACAGGCAGCCCCTGTCCCCGTTGCACCGCTGCACCGGCTGCTTAGCACCACGGCAATTAATCACTTGGTAAATATCTTCTGGTTTATTACATAAGCAATAAGCATTTTGTCGGAAATCACATAACTTATAATCCAATTAAACAACAATTACATTGTAATGGCTTTGTAACTACAGCATTAATTAACTTTTATTGCCCTGTAAATTAAGCATGGTATTGATACCGAGTTGCGAGCAGACAGCTGGCTCCGTCGATGGGAGAAGAGGGATGTGGAGCCCCAAAAGCTGTCGGGGGACTGTCAAGAAGGCCTATAGTCACAGGGTTGGCCTCGGCAAGAGAGCTTTGTCCAAGCTGTGAGCACGTCCGTGAGCATTCTCTGCCTCCCGGGGAGGTCTCCTTTCCTAGGGAAGGGTCCTGGTGGCGAAGGGTCCCCAAGGACCGGCGTTGTGGCATTGAGGTGGAGCACGGGTGGCTAGCGGAGGAGTGGGAAAGCTGGTTGCATGTCGGGAGAGCTTCTGCACGCCTACACGTTGATGCTCATCCCTGCTGAGCACCACATTCACCCACAAGGTGCGGGCGCTGAAGAGACGGGAGCAATGGCCAAGGTCCTCCAAGGTGCTCCGATACATATCGGCGCTTCCGGGGCGGGAGGATCCGTGGCTTACTGTTGGGAAATCGCCTCCCCGGGGGGATGTTTCTTAGCTGACGACAGCACTTCAAAGTGCTTGGCGTTGAGGGCAAGGCGACGCTCTCTAGACACCAGTATGCGGTGCTGGGATGGTGCTTCCTCCCCAGTTAGCCAGAGAGGAGCCCTTGGAGGAACTAGACCTGTAGCTGCTGGGCGCTTGCCCTCTGCCTGCAAAGCTGGGGGGGAGATTGATATCCTTGTCCCCGCCACCCCGATAGCTTTCCAGCTGTCCCCAGGCTTGGGACCACTGGAGCCAGCAAACGCTGGGTTATCACAGTATCACAGTATGTTTGGGATTGGAAGGGACCTCAAAAGATCATCTCGTCCAATCCCCCTGCTGGAGCAGGAACGCCCAGGTGAGGTCGCACAGGAACATGTCCAGGTGCGTTTTGAATGTCTCCAGAGAAGGAGACTCCACAACCTCCCCGGGCAGCCTGTTCAGTGCTCTGTCACCCTTACTGAGAAGAAGTTTCTTCTCAAATTTAAGTGGAACCTCTTGTGTTCCAGCTTGATCCCATTACTCCTTGTCCTATCATTGTTTGCCACCGAGAAGAGCCTGGCTCCATCCTCGTGGCACTCACCCTTTATATATTTATAAACATTAATAAGGTCCCCCCTTAGTCTCCTCTTCTCCAAACTAAAGAGCCCCAGCTCCCTCAGCCTTTCTTCATAAGGGAGGTGCTCCACTCCCTTGATCATCTTCGTTGCTCTACGCTGGACCCTCTCCAGCAGTTCCCTGTCCTGCTGGAACTGAGGGGCCCAGAACTGGACACAGTTGCTTCAGCAGGATCTGCTTTAGGCACAGACCGTGGCTCCTGGGCAAGCTGCTGCTTGCCCAGCAGAAAAGGGCTGCAAGCGGCAGGATTCTGCAGCGGCTGCTTTGGGAACAGCCTCCTGGGAGGGAAGGGCGAGCAGAAATCCAGCTGGGACACCTACCGCAGGCTTTTGGGTGGAGCAGGGAGGCAAACCCTGCCTCTGCTCCTCACCCGTGTCTGTGGCTGGGGGTGATTTGGTGACTGCATGTGAGTAACGGCGTTAGTTTGGCCTGGGACTCGTTTCTTCGCCAGCCGGAGATGCTTTATATGGGATGAGTGGCTTTTCCTACAGCAGTTCCAGTGGGGAGCCAACAAGTTGAGTCCTGGTGGGATTAACAGCGAGGACGCCAAGCCGAGATGCCATTTTTTGGGGGAATGCCATCCTGTGCCGACGCTCCTCGGCACCTCAGGGAGCAGCGTGGGTGTCTGGGGAAACGTTTGCAGACTTAAATCTCCAGGTCTCCCTGGGTTTGCCTCTCCCGCTCCTGAACACGCAGTCAGCAAGCAGGTCTGATGAAAAGCTGGTGTTTACTGCCGAGGCTTAAGAAAGCTGTTCTTTGTGCCAGGCCTGCTCGGAAACCCGAAAATCAGCACCGCCGCTCGAATTCTCGCATAACCGGTAGAGCGGTGCAGATAGGGAAACGGAGCAAAAATAATTATCCTTTTGATCTGGCGTAATCTCTCAATCTCCTCCCCACCTTCTGAACCCTGTTGAACTACCTCTCTGCTCCCTCCTGGCTTTCTACCTCTCTGGCATCCTCCTGCTTGGCCACGTGTTTGCTCCGAGCTCTGCAGTCGCTCAAGGATGCACAAGAAGCCATTATATGGCCGTGCCTTGTCCTAGTTATTTTTGGTGTGCTGCTTTTTTTGCTTCATGCAGACATATTCATTTTGAAAGAATTGCTGTTTATGTGTGCCAAGGCCTCCTCTTGTTTTTGGGAAACACCTGGCTGGGGCTCAGCTTTCCTCTCAGCAGAGCTGGGGAGCCGCGGCTGCTGCCCATGGGCTTGGGCGATGGGGATGGCAGCGTGTAAAACAATTATGGAGACCCGCCACCTTGTGGGAGCAGGGAGATGTGGCAGGACCACCCCCCCGAGCCCCTCGCCCTGCGTGCACACTGGGTTTTGGGAGATGCACCTCCATGGAGGCAAAGCACGGGAGATGGGCAGCGCTCCGCCTCACCTGCGTTTAAACCAGGCCCGTCCGACTGCCTTCTGCTACAAGTTTTGGTATGAAAAAAGGAGGAGGATACCTTTAGCCAGAAAGAATTGTTAAAAGACACCCTTAGAGAAAAATAAGGGAGGCAGAGAGAGAAATAAGTGAAGGGAGGCGGTTGGAGGTGAACCGCGGGATGGGAGCCGGGAGTGCCATCCATCATGCTGGCTTTCCCCCATGGGAATTGCCGCTCTCTCCTTCTCCATCCTGCTGTGACGGGCTCGCCGCGCGTTTCCCCAGCGCCCGGCTCCTCTGCCCGGGTCAATAGTCCATCTTCTCTTGCTTCGCTGTGGATCCGTCATTAGGATGGTGTTTTTGGCAGCTTGATTTTTCTCTTAAAGCACTGCTGATCCTGCGAGAGATGTGGATATGGTGATGTGTGGAAATCACTCTCTAGTATTGCTTAGGGGGTTCCCTACTTCCCGCCCCCCCCCCCCCCCCCCCCCCGCTTTGTTTAATTTCCATTTTCTTTTTAATTGAGGCAGGAAGTTTTCCTCTTGCTGCAGGGATCTCTGACTTCAGATGGGCACCCGGCAGCGGGAGCCGAGGCAGAGCAAGCATGCAAGCGACTTCATTGACTAAGGGGGGGAGAAACAAGTGAATTAATGGGTGCTATAAATAGCTCTGAGCTGTTAAATGAAATAGTTTTCATGGCTGGTTGTGAAACAACCCCAGACAGGGCCAGGAGGACCCGGCTGTGGGTGCGGCGTGCGCCCCGGGTTTGGATGAGCTGGGGCAGGAGCAGCGAGAGGTCCCGCCGGAGCATTGTCCTTCCAGTCTGAACACGGTTATTACTGACTATTCAAGCTTTCTAAGCTGGCAAGTCAGACCCTGAACCTCATCCCATTGAAAACTTGAGTCCCATAAAGCCGCTGGTTAAACGGGGATTCATCGAGCATTAAATCCGCTGAAGCTTTTATTTTTCTGACTTGGCGTGAGTAAGATTTGATCACTGGCATCTCCGGGGCTGATCAGACCCTCGCAGCAAACCCGAGCATCCCAATGTCCCCCCGTGCTGGGTAAAACCATCGGGGGTGCCCTCAGTCGCAGGAGGAGACGCAATAATTTTGTTGGCTTGTGGCACATGTGATTACACTTTTAAAAGGGGAGGAGGAAGGAAGGGTAATTAATCACCAAAGATACTTTGCTCGTTTGTTTTAACAACTAGAGTTTTGCTTAAATTATTTATGCCGAAGCTTTATAATGCACTAGGAAATGCACTGCAACATATGTCATCAAAAGAACGAAGCCCGGGTAATGCGAAACCGCACTCCAGCCCTATTAAACTCGCGTTTAAGTGGGAAGAGGATGACTTCCCCCCAGCCCCCAGCAAATTAATAATGTGTGCTGATTAGCACAAAACAGATTAGCAAGGTTCCTCTCGATGCGCTTTGTTTCATCAATAGGAAGTTAATTAACAGCCCTCTGCCTTCTGATACCCAGTTGTAAGACAACACTCCGGAATCACACAGACCTTAATCTTAGGTTATAAATTTGTTCATTTTCTTTAGTTTTAGCCACTCTGAGCTATGCACCATCCGAGCGGTGTGTTTTCATAGCACACAGGTCTATTTTGGTAAGACTCTTAACTTCCCTTGTTCCAATGCTGTGTGGGGTAGAGCATTGGCGTTGTCTCTTCCAGCACGCAATTCTGACCTAGCTTACCAAAAAAAGCACCAGAAAGTTATTTAAATGGTATGCAGGATATTTGGGACATGCTACAGATAAGTGGGTGTGATAAGGATGAAAAATACAGTATGGCATGTGAGGCAGAGAGGCGCTGAAATGTTTTTAATTAGGGGGTAAGCCTTGATAAAACAAGAACAGCGCCCTGTTACGCTTCTGTGAACCCAAACAGACCCGATTATGGAGACTCCAGCTCTACATTATGGCTTGCTGAGCTCAGGGTGAGGAAATATACTGTCCTGTAGTAACGTTACGCTAGATCAGAATCAAATTAAGGGTGAATGAAATGTCTCTGCAGCCTTGGCACCCCAGCATATTGGTGTCCATCCCCCCCCATAGACACACCGCTCACCAGGGGATCCCACACACGCTTGAAAGACGTGTATGTGAAAAATGACGTTGTAGTGTTGGCTTTTGGCTCATACCTTTAGCAAGGCCACTCTTTCTCAAATCCCTGAGCGATTTATTTTCCCACATTTGCCTCTGTTTTTCCCATATGTTAAAGCCCTGGCAGAGGATTTTAAGAAACCCCTGGTTGTCTCCCCATCCCCGGGGTGAGTATACGGGCCGTCAGGTTTTACACACGGGCATTAGCAAACCTGCCTGAGATGCCCACACACCGAGGCCGGCCACCACCCAAATTCCTCTTCAAGTTCTGTCTTGAGAGGAGCCAAAGTGCTGCTTCAAACTCGCCCTCCTGGGCTCCAGCCCTCCCCTTGCAACCCTTGGCATCCCAACCTCCATCCATGGAAAAACCACAAAGAAAAGAGCCTTTCGCCCAAAGACGCTGCCCAAATTAAGGACGAGACGAGAGCTCCCGGCCTTTGATCTTGTGCGCCGTGATAATAACTCATCTGGCTGACAGCAGCCTCCCCCTCTCCTTCCCCCACCCCGCTTAATTAAAGGGAACAAAGCAAAAGTTGCTAATTAAAAGGAACGAGGGAAGGAGGGGGGAGCACGTGGGAGGGAAGGATGCGGCGGAGCGGCACAGGGCGGTACTCGCTGCCGCGGTCGGGACACCAGCAGATGCATGTGGGATTGGAGAAGAGCTGAAAGCCCATTTTTCTTGCCCTTGGACTGGGGACAGGGTGACTTGTGCCGGCGGGTTGGGCAGGAGGTGCTGCCGAAGCACCCCAGCTGTCCCGCAAGCCAAACCCAGGGGTGGGAGCCGGCGAAACCGGCACGCAGCGCCATCCTGCCCCATCTCAGGGCTTGCTTTGCAGCTTGTGCTGCCATTTGATCACAGAGCCACCTTCTCCCTACCCTCCAGCTGCTGTTATTAGGCTGCAGGGAAGGGCAGCCCATCGGTTTGGCTCCGCTGTCGCCTCCCCGCTTTGGGGCTTACGGCAGTGCCGGCGTGCCGGAAAGGAGGGCTGCTTGGGAAAGGGGGGCTGAAGCGTGGGCACAGAGTAGACTCGGAGGCGAGTCACAGAACACCAGGTTGGAAGGATCATCTGGTCCAACCTTTCTTGGCAAAAGCACAGTCTAGACAAGACGGCCCAGTGCCTTGTCCAGCTCAGTTTTAAGTGTCCAATGTTGAGGAATCCACATGCGTGAAACATTCAGACCTGGAAAGGTCTCCTGGTGACTTTCAGAGAGCAAAAAAATATAACTTGTGGGTCCAAGACCCCTACCAGACATAGTAACCTCTCCTGGCTTTACCATCCATATATTTGCTTGTTCCTAGTTAATTTGTAGAGTCTTGTCCGTCTCAAGGAAGAATGACGTGAGCTAGGAAGGATTCCCACCCGTGCTCACATGCAGGACAGACAAACGTGATGTGATTCAGCCCCGTGGCCCTCGATTCCTGCAAAGCTTTGGGTTATGAACACTGTGCATGGAGAGGTTGGATGCTCTCCGGACGGACACGTGGCACGGACCTGCCCACTGCTCCCCGTGTGCCACGACCCTGCCCCTGCCCTCGGTGCACGCTGCAGCTCATCCTCACTCCTGAACAATCCATAAGGACTTTTAAAGGTTCAATAGAAATAGATTTTATTCGCAGTTTCACCGTGTAGCTTTCACTTAAGAGCTATCACGCCGCTTCACAGTACAGCACTTTCCAATCCCCTAACATGCGTCTGGGCGATCGGAGAGCCCAGTTCACGTGTTCTCCCTCTTTGGCGGGTTCCCGCTGAGCAGATCTCCTTCCCTGGCTCTGCCCAGGCAATGTTTCCCCTGATTTTGGATTTGCAAGCAGGATGTGATATCTCTGGGGAAGGCAGCAACGCCAGACTTCACATCCCTCCCCAGCGCCGAGGGAGCCTGTCTGCCCCGTGTCTCCTTTACGAGGGACGTGCTGATTTGAGACTGTCAAAAGTGTCCCTCATCTGGGAATATGTTTCCAGCCCAGGGCACGTGGGGATGCTTGAGGAAGGGCTAAAAACCAGGATGGGGTTAGAGTTGCCCAAGTATAACCTGCCAGCATCTTGCAGTCCCCAGCAGAGCTCCGCGGATGTCCATCCCATCCTGTCCCTGCTCCGTATGGTCCCTGTGAAGAGCGGGTTGATGCTGGAGGGCTCTTTCAAAAGCACAAATCAAAGTTGTTTCTATCTTAACCTCCAACCTGTCTGTGTGCCTGGTTTTGTGCATAATTCATGTATTCGGGCAGATGTGATCAGCCCCTCCACAGATAATGCCCCGCTCCCACTGATGTTGCTCCTATCTCTGTTGCCATGTGTCCGCATCCTGCTGCATTTTTGGAGGAAGACCCTTGAGCGATTTGGTATCCTTTCTGCGAAACAGTCTCAAGTCTTTGGAGGAATTATTATTATAATCATCATTATTATCATCATCATTATTCTTTTCTCCTTGTTGTCTTCCCTGCAAATCATCCTTCATCTGCTGGCAACCTGACAGACGATCTGACCTGACATCAGTGGAGTTGAAAAGAATTCTTAAAACCCCAAAGCTTAACAATAAAAATAAGCAGCTGGGGCTGGCAAGAGGAGAAGAGGAGAAAGTCAGAGAGGTGGCTCGGGGAGCTGAGCGGCTGCCAGAAAGCAGAGGAGCAGCAAAGGAGGGGAAAGAAAGCAATGCGGGATGGAGACAGGAAACATCTTGTGGAAGCCAAGGAGAAAAGGAGGACACGAGTTGTAGGAGAGCAGCAAGAGCTTGTGAGGGTCAGGGAGAAGAGTTCATCTGTGTAGCTCCATCTAGGATGTGCCAGGGGTGCGGTGGTCCTGCTGGAGCTGAGCGCCACCCAAATTACACCCGGCTCCAGAGGAGACACCGTTCACACCTATTGTTTGGAAAAATGGGTCCCGTTCTACCTGTCTTGCTATCACAAATAGACGAGTGACAGGAGTCAAGGGGAACATCAACTTCCATCCAGGAGCGATGGGCGAAGCTGGGAGGATAAGGGCAGCAAGGATGAGGGGACGGCCCATCTCCCTGCCTGCTTAGCTGTAATTAACCCCAGTGCTAATGAAGTGCAACCAGACAGCTACCTTCACATGATGGAAAGCCCACAAGGAGCAGCACTGGCTAATGAGGACATTAGAGGCTGTTCTCTCCCTTGTCATCCTCCTATTGTTTTAATATTAGGGTAATTTCGCTTTAATGTGGATTAATTGGTACCTTTCTGTGTACAAATTCCCCACACAAAAATATCATTATTTGGGGGAAATTTTGTTTCCCACCCAAACAAAATAGTTTCCCTGGATTTGTAGGAAGGGTGGAAAAGGGAGAATACATCTGAAAACCAGGAACAAATCCCCGATGGAGGCTGAGCAGGAGGGAAAACAAACCAGTGCTATTCAATGAGCTAATTTGTCTTGCTGGGCAAGTGCCATTCCCTCCTTGCTCAGTGCGATGGCAAGGCGGAATGAAAGGAGTTTAAATACGGCAAACAACATGAGGAAAAAGCAGGAGCAAGCATCACTGAGCGTCTATTGCAAATTGAAGGAGCCAAAACCCTCCAGTTTGTATCAAAGTCTTTGCTCATTTTTCTCCTGGGGTGAATTTGGCAGTTCTTCCATCTTCAGGTGGTGAGGAGCCATAATAAGTGCCTGCCCATGCTGCAAGGCTGGAAAAGGGTGGATAATTGCACAGATCCAGATGTTGGCTGTGTCCAACCAGGGCAAAAGGTGGGAGACTCGGTGTGGAAGCTGCGAGTGAAACCTCCAGCTCCTGTTCAAAGGTTGCCAGAGTAAGACTGGGTGGAAACCCAATGTGGGCAACCACCACCGTCTTCTGAAGGCTGTTCAGCAACGGGACAGCAAACCTTGCCCAACAGTGACCCATCGCTGCTGTGATTCAGAAAGGGAGGCGAGACTGGAGTGTTTTGTAAATCTGCTCCGGGCTTTGTGGACCATGTTGCTGGTGCTACCAGGGAGGATCAGGCAGAGGGTGGTTTGGATAGACCAGGCAAAGCTGGTCTGTGGTGTTGGTGCGTCTGAGTGTTGATAGACACGTATGTAGGTGGGTGAAGAGGAGGCAGCGAGCTGATGTTGGTTTGGGGGTGACCAAAGAGGAGAAAGATGGGGACTGGTAAAGGACACAGGCAGGTGGGCTTAGTTGTTTCCCCAAACTGCCTTGTCAATCCATCCTTGGATTGAACTTGCTGGGGGACTTATAGATCAATGATTTTCTGCTGCAAGAAATATGTTCCACCCCGAAGCGTGCAATTTCGAGGTAATATTTCCTTTTAATATAGGAAAAACAGGTATCTGCAACCTTGGAAGTTCTTCATATTTCTCCTTACTGGTACCTAATCATCTTTACACCTGGCTAATCCTGCCGCTGTTATTCAGTGCTGCTTTCACACCACTTCCCAAGCCTGCCAAGACACCCTTGAACCTGTTTAAAAAAGGTTAGGATGCTAATTAAGAAAAGCTATTTCCCACCCACCCCCCCCCAACCTGAGGGAGAAATGTAAAAAGGTTGGATCTATTATTACTCTTCTTTTTTCTCTTTTCCCCCATGTTATGTCCCGGTTTTCCCTGGGGGAACATGCCGCTCCTGCAGGTCCCATGTGCCGGTGTGAATATGGGACGAGAGGTTAATTTGTAGCCCTGTGATGCACAAGCTTTCCCTTTGCACAAATATTGATCTAAAGCTGTTCGAATATCCATCCTGACCGTAATAGCAGCAGCGTGATATTGCTGCTGGAGTTACACAAGGACGTCGGAGGGGAAGGGAATGGAGAAATGAAGGGGAAACGGGAAGGAGCTGCAGGTTGGGCATCCATGTTCTTTGCTTCTCCCCTCCCTTCTCAACTTAAACATCTTTGTATTGACATTTCTGTCCCTGGGCTGAGCGATCTTGTGAAGAGGAGGAAAGCAGCAGCTCTGTTCCACCCTGGGCATTCCCTTTACGATGTTGTTTCGCCACTCGAATTGCCTGAGCTGCTCAGGTAGTGTTTAGAAGAAGGTTGAACACAGCTGTTGAGTTCTAGGCAAATAAATCTCCCTTTGCTGGTTCAAGCCATAGCAGAGGAGACCCTGGGCTCTCCAGACAACCTAGAATCATAGAATCATTTTGGCTGGAAGAGACCCTCAAGATCATCGGGTCCATCTGTTAACCCAACACTGTCATTAAACCATGTCCCTGGGAACCTCATCTGTCTATCTTTTAAACGCCACCAGGGGTGGTGACTCCATCACTGCCCTGGGCAGCCTGTTCCAGTGCCTGACAGCCCTTTCCATGAATAAATTTTCCTTAATATCCCATCTAAACCTCCCCTGGTGCAACTTGAGAGGTTTTCACCCCCCGCAGTGAGTTCTGAACGCACTGGGCTTTAGGCAGAACTCCCCTCCGGCTCGGGGGCTGCACCTCCCTCCGTGCCAAAGCTCTCCAGAATTCTTTCTCCGTGAATAATAATGAAAAGCCTTTCTAAACGAGCTGATTAGTCAGCTCCCCTAATTAGCTAATTGCTCCGCTCTGCTTTCACTTGTGCTTTCCAGTCGCTTCCCCAACCTCAGGTTGAAGGAATGAGCGTGCCGAGATCTTTATGCCGCTTTGAAGGCTTTAACCTTGCATGATCCAGCTGTGCAGGGCTGACGCGCAGCCGACCTGACACAACTTCTCTCTTTAATCTCTTTTCTGTGTCGAGGGATGTACCTGTCTCCTGTGCCAGGGACCAGCGAGTCCCCAGCACCAGCTTATGCAACCGTCCCCGCTGCCAGCATCCATCCCCGTTAAACTCCATCTTCATGCTTTGTGTGACATCTCGCCGCTGCCTACAGATCCTGCGGGTTTTCCCCAAAGCTGGAGGAAAGGGGACGTGTTATCTCTCAAGCTGCATCCTGGAACTAGTGCGGTGTGAAGGCAGCTGGTTACGGGTACCGGGACATGAGAACGGTCGTGCTGGGTTGGACCAGGCGTCCCCAAACACAAGGTCTCGTCTCTGATGCAATGAATAGTGGGTGCCCGGAAACCTGTGTAAGTGCAGGGTCAATGGTTGTGGTCATGTTCCAGAATAGGCTCCCAGCCTCCCGTGGTTTGCAGATCAGGGACCTCCTCACCTGTAAGTGTCCTGTTTGTACATAATAACCTCTGCAGACAAGCTGTTAGCAGAAAAATGCAGGAATCTGATGAACTCTTATAAGCTTTTAGCAGCCACAGATCCTCTGGTGGGGAGTCCCGTGGCACAGAGACACACTGGGTATAAAAATAGCTGGTTTTTGTTCTGAACCTGCGAGTTTCCTCTGATGCCCCTCGTCCTTGCTCCAGGAGAGGTGGCAACAGCCCTTCTTGTGAATCCCAGACCTCATGTCCTATCCCTTTCCAAGGCTGAGGAGCCCTTCCCTAGCCGACTTTCCCCATTCCTTTGATCATCCGGTTGCCAGCCTCTGAAGTTGTTATTCTTCGAATCCGTGATAGTTACCCTATAACCTTCAGGTGGGGAGAGGAGGAGCACAGCTCCATGGAGAACTCCAGGCTGGGCCAATGCTTTCTGCTTTGTGCTTTGCTCTTGCCCCTCTGCAAATCTTTTCCTTGATCACCTGTAGAAATTCATGAGCATGGTAGAAACATGAAAGGGTCAAGGAGAAGAGGCTTGCTTGGTCAGGGGGCCAAGGAGGGAAACTGCATGGGGAAAGTAGATGGATGGTGGGAAAAAAAGAGAGAGAAGCATCAATGGGAGAGAAAGCCAAAAATGAGGGAAGTACCAGAAAAAACTCATAATGAATATTCAGGTGGGCATTTTCTATGTGGCTTTGGCTGTCTTACGTGTTGTAAACCCTTGCCCCCTCTGCAGGAAAGGGGCAGGAGATAAGCAGTCGGTGTGGGTCACACCTCGCCCTTACCAAGAGCTGTACAGAGGAAGAGTCGGTCGCACATTTACTGTCTGGCTGTGCACGAGTTTTTAACGCGAGAACACGAAACTTCAGTGACAACGTGCTGTTTTTATTCTAGTAGCATCTTGGACCATCTTCTGAGATATTTTGGAGTGAGCGTGGGTGTCATCAGCTGCAGGTGACATACAGGAGTTGGTTAAGCAGGGAATTTCCTCACCCTATAGATGATGTTGGCTTTGAGAGCTGTTAAGTTGACTTCTTTGCTGCCGTCGCCTTGTCCTCCTAAAGGGCTCGGTGAGCGACCAAGGGACGATCCCATCTGTAGGCAGAAGCAGGAACCCCCCCTTGCTCCTGCCTTCCCCATTTACGGCCAGAAATGAAGTCAGCGGTACAGACCCTTAAGCTGGTTAGACACTTGAGACTTGGAAGTCCTTAAGCACGTTAGCAGCTGGAGGTCCATTATTATTCATTGAATCTCTCCTGGGCCGATTGGAATCCTCCTTTTAATTGTCTGCATTCCCCTCTGTCCTATTATCGTGGAGGAAAAAGAAAGAGGGCGAGAGGCGCAGCAATTGGGTTATCTCATTACCCATCCCGCCCCGGAATGGGACTGGGGCTGGAATCTGCTCTTCCCCTCCAGCGCATGGAGGGAGCGTCGCCCGTTTTACATATTAATGGCAAAATGACATTTCCCCCCTACTTCCCCATATCTCCCTTAGCATGCTGCAGTTAATAATTCACATTTCATTAGCACGTCTGTGTGGCCTTACGACGTTTCCCTTCTGTCGATGAAGAGATATTGGGAAGGCTTAGAGGAGCGGGAATTGGGGCAGAACAAGCTGAAACAGCTGCTTTCTGTACTTAAAAGGGGCCGATAAGAAAGATGGGGACGGACTTTTTAGCAGGACAAGGGGTGACGTTTTAAACTGAAGGAGGGGATGTTCAGGCCAGACATGGGGAAAAATCTTTTACAATGAGGATGGTAAAATATTGGAAGAGGTTGGCCAGGGAGGTGGTGGATGAACCATCCGTGGAGACATCCCAGGCCAGGCTGGACGGGGCTCTGAGCAACCTGAGCTGCTGAAGATGTCCCTGCCCATGGCAGGGGGGGGCACTGGGGGAGCTGGGAAGGTGCCTTCAACCCAAACTATTCTGTGATTCTGTGGTTCTGAGATCAGTTAGGCTGGACTTCAAGCAAGCTTTCAGAGTAGGGCACTTTTTGGCACTCCTGTGCTTATTTACCATGCCAGACAATGTAGAGCAAAGGTACTAGGGCCACAGCTCCTCAACAGCTTGTAAAGAAGCAGAGAAGATGCCCCAGATTGACTAGCAACAGAAGAAAGTCTGATAATATCATCCTGTTGGCCAAACAGGAGGACTGTTTTGGGCTATTAGACCAGCCTGGAGGGAGATGGGTAGATAGGGACCCCAAAACCCACCTGAGCAGCCATCACCGGCACGTTCTGCTGTCTCATGGCACAGGCCTGGAGAACATTAGTGCCCCACACTTGTAAGTCAAGTGTTGGACTAGAACATTCATGAAGCAGCAAGGGCACCGGGCAGGAGCGGTTGTGAAGGAGGTTAAATGAAATACAGCCTTGGAGAAGCTGGCCGTACAAGTCCTACTGCCAGCTCAAAGAATTTTACATCAGGAAGCTTGTCTCTTGAGCTTGGTTTTCCACACACTGAAACATTAATCAACTTTTGAACCATGTACCGTATGAAATATTCATCTTTTTCTTTTGTGCAAAACAAGCCAGAAAGCCCAGCTATCTTCAAAGCCGTCTCGTGGCAGTCCATGCTCTGATCCTTTAGGAACTGCTGTGTCATTTCCACCTAAGTTCGTTCTGTGATTGCTGGAAGAGTGAGCGAGCTAAAAATCACTTCTAGAGTGACTTTACTAGTGTGTCTGGGTTTGAGAGACAAATGTTTTTTGGCTTGGAATTTACTGGCCAGACCCTGGCTGGCTATGTTTGCATTAAGGAGAGAAGAGGGGTTTAATGCCATTTTCAAACCTAATTTCATGGGTAACCAGCTCATGCTGTGATGCGGTGGCAGGTGATTTCTTTATTAAAACGTTTGAAGAGGAAGCGGCTTAGATCAGCCATCCTTGAAAGGGACAAGTCTGTCCTGGTGGTCCTTTGAACACCGGTAGAAACCCTTCCCCAGTGGGCATTGCTGCCTTCAGGAAGGGTGAGAACCCTGTGATTGCAGGGATGGTCTTTTGTTTCACGGAGATGGGTGAATATACCTTCAGCATGGATCCTCCTCTGAAACTTATTAAACTATGTATGCTCGAAAAAGAGCCCTAAAAAATAACGGTAAAGAAAGAACAGGAAAAAAATCAGATATAAAATGTATCTTCCATTAGCAGACCTTAAGGCACTTTTAGAAACGTTGAATGAATGAAGTCTCCTCCTTGCCCTATCAGGGGTAAACAAATCCATCCTGTCCTTCAGCTTGATCTTGCAGTAATGTCATAATCCCACCTTTATTACATCACTGTTGTCATGGAAATAACTGTGATTTCATAAAGTCTCCGTAATGACTTTACCACAAGATCCATTAGGATAGGAAGATGGATTGCGAAGGCTGGAAAAATGCTTTCTTTAAGCAAATGCGTACTGGATAATTAGCAAATGCGGCAAAGGGAAAGAATGGAAAACTGATGGGGAAAAAATAAATGGATCCATCTTTAACGTGGGCTATTTACGAATGTTTTCTTTGATTCCATTTCAAATGGCACAAAGGCGCTATTGTAGTACTCCCAATCAAGCCTAAAAGTCCCATACTTGAGGGCATAGTCAGCATGTGTTGAACCAACAGACAGTCCCTGCCTTGGCTTCTTCCCTTTAAGTCCCTCAGGCTTTACAATAAAGGTTTGGGGCTGGCACTGGTGGCCCAAGAGCCTCCTGTTGTGCCATGGGAACTTTTGCCTCGCCGAATGGGAGAGCAGGTTGGGCACATGCTGAGGATATGAGGATCCTGGGGGTCATCCTGGTCAGGAAGCCTTTTCTTTCTCAACACAAACCCAAATAATCATCTCATCTTGGAAATCCTGCTGGTGTCCCATGGAAGGTCTTGGGATTTGCTTGGACTAGGGAGCTTTCAGTAGAGAAACCCTCCAAGGCCGAAGAGGTTTTTGATGACAAGGTGTTGGGCATCTGGAGGAGACAGGTGATGGAGAAGAACCTTGGGTGAGTGGGAGCTGTCAGGCTATAAGATAGCAAAGAAAGTACTTTGGTTTACGTCTTATGCCAGGCTGTTGAAGGAAGAGGATCTGCGTTAATCCCCCAGAAGTGTTTGGAGGTGTGATGCTAAACACAATTCTCAGCTGCAAGCCAGGCCTGCTGGTGTCCCTCCTTGCATTGCACCCTCAAAATGCAAATGTCTGCTGCACCTTCCTCTGCAAGGACACCCAGGCAGGGGATGAAAGGCTTGATGGAATATTGGAGCTACCTGAATGAGTCTTGCATCTCTCAGCACTCCAGGCAACCTTGTGCTAACAGTCAATGCACAAAGTCATTCCAGCTTGGGTTTCTTCTCTCTGAGAGCGGGTTGATGCCAACGGCTCCCTCCTGCCTCTTTCTTCTTCCCTTAAGAGCAGATGTCCTATTGACATGTAATTATTTTTAATTTCCGGAGAAAAATGTGCTATTTTTGATGGCTAGGCACACATTGCTCACCAAATATCCTGGCCCAGGTGGATGGAGGATGCTGAGAAGACTGCAAAGGGTGCTGGCAATGGGTTTCTCTGCTCTGACCTGTGCAAGATCTTCTCTCTTGTCGCAGTGCCCTTGTGCCAGCACCACGTGCATGCAGCACCACGTGCATGCAGCACCACATGCATGCAGCACCACGTGCATGCAGCACCACGTGCATGCAGCACCACGTGCATGCAGCACCACGTGCATGCAGCTCCCCGGAGGTGCTCACAGCTTGGGCAGTGAAAATGAGCAGAGTTCGGAGAGGAGGTGTGGGAACACAACGTGTGGGAAACGCGCAGGCACCGGACAGAAATGCGCTATTGAGGTCTGTGGCTCAATGTGAAAACGCCTTTTATTTGCAAGCAAGGGCTGCTTCAGAGCTTCAGCATCTCCCCAGTTTCTCTTTGCCGGTGATGCCTGGAGATGCAGAAGATCACTCCTGAACTAATTGAAGCCGTTGTGTCCTTGCCAGCAGCATTTCCCACATTAGCCAAGTTTGATCGAAAACTAATTTCCTAGTCAAGACAAATCTTTCCTCCACAGTCCTCTTCTTCCTATATTTACATGTGGAAATCCAGGGATGGTTACTGCATTGGGCCATGGTGACACTTGTGAAGTCCCTGGCACTGCTGGGTACAAGGTGCTAGTGGTACCTCATTCCCCAAATCCCTGTCCCCTCCGAAGGGCTCCCAGGAGCTTGGGAGCCAGTTCAGATACTTAAACTAGTCTGGAGCTGATGGTCTGACTGTTCCTCCTGGTACGTGAATAGTTTTTGGCTAAGTAAAGAAAATCTGATAGAACTTGATACAGATACGTGATAATCAGTGAATGTTATCTTGTTAACCAGAGGGTCTAACATAACTTTAATTACCAGTGTTGTTACTGACTGCTGTCACATCCACGAAGGAGGCAGACCATGAGCTGGCTTTGAGAAATAACAACTTCTGGTGATTAATTATTGCTGTTGGTCATGTGCCGTCTGTAATGATCTCCGGGAGCAGTTGGCTGGAGCGGGAGAAGGAGGTATTAGCCACTTGTCCTGGCTGGGCTCCAGCTTTGGCTGTGATGAGCGGCCAGACGAAATTCATACCGTGCCACCAGCCCCCCATCATGATGTTCTTCTATTCAATCTGGCAGTGGCAGAGCAGGGTAATGTGTGGTCTGAAACATCTGTTGAAGCTCATAAAACTGTGTGTTACAGGAGGGAGGATTATTTGGATTATTCCTATTCTGCCAAACATGTAGTAGAGCGGGCGACCATTGCTGCTATCAGGGGATGGAAGAGCTTGGCTCAGCCAGAATGGGAACCACCTTGCCCCTTGCCCATAAATACCTGAACCACCTCTAAACAAGCTCTTGGACGCATCCCAAGATGCCTTAACATGCTCAGCTGGAAAGCAGCAGTATCTCAGTGCCGACTCACCGTCAGCTCCATCATCTGTGGACCATGGATGGTGGCCGCATCCCGACCTGCAAACCCGTGGAGCTTTAGCACAAGAGCATCTTGGCTTCTAAGCACATTTCCCAACTACAATGGTAAGGAGAGCAGGTTGGGGGGTTTTTTCCAGGCTTTGGGCTGGCATTTGGAAATCGGGAGTAAAGAAAGTAACTTGTGTTTTCATTTCTTCGGTTAAAAAAAAAGAAAATGCTCAGGGTTTAAAAAAAGAATCAACTGAAACCAGAACCTGAACTATGCATTTTGGGTAAAACAAAGCATTTTTGTCCAACTGGAAATGAATCTGTTGACCTCCAAACCGTTGCTTTTGGGGGGTGATTTTTCGGTTGTAGCGGTGAACCAGGAGACCTGTTATTCCCGCTGCCCAGCTAATGAGGTCTTGTGGCCTGAAGAACAGGTACTCTATTGACACCGCACTCCCGTTTTGTGTCTGATCCAAGCTCTGTGAAAGTCAGTGGAAAAAGAAGATGATTTTAATAGGAGTCGGCCCAAGCCTCTAATGCTGTGTTTTGTTTGGGCCTGGTTGAAGGACATGGGGATCCTTTAGGATGCGTTATGAATAGAGTCCTATTTTGATAAACAGTGGCATCTTTGTGCTTCCCTGAAGTATATTCTTAGGCAGCGCTCAAATAGCACCGTTTTATTCAGATAGGCTGCAAGTTCTGCCTATTTTTACCAGGATGTTTTCATCTTTAAACATAAACCACTCTGGATGAGGTCTGAATGCTATTTTTACAAATGTGGTGATGTCTCATATAATAGCCAAGTAGCAGCAGGGCAAGGCGTATGCTATTCAGAAGAAGGAATCTTCCCACCGGGAGAGGTGTCCCCGCACCATCAAGCGCTCGTGTCGCCCGTTTCCATACTTGCTGGCCTGATTAGAAGTCAGCAATACGCCTTTTGGCAAATCACCAGAGATGTAGGACTTGCTCCCTGCCGGGGCCGAGGTTGAAAGATGTTTTAAACCAACTTCTGAGCTTGAACTGACCCCGCTGTGCTTGCTTTGGAGCGGCTAATCACTTGTGAGGCGAATACCGTATCTACCGCCCACAGGCGAGTTGCAAACATCCCCCTAGAGCCGGGTATCTCCAAAGGAGGATCAGAATGTGCCCGTGCCGTGTTTCTGTGATAGCTTCACAACGCTGGTGGTGCTCAATAACGCTTTCTCTGCTGAGGAGAGACAGATATCACTTCTTCGTGGCTCCTGTGGATGCAGCCGAGTTATTGTCTGCTTTCTTCCTGTGCTTAAATTACTGTGAGCCACACAATTTGCAAAACGCCTCTTAGAAAGAGGTAAAATATTCCTGGCGTAGGGAGCGATAAGGTGTCCAAGAGTCACTATCTGTTTTCCTTAGGTCCATAGTCACCTTCACACTCCTCGGTGTCTCCATAAAGGACACCGCAGGTCACACAGAGTTCAGTAGAGAGTGTAGATGGAGAAGGGACAACCCAGACCATTTTTCTTTTCCATAGGAAGAAGTTAAGAAAGGTTCAATTTGTCTTTTTTTCCAGCTCAAAGCACCCAACTGCTCCATGATTTTTGCTGTTAAAGCCTCTGTTCTAGGCAAGGGGAACAACCGCAAACCCTGCCGCTCCCTCCCCTCTTTAACAGAGGAGATAACCTGACTTAGCGTTAAGCCTGACCTGTGGAAGACACAGTAATTCACTTGTGTATCAGCCTTTCGGGATGATGGGACTAAATTGCCATGATGTTGTACTTCTATTTGCCCTATTCTTTATTTTATTCCAAGGAGTCTTTCTGCAGTGCTGGAGCCCTACAATCCACTCTGAGCAGATACAATCAACCCCCTGTCTTGCCCCATACAGTGACTGCAAATGGAAGGAGCAGATCATGGATGTTTCGAGTGCAGATCCCAGCTTGTGCGGCAAATATGCCAGGCAGGGAGTTCAGCCTTGTGGATCTCAACAGCCTCTTCTGACCTAAAACTCAGGCTGGGCTGCGAAACTTGTCCCTTTTCCTTCCCTCTCCCCTTCCCTCTCCCCTTCCCTCTCCCCTTCCCTCTCCCCTTCCCTCTCCCCTTCCCTCTCCCCTTTCCTCCATTTGGGCAACCAAATCCTCCATTTCCATTTCTCATTTCATTGCCATGTTCAGGCCCAAGTGGTAACAAGCAGGTCCCCCGCTGACCCGCTCTCCAGGAGCAGCATTGCTTTTCCACTGCGATGGAGAGAAGGCAGGATTTCTAGCACAAGCACTATTTTTGTGTGCGGGGCTTTCATGCCCCCATGTTCCTAGAAGCCTGAGCAAAGCAAGCCTGCTACCAACAGGTCTGAATTCACCCCAGGGGAAAAATCCTTAAAGCTCTGCAAACCAAAAGCTGGAAAAATCCCTGTCCTGGAGTCCTAAGTGCTGTGAAAAGGCCTGAGGATACACAGCCAGCGATTTGTGTGAAGAAAGAGGGTTTCTCTGAGAAATAAGGCGACAGGTGAACTTGCAAAAGCGGGAGCACAGCTTAACGGCAGAGCTGGGTTCGTTTGTCAAGCCACTTTCTGCTTCTGCATGTAGGAAAGTGAAATAATAATTGGGAGCAAAGCTTAGGTTAATCTACACTGAGAATGTGATATTCAGTAGCTTTATTAAAAGAAGGGGTGTGGAAGTAAGCATGAGGCCTCTTGAGCTCATTTTAGTTTTTCAGCTTCATCTTTGATGCACACCAGAGTTGGAAAATAACACTTTTCACTGCCCAAAGTGCCGTATCAGGAAAAATCTCAGCTGGAGAAGATGGAGAAGTCGCTCCCTTTCAGACCAGCCTCCTAATTGTGCAAGTGCCTTTAGAGACAGCTTTCAAAATAAGCCTCCTAGGTGCAAAAGCTCCTTTCCTTTTGCCAGCTGAAAAGGCCAGCGTGGCATTTGCAGAGCCCGGGTGAGCATCGTTGGTGTGAAATTTCCCTCCGTCTCCTTTCTCAGTGCAGCTCCCTGCCAAGCTGTCCCCCCGCGCCTTGGGTTTCCTTCCCACCGCAAGCCACAAAAACCCGGCTTCTCTCTCTCGTTTGCTCTCACAGCCGCATATTCCAGCCCAGATCTCCACTGAACCTCCCGGTGGCTTTTCACAGTATCACAGTATGTTTGGGATTGGAAGGGACCTCAAAAGCTCATCCAGTCCAATCCCCCTGCTGGAGCAGGAACGCCCAGGTGAGGTCGCACAGGAACATGTCCAGGCGGGTTTTGAATGTCTCCAGAGAAGGAGACTCCACAACCCCCCTGGGCAGCCTGTTCAGTGCTCTGTCACCCTTACTGAGAAGAAGTTTCTTCTCAAATTTAAGTGGAACCTTTTGTGTTCCAGCTTGATCCCATTACCCCTTGTCTTATCATTGTTTGCCACCAAGAGGAGCCTGGCTCCATCCTCATGGCTCTCACCCTTTATATATTTATAAACATTAATAAGGTCCCCCCTTAGTCTCCTCTTCTCCAAACTAAAGAGCCCCAGCTCCCTCAGCCTTTCTTCATAAGGGAGATGCTCCACTCCCTTAATCATCTTTGTTGCCCTACGCTGGACTCTCTCCAGCAGTTCCCTGTCCTGCTGGAACTGAGGGGCCCAGAACTGGATACAATACTCCAGATGGGGTCTCACCAGGGTGGAGTAGAGGAGTTTGGTCCATATGACCAACCTTGTGTGATCCAGGATGCTTTGCCAGATCACCATGTGCCTGAGAGGGGAAATAAATGCCAGTGTCTTCCAAGGGAGGTTGTTTTATCGAAATAGAAGTTCAAGGGAATACATCAGAAGAGTGAGGAAGGCTGGAGGGAGGGGGGAAATTCCTTTTCCCCCAAGTTTGGTAGCTAGATCCTGTCCCTTGTAAGCCCAGCTTACTGGGAGGTTGGGCTGTGCTTACATGGAGCTGATGAAGAGCTTCTCAGGTGTCAGGTAATGACTTGGGATGTGCCTGGGACCCCACGAAGGAATTATAGGGCCATAACTCACCGTCGCTGCTATCTGAGGCTCCATATATAGGAGCACCTGTCAGGAATGTATTACTAATATATTTTTATACCAGCCTTTATAATAAGAAAAGAAAGAGTCCAGCTGCCTCCGGTGACCTTTTCATCACCTACAGATGCATTCAGCTAAAAGCCCCGCACCTGAGATGACAAAACCCTGAGATGGGTTCCCAGCCCATTGGTGGGAACCACTTTGCTTGATGTATTTATGTGGGCTGCATGGCTTGTTCTACAGCATCTCATCTCTTATAGTAAGAAAAAAAACAAGCCTCTGCTCTTTATGGCTGCAAGGAAAGCCTGTGTGGAGTGTAGCTGAGTTTTTCCTGAGTCATTTGGTTGTTGTGTTTAGTTTAAAGCATCTCAGGTAAGTACTCGGGTGCTGTATTTGCTAGCTGGTGTGAGGGCAGAGCATGGAAGAGGGCAGGCAGCCTGCAATGATGGGGTTGGGCACTGAGTTTTCTCTTCTGCATGGCTGGGGAGCATCCTTTGTGTTGTATCCGTTGACTGTGCTACAGAAGGAACAGAGATGGGTCAGTCCACGCAGGACGAATGCCTCCATTTTAGCAGCCCTGTTTTCCAATGTGGTTAATGGCAAGGGTTAAATTTCTCTGTAGACTTTCAGAGACCTCACAAGCTTTCAAAATTGAAGCCAACTAGGTTAAGATACTCTAATAGACACCCAAGGGCTTGGATTTGCCTCGCTGAAAAGTGCCCAGGATCAGTCAGAACACCAGAGTTGGAGCAGTTTGCCCCAGATAAGTGGCTTACGAGCCTCAAACTTTTGTTGTGGTGGTTGCGGCAGGGAAATGCAGCTCCTTACCAGCTCGCCTGCGAATGTAAGGAACAGAAGTAGGAAGGAGATAAGCAGAAGCATGGTGCTCTAGAAGCCAAATAAGTCTCTCGGCTTCTTCCAGTTGTTGAGGCTCTGTATGAGCAGGCAGGGAGATAAGGATTCCCACTTGCTGAAGAGAGACAAAGGCTTTGTGGTAGTGGAAGAGTTGGGCTTCTTGCTACAAAAGATGAGGGGGTTGAAAAAGATCAATGAGGTGGAAATGGGACAAAAAGAGCAAACTGCTGGGCGATGATGACCCCTAGACTGTCCTAGTGTGGTTACACAGCCAGTCCATCAGTACTTCTAAACTCGTTGTTGCCCACCCAAGGTACAAAGCAACGTGTAACGCCGCGCTTTGGTACATCCAGATGTGAACTGGTAAACCCACTTTAAGTGACCGAGTAAAACCAGTTTAGCAAAGGCCTCGCTCTTGCCCAGGAGGGACGTTCCATGTGGATTTACCCACATTGCTGCTCCTCACCTGGGTTTACCACTCGTGTATTTTAGAAGCTAAAGCAAGTACCGCCATGCAGATAGGAGGACTGGATTGTCAAACAACTTGGTACCAGTTGTTTCAGAGACCCAAATTGTTAGTGGGCTCTGACAATGATTTGGCAAGGGTCTGTCGTGGGATATTAAACTCAGAAATGGAAATGTAGCCTCTAGTTCAGAGTACGGAAATGGCAGACAGCTGGGAAAGTGATGTTAGGGAAATAATGCTCTTTGCTTGCTGTATTTTTGTATTCTTTCCCAAGATTTCTGCTGATGAGCACAACTGAGGGAGACATGGAGGGAAGGACCTTGAATGTGCCACCGAGGAGCTGTACTGATGTTCCTATGGCACACGCACGCGGTGACAGGATCATCACCAAGACGCGTAAGTTCTTGTGATGCTCTGCCTCACAAAGCTCATCTTACCTGACCATCCCCCCTTTTTCCCTGCAAAGTCAATGGTTTTAGAGGGATGCCCAGAGAGCTGTGTCTGCACAGAAGGGCCCTGCACTGACCCTTTTCTCTAGGAAGACCAGACAGATTCCTTGTGTAAAGCCTCCTCCTCACTTTCATTCCTCCATCAGACGTTGCAGCAGCTCCCGGGAGCTCACTGCTCAGCTTTATCCCAGCTAATGTCTGTTGGTATATTTTCTGGTTTAATATTTGTCCTGTGTGAAGCATCTTCCTTTCATACTAAATGTGCACCTATTATACGCGTGGGTTATTCTCAGGTTCCTAGAGGAGGCTGGAGGCTCAGTCTGTCCATAGCATACAGGAAGGCATCTCTCAAGCAAAGAAGCTTCCAACCTAGGACCTTGGAAGCTGTTTATTTTCCTTGCCTTCTGCAGGACTCGGCTGGAGGCTGCATGGAGGCTTCTCCCAGATACAGGCTGCAAGCATGAGCAAGCTCAAGGCCAGAAGAAACACTTTGGAAAGACAATGTGTTGGGTTTGTGTGGGTTTCTTTTTTGTCTTTTCACTTGCGTTTGTGTCTGGTTTTGTAGAACTGACCTCCCGCGGTCACTCCGCGGATTTAGGAATCTTTATCCCACTGTCAGTAATTTTTACCAAGTTGTAAGAGCTTGATTTTTCCACTCTAAAGCTTGGCTTATTATACACATTTGTCATCAGCTCTGGGGTCCTGGTAAAAGAAGACTAAAAAGAACAAGCAAACAAACAAAACCCACCCAGCAGGTCCCAGATTTTTATTTTGCCAATAATAGTTTGGGCTGGACTTAGGATTTCATTAAAAAGCTTTCCCAACCCTTGTGGATTTTGGCTCAAGCTGTATTCCCAGACACCGCAATGCTCGACCAGGGGTTTCCTTTAAGTTTATCCTGAAGACGGGACGTTTTGAAGGTAACTCGTGGGGATGTCTGGGTGGACGTGGCGAGTGCTGGGGGGCTGGTGGTCCTGCCTGGGTCCTCACGGCATCCTGGGAAGGGCTTGGAGGACTGGGACAGGCTTGGAGGACTGGGCCGGGCTCATGCTGCCGCAGCTCCCGGCGCACAGCAGGCGAGGGAGGCAGCGCGGAGCCGCTCGTCATTTTGATGGAGCCTCCTGTCGGGAGCTGCGCGAGTCTCAGACGCTAAATTAAATGAAGCAGGAATGTTGTTGTTTCAAAAACAACTGGCCACGGTGACCGGTGTCGACATGTGTCCTGATGTCTGATGGGTCCCCGAGGAATGAAGAAGAGGGGAGAGATGGAATTGTGGAAACGCATCACTGGAAAGAAAATCTGATCTTGGAAGAGGATGAACAAGAGGGACCTTTGCTCCTTCCACAAAAATGTAGGGCAAGGATCCATTTCACAGCGTCTCGCACAGAACAGGCTCTTCAGCTCGCTTTGCTGGAGAAATGCCTTTTGCTGCGGGGATGCTTGCGTTGCCCAATTTGCTTCTTCAGGTACTCGACAGCATCTGAAACCAGAAAGGGAAAAACCAGAGATTAATTTGGAGACATCAGTCCCTGTTTTCACACTCCCAGTTTTCTCTTGACGAGAATCTGACCATGCAGAATTAATAATCTCTTTTTCTGTGAAAACTGGAAAACCCAGAGAAAGTTCCCATGAGGAGAAACCACCCAAACCCACCAGGTACAAGATGAGCGTGGGAAGCTCCTTTGCCCTGAATTGGTATCCACTGGAGGTCAGGGCGTCGTTCCTGCATCCCGGTGGCCTGACCAAGAGCATCCCAGTGCAAACCAGTCTAGACCGTGATGGACTGGCAGGAAGGTGCAGGGCAGGTTGCTCTCCCTTGCCTCTTGTTTGAGGCTTGCAAGGTAAATGTCAGATTTAAATGACTAGACTGTAGGCAGCCAGTGCAGAAAATCAATTAAAATACCAAGTGGCTTAGAAACAGGAGCTTTAATTACTCCACAGACAGGTCTTTAAAGGGGAAAATAGCCATAGCCCCTGGGTCAGACCTCCTCTACCCTCGTGCTTTTTATCCCAGGGGTCTCGGGACATCTCTCCGTCATGTTTTCTGCGCTTCAAGGGTAGGCGGCTGGATCTCCAAGTGTGGGCACGGGGCTGGCATCTTGTTTTGCGGCACGTGAGCTTAGTCACTTGGGGACATGAGACATGTTGTAGGGGTCTGACGGTGGCCGGGCTTTAGCAGCATGGGCTGCAGAGAGGGATAGAACTGCCTGGCAGGGTGGCTGATCTCTGTGAGTCAGGCTTAGGCGTTTGATCCGGAGTAAAGTCGTCTCTCTGTGGGACCTGGGGCTCAGCAAGCACTTTGTTTAGCAGTGGATTGGGTCTGCAAGGCTGGGAGACAAAAGATGCCCTTGTGCACAGAGGCTTGCTGACAAAGCCATGGGTATTAGAGGGGAAACAAGGAAAAAAAATCATACTTTTCCCAGGGAACACAGGGCTGTAGAGCCTGTTTATCCTGCCTGTTTATTTGCTTTCTGCTGACTTACTGTAATACATCCAGCATGGGTCTTCAGCGGTGGCAGAACCACAGGGATTTCGGCGGGTCTTTGGTGGCCCGTCTCCTCGCTCTTCAAAGCTGTTGCACAACCCAAACCAGCATGTTAATCATACCCCGAGCATGGAAAGTACAGAACAAAACAAAGCACTGATGAAACTCTTGCAGGCTTTCCAGATGCCTGTCCACATCGATGTCCTGCTGGGAAGTACACAGGGTGAAATGAGGCTCGGAGGGAGCCAGCTGGGGAATGGGCTGCGCTCCTCGGCTCTTTTTGCCAGCCCAGTGGAAGAGCCTTGGGACACAAGGTTGCTGGGCAGGACGTGCTGCTGGCTGCCAAGGGAATGAAAGAGCCTGCTTTTATGTTTATGTAACTTTGGGGAAAGGGAGGACAAGCCTCGCTTTATGCTCTGCATCAGAAGTGGGGGTGCGCAAACTTTCAGCTCTTCTTTCTGCCTGCCCGCAACAAGCCGTTCCAAGTCGGGTTGCTGCTCACGTGTCATTCCCCCGCCCCAAAAGCAGGCAGGAGGATTTGGGATTTAAACTCCTCATCTAGAGAAAAATAACAATAATAAATAATAATAATTAAAGAGGAATCTGCCTGGGAAGAGCAGAGGAGATTTTGCCTGCCTGCGGGAGGAAGGGTTTTAATAATACTCCCTGTTGGCAGAGAGATGAGTTATCGCTATCCCTGAGCAGCCCAGGTGGGGCAGAGCTAAAGGTCTGAGCTGTGCAATGGGGGCGTTATTTGGGGTCTGGCCAAAGGGGGTTCACACCGCAGACAGCTGATTTTTGGTGGGGCCGTGCTCCTGGCCTGGTCTGCAGCGATGCTGCTCTCGGGTCTCAGATAACTTGGTGTGTTTGCAGCAGGGTTCGTGCCGCATTAGTAGGTGGATTTTGGTGGCCAGTGGAGCTGGAAGAGACATGGGCTCTTGTGTGCTGAGCTCTGTGCTGCCAGCTCTTGCTGTTCTTGAGAGATTCTTGCAGCATCTGGTGTTGTTTCCTGCTATTAGCTGCGTGGCTATGCCGTGTTCTCTGCTTTTGCTTTTCCTCCCTAAAGAAACTTTCCAGGCTTGAGGCTGCCAAAAAAACATCTTGAAGGCAAAGAGCTGAGCTCGCCCAGGGGCTAAGGAAGAGCAGGGAGAATCCATCACTGCGAATCTCTTTCCTGGGGAGGAGGGAAGGACCAGATGCTCCTTCTGGATCAGTGGAGTAGAGCTGGTACTGCCTTGGGATAAGGGGGACGGGACGGGGTCCTCTCCTGAGTCTCTTCCACGTCTGCATTAGGGACTTGGGGTGTGCAGCTACCCCTGAGCAACCTCACACTCCTGCCTGGTGAGTCCATTCCTCTTGCATCTGGGACCTTTGAAGGATGCTGCTTGTTCCATGTCCCTTACTGGGGTCAAGACACTTCGGGTCACGGGGACCAGCTTTTCATCACTGGTCCTGCGCGGTGTCTGGGACACGAAGCCCCATCTGAACGCGGCGGTATTGCATAAATGCTGGTTAACGAAGCTGCCCCCACGCTGGAGCCAAGCGATGACATTGCAGAAACAGTCTAGGTCAAAATAAATTGCTTTCTGGCACTCTGAGATTATCTAAACCCCTTCCTTTTCCCAGGGTGAAAAGGAACAAAGGCTCCGGACTGATCAGGACAGAGCCTGGAATGCTGTTTCTGTGAGCCACGAGAGCTTATTAGGGATGAGGGTAAACAAGGAGATTTGGGGTTAATTTACTGGGGGGGGAGGCGGGAAGAACAAACGCTGTTTTTGAAAGCCTGCCGCCTCTCCTGTCAGTACCAGCGGGTTGCTGGCTGGGTTCTCACAGGCAGCCGTGTCTTTTCCACGTATTGACGGGCAGCCCTTGGTGGTTTCTCTAACGGCACATTGATTTTACACAGACTCTCCTCCAGCTCAGCAGCCGCCCTGTTGATTGAAGCAGCGTCAGTGCCACCCTGTCCCTTCTGCTGGGGCGGAGGGGGGGCTGTGACTCAGCCCTGCCTGCCGGGGGGGCTTTTTCTTTGCTCTTCACGGGGAGCCCCGTGGCCTTTTTCCCGCGCAAGGGCTGTACTGGTGCTGCATTCCCATCGCATCTTCCTCCGCTCCCGCCAGCTGTTTGGCAGCAGATGCTTGTGCACCTTTGGAGGAGGAGGATGGTGGGTGTTTGCAGAGTTTTTCACATCTTCCAGGCTCCAAATCCACCGGCAAATCCCCATCTGGGGTGAATACAGCCATGGGCAGCAGGCTGGAGCTGCTGGTACCTCTGACCGGCCTCATCTCCCGTGCTGACCCCATCCCGTCTTCTCAGCTGCTTGCTGAGGAGCAACTAGTAAACCTAAGTGTGGATTAAAACAATAATTAAGAATTATTCCTTTGCTTAGGAAGTGGGTTTAGTGATCGCATGTTGAAGCTGTTCTGCTGTCGGAATGTCTCCTCTGCACTAGGTGTGCGTGGCAAAGGAAAGTCTGTCCGGAGCAGCGTGCTGAGCCACCACAGCTGAAGTTCCATAATACCCGTATGTTCTCGCCCCTCTGGCTGCAGGGGCCGGGAGCCTCCTGGTCCTTGTTCTAGCACAGAAGTTTGCTCTGCAGAGTTCAGAAATGAGAGAGGCAGACAGAGAGAAAACCAGGGGTTTAAAAAACAACTGATGGGTTTGAAATGCTTGAAATGGGCTGTAGCGCCAGCTCTGCTTTTCCAAAGGGATGTAGCTCCACGTTAATGCTGTCCGTGGCGTGAAGGGGGAATTTCTTGCTATGTGGGCTGAATAAAACCCCTTTTTTCTCTTTTTTTGCTTTATCCACGGAAATATTTTAGCAAAAAAAATCTAAAACCTTTAATTTTCTCTTGTCCCCCCGGTTTGTAATAACACGGCGGATTTTCCTGTTGCTCTGGTGTCTTCCCAGCTGCCCATGGGGCTCCTTAGAAGGGAAGAACATGGAACTATGGAACAGAAGCTTGGGTGTTCTGTTCCTTAATGTTGTATTTAGTGGGCTGAAAGATCTCAAAAGGATCATCGCTTCCTTATCATCGTCTAATGGCAAAACTCGGCTCTCGCACCCCGCACCTCAGGTAGGTGAAGCTGTGATAAGAACAGCCTCTTCTTTTTGTCCATCAGTGCATGGAAACAAAAACCTTCTGAGGGTCCCAAGCTGAACGTCACCTCTCTGGGCAGACCCAGAGCTTCCAGAGACAATCCCAGTCCTCATCCTAAACTGATAGAGAGAAAATTTCCCTAGGAAACACCACCACGGGCCAGAGAGCATTAAACCGTAACTTTACGCCAATTAATAGTCATGTAATTACAACCCGCCCCCTCCTACTTGCTGCTGACTTCCCTTTGTAATTTTCTTTTAATTTTTTGCTTAATAGGCACGCATGACGGATTAGCTACTCGGCGCGCTGCTTGCATATGATATGTAGTAGGCTCAGCCTTAAGGAAGACTTAGACGTGCTCCGTCCATCCTGGGCCAGCTCAAGTGACAGTGGAGTGACACAGCTCACCAGAGCAAGGGGAAACAACGTCAAGGATGGACAGAAGAGGCAAAATGGGGAGTAGAGCTGGTTGCTGGCCTGCAATAGGACCGTGACTTTCCTTAACTTCTCCCCCAGCCCGTTATTCTGCTCTGAGTTGGGTCTGTTGTATTAATAGCTCGCAGCACCCACCGTCCTTTCTCATTTTGTCCATCACCCAGAAGAGTCCTTTTCTCCCTCGAAGAGGGAAAAGTCCTTCCATGCCAGCCCTGATGTAGCAGTGAGGAGCTTCCCCTGTGAACACGCTGCTGTACTAGCTCCAAATGGGAGAGGGGATAGAAAAATAACAAAAATCAGAATTGGAGGCTTTCATGAGCATTAAATTAAAACAGTGCACGGGGTCTGTTTTGGTTCCCGGGTATGAACGTCAGCTCTGGACTCTGCCCGCTGCCTGATAACAGCAGCACCCCCGGCCAGGCTCAGCCGCCGCTCTGATATGCAAAGAAGAGAAAAAGAGGGGAAGAAAGAAAAAGCAGCAGCCTTGTGTAGTAAATGTAATTTCAGGTGTCTCAGCCTCTCTCATTACTCCTCTTCCCTGGCTCCCAGGTAATTAATTCTGCAGAAGGAGAAGCCCAGATATCTGAGTCGTGTAACCCTGGATCTCCCAATAGGTTCTGCACAGGGAACAGAGCGATTTAACCTGGAGGAGGTGACAATACTTGGCTGGAGACACAGAGCATGGCTGCGGAGGTGCACGGGGATCAGGGGAAGGTGAGAGCCCCTTTTGGAGACACCCCTTGAGGATAGGTGGAAATGGGGCAGTGTGGATAGTGTCCCCCCGTTTGTCATGTGCTCAGCACCTTGGAGATGCAGGTTCCACGCCCAACATGAGCCGTTAGACAAGGGTTTGGTGCAGCCCCTCTTCCTGCTGCTTGGCAGGGTTTAATGCCTCACAGGGTTTGCACATGAGCAACCCAAAGAAGTTGCTGCTTGGCCGCAGCACCCTTTGCGCAGCCTCTCCCCGATGCACTCGCGAGGTAATTAGATAAAGGCCGCCAACAAATACATGCATTTAATAAGTATGCTAATTGGTATTGACCAACATGTGGCAGGCGCTTTGTCAAGTGCCAATTAGGAGCGCCTAAGAATTGCTCGAGATACGAGAGGCCGGTGATTAGACCTCGGGGTGGGGATCCGAGGAGACAGTGGCTGCTAAGCCGGCGCTTTGTGCCCAGGTAGGAGAGGGACAGCGGGGATGGGACGAGCACGGGGATGCGCCAGGTCCTGTTGATCAGTCCCGGGGTGGTGCAGGGGCTTGCCTCTGTGGTGGATTGATCTGATCAGTATCAAGCATGCACCATGTTTTTATTTATGCCCCGAGGAGTGTAGTGGGTGGGATAAAACAGTTGGATTAAAGGGATTTGCTTCTGCCTGGGTCTGTAAGGCAGGGCTGGGGCAGACCTAGCAGGACTGTGTCTGCGGAGGAGTCGTTCCCGTAGAGTTCAGCCCACACGTGGTGGCAGAAGAGGGGCCTGAATTCCTTTCCCTGGGATGCTCTGTGTTGGCCCGTGCTCCCACTGCAGCCCAGTTTCACCGGTGTACTCACAAAGCATTAGCTTTCCCTTTAACAGGTTTATTCCTTCATCATACATGCACTAGAAAAAGCTCTGGTTTCCCTACTTTTTATTGTTTCTATCATGTTCACAGGAAGACTTATCTAACCAGCTGTCTTCCCCAGTTACACAGTACAGCAGCAGGCAGGCTGTGCAGCTCATAACTGCACCGGTCTCCCTCCAACCCATAGGCAAGGCGAGCCTAAATTTCAGCCCAAACCACAGTATGGTAGAGCGGTTCACCCACTCGGATTTACAGGTGGATATCTCAGCTAGCTGCCTTCCACACGAGCAGCACGGGGAAGAGGAGGAGGAAGAGCAGGTCCTGAGATGCTCATGGTTGGTACCAATCGGTGCTGGTGTTGCCCAACCCCACTGTGTGGCCAGAGCTGCTCTGCTGCCACCACGTCTGCAGGTGTTTGGCGACGGGGTGTCCATCACCCCAACACGAGTCCTGCTGCCACACAATCTGCTTCCCACCGTGTGTTTGCAGCAGCCTCCCCGGGGTGGCTCCGACGCTCTCATTCGCCTGGTTTGGTTTATTTATTGCCACCATTAATTAATTTTGTTTGGGTAGGAAGGACAAGTCCCCTGAGACTGTCTGCGTACTGGAGACCATTACTGCATTGGTGTCTGAAAGCTTCAGCACACAAAAAAACCCTTGCTGCTGTCAGCCTGGCACAATTAATTAAGCTGCCCCATTCAGAAGCTGCAGCCCAATGTGTCTTTATTGTATAACGAGCCTGGCCCTGGGATGTCTTTACTCAAAGACCCATGTGAGATAAAAGTGGCTTTGCTCAGAGGCTTGGCTACTGCCAGGACCCCAAAACTATACTAAATACACCGTCTTTTCCTAAGAAAGAGCCTGGGCATTGCATGGAAAGGCCACCCATCTCTCCAGGTGACACTGGTGGGCTCCTGTGTCCCTCCTGCTCCCATCCTCTGCTGCCTGGTGGCTCCTGGAGCGGGAAGCTTGGCTGGAAAGCCAAAGCTTGTGATGGTCCCTCTTGACTTGGCCCAAATTCAGCCTCTGCATCCTTTTTATAAGAGCGGAAGGAAAACAAGCCTGGCTTTCTCCAGGCTGTGCCACTGTCTCCTGGAGCACAAGAGCGAGCAAAAAGTAACAGAAGCTGTTTGGGTTTGTGTGCTATCAGGAGCACATTCTCAGGAATACAGTGACCTAATCTCACTCTTATTGATTTTGAGCTATGCATGTATATGTATATATATATGTATATATGCACTCACACACAGGGAGACACATGCACTGCTGAAAATACAAAATCCTGAACTCTGGGAAGGGCAGAAATCGTTTCCTCCAGGTTTGTCTTCCAGCCCATTGAAATGACTGACCCAGCTCCAGGTGGGTCTGTGAAACGGGCCCTTGTTCCCAGCCCGGCAATGATACAGGAGCACATGGTATTTAAGTAGCTCCTCCTTCCCAGCCCCAAAGCTGGAGGTTTCCAGCCTCCCCGGAACATCACTTTCTGTTATTATTGCTTTCCTCCCCGGAATATGCAAAGCGGGGAGAGAAAAGCCCCAGCAAACGAGGCAGAGCGGTTTATCTGACAGGCCAGCACTCTCCCAGATAAAGGAACAGAGTTTGTCTCGTGGTCAGGGTGACACTTTGCCACAAAAGAAGAGCAGGGAGAAGTTAATTAAACTCTAAAGAAGCCATTTGTTAGAAGAGGAAAGCAAGCCGTGGCTTTTCTTCAATACTGGAGAAAGCTTCGTTATAGAAGGAAACTGTTCTAATTATTTTCCACCACGTGGCTTTGAGGAACGGCTGATGGAGTGTCTGGGGCTCATTTTAATGTGCAGTTTTGCAAGGTGTCCATGGCCTGTTGGCTTGAAACCGCTTAGGAAACAGCTCTTTGCTGACCACTAGGGAGCTGGAGAGCTCGACAGGTTGGTAACCAACGGCAGAGCCTTTGGTGCATGGCTTTCCCTTTGCCCTGCACACACAACTGCCACGCAGTCCCTACCGACTGTATTACTCAGTTCAGCTTATGTTAGCTGTGCTAAAATTCAACAGCCTTATTAAAGCCAGTGTGTGCAGTGGTAGCTGTGACTTTCCCACCTGCACCCTGCTCCCCTATGGACGATACTGGCTTGAGAAAGCACTTACGCACTTGCTCATGATATAGTATTGACGTGCATTTCGTTGTGCGTCAGTCCGGCTGCATTTCCCTGAATTTGGGGAGCCCGAGTGGATCTAGGGGGGGATAAAATGAAATAACAATGTTCGCTGGTAGTACTGAGTTAATACCAAAAAGATTAAAATATGGCCAACCTCCAAGAATGGGAAAAGGACCTTATGATACTTCGTGAGTGGATAATAAAATGGCAGATGAAAGTCAAGGCTGCTAAATGAAAAACAATGCACAGGGGAAAGATCATTCTAACTTTATACCTGCAGTGATGGGCTCTGAACTGGCTATTGCTGCTCAGGAAGGAGATCTGAGAGCTATGCTGGAAATATCTATCAATATGACACTCCATAGTAGTCCGAAAAAACAAATATAATGATAGGAATTATGGGGAGGCAAGAGAAAATGAAATGGGAGATGTTACTGTGCCGCTTAATGAATGTCTGGTGTATCCCACCTTGAATAATCTGAGCAACTCTAGTTTTCCCATCATAAAAAATGGATGGGAAGAAGCCTAGAAAATGATCCACCGAAGGCAAGGATTGATAAAGGCAGGGCTAGATATGAAACCATTTGTATCGCAGAGCTGAAGAATTAATCAGCAACGATTGCTCAGTTCAAGCAGCACTCGATGTCAGGAGTAGGAACATCTAGAGAAGCTGCAAGAGGCAAAGGCAAACTCTTCAGCCAGCCCCCAGCTGAAAAGTAGAACTTGCTGCTATGGGAAATCATAGGTGCTGAAAGCTTACATAGAGTTAGACAGTGTTTAGATACTTTCACAGAATAAAAAAAAGTAATGTTGTGTATGATTAAATGATGTTTTCTCCCCATCCTGTTGCAGAGTGACTATATGGTTTGACCTGCCCAGTGCCACCAGCAGGATCTGATGGTCCTGTCCAGCCAGTGGCCTTGGCTTTGTGCTTTTTCCACCTCCATCCCGCCCTGCTGAGCTCATTTTGGAGGCTTCTGAGTGGAGTGAGTATTTAAAGAACGTGTCGGAGGCATTTATAGTGTTTTTCTGTCTATTGCAAATACATGGGGAGCAGCCCTGCAGCCGGCCCCTCTCCCCATGGAGTATGTGAGGTCTGGGTCTCCCCCTCTGCCACCGGGGCCGAGGGCAGGTTTTTGCAGATAAAATAGTCCTTAGAGCTGGGAGGTGACGCTTCATTCCTTGGCGGAGTCCAGCTGCTGGAAATAACCTGCCCGATGATGGTCCGCTTTATGGCTGGGCAGACAGGCTGAAATTCACTGCCGCTGCTTCCCAAAGAATAATGAAACGTTTCCTGAGACGGCAATAAATATCTCCTGCCACGACAGCACTTCCCAGTGCCGCTTCGATCCAGGAAAATGTTTTAAAAACTGGGCAAGGTGGGAGTGTTTGAATGCGTCTGCTCTTGCTGGATGCAGTTGCCCTGGATGCTCCTGGTCGGGCGGGATGGGGGGGACATGATGCGGTTCATGGCTCTTTGGGGAGCTCCAATTCTGGCCCAATAGTGGGTGCTGGGGAGTAATAAGCTTCTTTCTGGACTGGGTATTTGTTCATCCTCCTTCCCTGAGGCTGATTAAAACAACATGAGCGAGCAGCTTATCAGTTACAAGGGATCAATAACCCCCGGCTCGTGTTCTTCAGTCTGAGAAAGTCTGAATAATGTGGGGCAGTGGGGGTCCAAATAGTCATCGCGATCGATCGCTCTCCCTGTGCGCGCACGCCACGGGTCGGTGGGTGACGGTCATTTATCAACGCCACCCGCTCCCTCCCTGGCACCGCATCTTCATCGGTGGCTGCAATGAATGCGTCCCCGCAGCGTGGAGCAGAGCAGCTCCTGCCCCCTCACCTCCGCTCCCGCCCCCTCCGACAAACAAGCGAGATGAAGGGATGATGCCGATGTGGCCGTCCTGGTGTCGAGGAAGCAAAGCTGCGTTTGGAGGGTGTCCTCGAGTCACGAGGAAGACTCCTTCTCCCCAGGCTGATGGAAAGGGATGGGCTTGCAGCTGCCCTCCCCTTCCAAGGGGCTTCATTCTGGCCCAGAGCCCCATGTCCCCATGCACGGGGCAAGGGCCAAACCAGGAGGAGATGGGGTCGCACCAGGCTGGGCCAAGTTCAGCTCAGGGCTGGAGGGTTTTGCCACCTCTGAGCTGGATGAGAGCTTAGGGATGGCCATCCCATGAAGAAATGCTCTTAGCAGCCCTGGCCGCAGAGGGAAAAGCAGGTGTTTGGTAGCAGAAGAAAAGCTGATGGCGTAAAAAGCATGGGGAAGCGATAGATACATCGCTTTTTTTTAAACCCAGCCAGTGAATCGGTCTCATTGCTGTGGTCACTTTAAAATGGATCAGCAGAAGTAAAGTGGGTTTAAATCCAGAGTGGCTTGAGGAAGCCTGAGTGGTAAAACAAAGCCGGCAGTGTGATGTTAGGGAGCAGCCCATGAGGATGGGAGACGTGGTCACCGTGCATTGAGCAGGCACAGCCCAGACCATAATATTGCAGTCCCCCACATCTTTCTGCCTTCCTCGGAGACCATAACAGCTACGGGCAGCCCAAGAAGAGAGGTGGGAACCCACAGCAATGGGGAAGAGGGAGACATCAGATGGCAGCAGCCACTGGAGGAGATTGACTTAATGGGATCAGCCCTTGTTTTCTTATTATTATCAGCACCTTGGGAGTGCAGCTTCTCTAATTGATTCCTTTGGTCTCTGAAAGACACAGCTGAGGTCCATGTCCCATCAGCAGCCGCTTGTGCTGGTGGGCTAGGGCAGGCAGAGAAGCACAGAGGTCCCTATGCAGTGCCGGGTGTCTCTACAAAGCTCTTCCCAATTAATTTGTCCCTCCTTTGGGGGAGGGAAAGGGCTCGTTGGGTTTTAATAGCTCAGGAGTAAGGACTTTTCTTCCCGATGTTGTTCATTTTGCAATGTTATTTTGTTCAAGTTATGGGGGGGGGTAGGAATGGCTATTTCTTAATCCTGCTTGGGAAAGAGTGACCTCTCCTACTAGCATCTTCTAAAATCAGCCTGTATTTTGAACGTGTTTCGTTGTAACGTAGCATTTTCTTGCTGCATAAGTGCTGAAGCCCGGCCAAGCCTGAGTGTGGCCACCAGTTCACCGGCTCGTGGGGGAAAGAGTTTCGCTCGGTCTCCATCAGTGGTTCACTGGGTTTGCCATGTGAAGTGGGGAGAAAGGGAGGGCTCCATTTGTGCTCCTTGTATCACTCAGCGTTTTCTCTGCCTTTGGTAAAGCTGTGATTGTTATCAAGGCTCTGGAAATCTCCGGAGTCTGCAGACCAAGGTGAAAGCTCGCTTTCATGGATTATTTCCAGTCACTTTTCTTCTGCCTCTGCTAAAAATAACACAGGAATAGCTTTCTTAGAGCTTTCCTATTCCCTTCTGGCGGGAACGGAGAAGGTCAGGAGGATGAAAATAGAGTCGGGGAAGGAGTCACAGCAAACTCCTCACGTGTGTGGATTTGGGTGAGATTGCTTGCTGGTTCGTGTTTGTCGTTTTTCTTTTTTTTTCCTTTGATTTCAACCTGATAACTTACTTTCTGCATTTCCTTCAGCTGGTGCAATGGTGAAGGCTGTATTTCAGTCCTTCTGGTGCAGAAAAATTGCTATTTTTAACCATTTCCTTTGGAAAGCTCTTCAGAAACACCCTGGAATCTAGAAGCTGGTCTAACAACAACACCTCTTCTGTTATGGGACCTTTGTCCAAGACCTTGGGATGATGCTGTGTTGTGTATCTTCTGTTAGGACAGCTGACCTGCTTTCTCTTGCAATGCCTATGGTGTGTGTTAATTAACGGGGTCGGTGCCTAAATTTGCTGTATCTTTTTAGTTCGCAGCATTTCTATATGATCTAACAGCAGATAACAGTGCCATAAAGGCAGCCAAGGTGTTATCTCAAGAGGACAACTCCGGTGGCCACTCAGAAGGGGCACAATAATAGTTTCTCCCCGGAAAAATAAGAAGCCTGGTTCTAACCACAAGCGGGAAGCTATTGCAGCTGAAAAAGCCTCATAGGGCAGAGGTTCCAGCTCAGTCCACAACTAGTTCAATCAGCTGCAAGTTTCTGAATTGCGATGATATTTTTCAAGCAAGGGGATAATTTGATGTTGTTTGCTTTAGCTGTTCATTACCGGTGTTAATAACAATGGACCACCAGGTATTCTCTCCCATCCATAAGCTCATACTGCTTTTAATACCCTTTCTTAAAAAGGGAAGAGGGACAGCGCAGCGTCACTCCTGAGAGAGGCACCTTAGCAAGGCAGAGATTTGGTTTTGACCCTGGCCACTGCAAAAACTCCAAGTCTCTTTGTTCCTTCCTGTGCTATTTGTTTTTTTTAACCATTTTCTGTCTCACGGTGGTTTATTCCCCTTATAAAGCGGTATTCTAGAAAGCTGCCTTTCCCAGCCAGCCCCGCTGCCCTTGGCGCCCCGTGCCAGCTGCGGATCTCCCCGCAACACAGCCGGTGCAGGAGTTCCTGCCATGGCTTAGCTAACGAGAGCCAAACTCCATCGCTTGACTGTGCTTGGGGTTAATTAGAGGTGGAAACAGCCTTTATATTTCCAGTTGGAACGCATTGCTTGCGGTTTCACGTCTCAGCCCGAGCTGGCACGTGCAGGAGCCAGCGTTGGGCAGGGGCTTGTAATGGGCTCCCAGCCCTCCTCCCCCCAAATTTCTGCTTTGGGGCTGCCCTGGGGATGCCCAAAGAGCTGAGCTGGCTCCGCACACATGACAGGTACTTCAGCGATAAGTTTGGTCCCTGTGGAGCCGGGAGAGCCGTACCGGTCCCATGGGGAGGTCATGCAGGCTTCCTTGGGTTGGCGATGCTGGCAAGGTCCACCAGCTGCTTTGGGCAGGGGGTTTTGGATGTTATTATGCCCCCAGCTAGACAAGCAGGGTGTTGCTGACGTGTGTTGTCCTAGCCTTTCCAAGAAAGGCTTTTCAGAAACATCTGCCAGGATATGAGCAGTGGGAGGTTAACCTTGGAAAAGCAGCGAGGCAGGCTTGCATTTCTCCAAGGCTTGCAGTGCAAGCCCTAACTCCATGTAGGACTTGCCGGATGAGGTATTCCAGGGTATTTCCAGCTTTCAAAGTGGGGCAAAACCAGAGTTTCGCCACTCTTCCTGCACTGGTGTAAATGGTGCAAGGCTCAGACCCTGCTTACCTTTTGAAGCAGCATCCGCAGAGCTCAGATGTATCAGACAAGAGGATGACACAGATGGTCCCAGGGGGACTAGAAAGCTCCAGCTAAACCTTCAGGGTCCTGAGCCAGCCATGAACTCTTCAGCTGTGGTGCCCTGGGAGGCACCAGGACGTAGCTGAGCACCCCAGGAGGGCATCCCAAGGCAGCAGATCCACAGCAGCTCAGGTAGGCTTTAAAAAAAGCAACATGTTGAAGTGCTTGGCAACATTTCTGCTGAAAGGTGGGAATATATATTTATATGTGTATGTGTATATATACATATAGTTCATCAGTTCTGTCGAAACTTGGTCCCCCTTGCCTCTCCACAGAGAAGGGAAAGAAGACCCAGAGCATAACTGGGAGGGAACGTAAAGGTCATGTGACGTTGCATTTTTGGGGGGGTATAGCGTTGCTGTTGTGAAGAGTTAAGCTGAAGCTGCAATGGTGCGACATGTTCCTAAAGCTGAGAGCCAGACGGGCACTTACGGGAGACACAGACATCAGCGGAGCGGGGACGGGTGCTTGGCCCCCTATTCCTCGCTAGTCTAATACCACTTGTTTATAGAAGCGTATTATGGGTAGAAGCTGATGTCCGCGCCTCTCCCTCGGCGGGGGAGAAGTGACACTCGTGTGAGCCTTTGAGCACGGTTTAGAGCAGCATCAATCAGCTTTTGTCTGGCCAGTCCTCTCTTTTCTGCTGCAAGGCCTTTCCTCTTTCCTCTTTCCTCTTTCCTCTTTCCTCTTTCCTCTTTCCTCTTTCCTCTTTCCTCTTTCCTCTTTCCTCTTTCCTCTTTCCTCTTTCCTCTTTCCTCTTTCCTCTTTCCTCTTTCCTCTTTCCTCTTTCCTCTTTCCTCTTTCCTCTTTCCTCTTTCCTCTTTCCTCTTTCCTCTTTCCTCTTTCCTCTTTCCTTTCCTGCAATAGGGCTCCTCTGGCTTCCCTGTTTCCCTGCATGGGTTTGCAGCAGCGCAGAAGCAGCTTGGCTTGTATAAGGAGGTGGGAAGCAAGGCAATAAAATTCTATAGCTTCATCTTGTGATATAGTGACCTACCTCATTCTTAGACCAGAAAACATTATCTTCAAAAGTTTTTTATGTCATTCCAGGATGCAGGAGGGTTCTTTTATATTTGCTTGTTTTCTTCTCGTCTCCTAAGCGGCATGCTGGCAGGCATACAATGAACCTCGTCCCCAACCCAGGCACGCGTGCTTACATCTCGAGTGTGTAAAGTAATCCCCAGGTATGGATGGCGTCGCTAAAGGCTTGGCTTAATGCTGGGCTTAAGTGGGCATTGAGCCCGAGATCCCATTCATTGTGCAGAAGTGGCCACCGAGCCGCTCGTGCGAGCCACCGCCGGCTCGTGGATCATCTCAAGTGGTCACTGCGGCTGTTTATTATTCCTTATTGGTAGCGTGTGACTGATCACCCAAATTACCCTCTGTTGCTTCTGCGCTCTGATTAGATGCCTGCAATTTTGTAAGAAGCGGGATAATAAATAACGAATCATGAGGAGCGAATAACAAGTGCCTCTGTTTGTGCCGAGGGGCCCTCCTTTGCATGCCGGAACGGGGATTTATCTGCCCGCTATTTTTATTAGCGCAATGCGTTGAGGTGTGTTTTTCCCAGCTTGGGTCCTGCTGAAGCAACAAGCTGTTTGCAATGCGAATGTGCATCAGCCAGGGGAGCCAGCAGCATTTGGCCAACTCTAAATCCCATGGAAAGCATCTAAGAGAAGGAAACACAAGATATCAATAAAGCTGGGGGGGGGTGGGAGGAACGCAACCCTAATGCTTTTTGTTCCCGCAACTTTCTGCCACCAGTTAAATGGAGAATCAAATCTGTCCGGCCAGGTTGAAAAATGAAGATGGGGTTTGCTTGACATGGGCTTTGTTTGGCTGCGTTTTTCTCCCGGTGCACGTGGGCTGCCACTGGTCACATAGTGTTGGCCATGTCAGCAAAGGTTAGGAATATATATATATATATATATATATATATATTTTGTGTTGCTTTGTTTTAAATCCAGTGCTCTCTGCCTGCTGCTGTCAGCCGCTTGGACAGAGTCACCTCCCTGTGTCACCTCTTCTTTGGTGTCCTTTGAAAGCTGGCGCTGCGTCACCTTTCCAAATGCAAGCACGAAGCTAAAACTCTACTACAGCTTTCCTGGAACGCTGTGAAAAAGCCACAAGGAAGGTAAAGCAGTGCGAATGTTCACAAGGGTGAGGCAGGAGGTACCAGGGATGCTCATGCAGGCAGCATCCCAGCCCCTTTCCTCCTCTTGCTCTCGGCTCTGTGCACTATAGCAGTGTTATGGTCCCCTCCTCACTCCTATTTAATTTCTTTCTTCTTATTTTCCCTAAGGACTTTTGCTTTTTGAAATAACGCGTTGATTTCTTTTTCTAATCTACTTTTGAAAAGGCCGCCAGGAAGGTCTTGTCAGCAATTGAATGGGGAGATAAAAGAAGGCGGCAAAAGGGGATTGTTAACAGAGGGGTAGCGCCCGGCATCTGGACGGGGCTAATGCGTGATAAGATGGGAGGGTTGTAGGCAAATCTCGCTGCGCTTGATCTCTGGCCAAGGCAGGGCTGGGACTCGGTGGCTTTAGAGCACGTCTATGTGGACAGAGCCCGTGATGCTTAAATCCCTGGATCAGGTACGCGGGGGCCTGGGCTCCCCGCTCTAGTGCTCGCTGAAGTTAAGTCTTTTGGTTGGCTTCAAAGGGATGTAAGCCCAGATTATCTGCCCTGTCTGTTTTGACTGGGGGAGATAAATATATATATATCTATGTAAAAGAAACTGCTGCTTCAAACCCAAATGCCCAGGAGATGGAGGATGTGACTTCAGTGCTGCTGTCCCTCCAGAAAGGTTTGTGTCAGCAGAGCTCCTGGGCAATGCGCCCGAACCTGCCTGCGGAGGCGGCTGGAGTGAGCACCAGGAACAGCAGTGGCTGGCTTGTTTGTTATTGCTTTGTTAACTATTTCATTTATCTTGGTGTGTGTTGTGGGTTTGTGTTTTTTGGGTTTTTTTTTTCATTCCACAGCCAGCTTTGAGCTGGAGTAGCTGATTTTTCAGTTAAAACCAGACAAATTAATATGAAAGTGTTTAGGTGCTGGCTTGAGACTCCTTTGGGGCTCTAACACCCTCTGACTCCACGGAAACTGAGAAGCGGTGCTTTCATAGACTTGCTTTGTTGCAGGTCATGTCACCACCACCGACCCAGGGCCAGCTCCGGATCCAGGCTGACCCATTGCTGGGTTCTGCTGGTCTCCTCCCACAAAGCTTGGCTCTGCACTCGAGACTGCAAATGAGGACGAAAGCTCAGCCTTTGGGGACGGAGTTTTCCCCTGAGTGCAGAAGTCTGTTCCAGCAAAGAAACCGATGCTGAATGCACACTACCCTCCTTTTTCAGTCCATAGGTAGGAAATAAGAGCCAGGTGTTTTCTTTTAAGGGCAAAGGCGGCAGCAGTTAGCTATGGAAATAATTCTGGCTATTGCCTGCATTAGAGATAACTCTCTCTAAGAGATGCTGGCTCAGATGCTTCTTTCCCTCCATTTGCAGGTGAGAACAACTTCGAAACTTGAATTCAATATATAAGGGCAGAGAGGGAAATGTTTAATTGTCCTGACTCTGCTGCAGGCTGATAAGCTCACATTGATTTTCTGTAGTGGTGTCTCCAGAGTCTACGTGTTGGTGTGTGCGCATGTACATGCGTGAACGTGTCTTGTTCCTTGGGTATTTCTAATCTGTTCTGTGGTGAGAGCTCGACACTTCCTCCAGTAAATGGCCATTTACAGCGCAACTTGATGGTTGGTTGGTTTGTTTGTTTGTTTCTCTCCTCCTTTTCATCCTTTCTATTGACTTCCTATAGACTTGCCACCTGAGCAGGGAGAGAGGTCTCGATAGATGTCCCTTCATCAATGCATGTCCCTCAACCTGCAGCTCAAAGGCAGGTTCATATTTATCACATGATTTTAAACCGTCCCATCCAAGGGTCTAATCCCTGCCTATTGCTGCTCATAAACCCAAACGGAGGGAATAACACAAATAAAGTGGGGCTTTATCAAGAACTTGAACTATTTTGCGCTGGAGAAGCACAGAAGAATGTCCAGTTAACTTTTTATCTATTTATTTTGAGGGTTTGTTGGAAACAAGTAAACTCAGCAAGAAGGGCTGGAGCAGAAAGTTTGATAGCTCACGTCTGAAGCCCACAAGCTCCAGAAAACGGGGATGTCTACCTGGAACCTGCATGTCCATCTTATCTGAGCCTCCAAACCTGCAGAGATTATATTTTTCCTTTGCTAATTATAAAAAACAAAGTCGGTCTGCCTGCCTGACCAGAGGAGTCAACAAGGAGACAAGCAGCATCAGATGGTGGGGTGGGAAACAGAGCAAACACCAACCTCCCAGGAGGTGCAATGAGCTTAGCAAACCTGCTTAACACATGTCAGATAACATTAAAAAATATAATAACAAAAACCCCACAACAATGTTTATAAGAAGATTAGCTTGAAGACGGCGAAATTTCTCTAGGGACTGTCCATGGCTGACGCTCAACCCAACGACTCCCAGGGCCTCATCAGAGTGATACATTTGCACTGCTTTGAGCCATTAAAAATCCTTCGTCCCACCCGAAGCATCTTTGATTTGGGCGCATCTGGTGGGGACAGTTCCATTCGCACCGTCGCCCTCCTCAGCGGGACGGAGCTGCGGCGTTGGGAGTTAACTCGCTGGAAATAACGCGATGTGACGATCTCATTTGTGGCCGCCACCCCTCCGGGGGAAAGAAAGACCCATCTCTGGGCAGCAGATTATATTCAGGCTCATTACGACATTGTTCCCAAACCAATCCCCCCAGGCTCCTGCCTGTAATCACTTTTACATACGTGTTGGCCAATGTCCCTCTGTCCCTGCTCGCCACGTCGCAGGTGGAGATGATACCAGAGCCGCGTTACGCCGTGGAGAGGAGATATGGTGATAACCGCCTGCGTGGGCAGCGGCCGGTGACTGCTGGTGTAACCGCTAATTAAGTCTCAATCAAAATTAGAATTTGGTTTAATTTCCTTGAAAGCCAGTGGACATGGGTTGTGTGTTAGAGGTTTTATTAGGTTGGTCGTTTTGCTTTTGCAATTTTATTTTTTGTTTTAGAAAAGCCATTAAGCAGCAAACATAGAGACCACACTTGACAAATTCCATCTTCGCTTCCCGGTGGATGTATTAATAAGTATATGGGAGGACAAAGAGGTTAAGCCATGCTCCCCTTGGCTCTTTTGCCCCATCCAGCGGTGCTGTGGAGCCGTTCTGGTGTTTTGAGCTTGGTCCCACACACCTTGTCTGGCTGATCTGGGCCACCGTGCTCCTGCCGCTACCGCCACTGCTTCTGCCGTGAGTGCTCTTCTGCTAACAGCCCTAATTACCATGGTTTTAACCCACGTACTTTGCTGAATCAGAACAAACACGCTACCGAATGCAACAGCAAAGCGGCTCTTTTATATCCCATTAACGGTGGGAAGCGCTGGAGACGGCGCCAATACCGAGAGCAAGATTCTTCACTGGTGGTCTGTCTGTAGAGACTGTTTGGGGGTATTTTGGTGGGGGCTGACAGTGAGGGATCTGCGGCACGTAGCCCCGAGCTCTTCTGAAGAAACGCGGTGATGTTTGTGGGGTATCAGGTGAGCAGCTGGCGGTATTTGGGATGGTTTTTATATGATAGGGCGCGCTTGTGGTACTGGGGAAATTTGAGTGGGATTTGGGTGTCTGAAGGTCTGAAAGAGCTCGTGGTTTTCGGGGAAGTTTTTCCCCCTGTTTTTTTGATTCTCTGTGATGGCTTCAAGAAGTCCAACGCTGCTGGCTATTTTCAGCACCACTGAAATGCACCTGCCTGTTGTGCTATTACGAGTGCAGCAAGATGCAAGCTCTCCATTAGCGATTGCTTCGCAGCAACCCGAGAGGGGCTTGGCTTGTAGGTCCAGACAAGCTGCTGGTGTGGCCAGAAGCTGTTTAGAGACAAAGACCAAGGCGTGAAGCCATTGTTGTTGTTTTTTTCCAGTGTATGAAATGCCTGTGGGACCCCCCTTTGCCCTCCTCTCCACCCCTTCCCCTGCTCTCCTGGGCATCCAGGGCTATGAGTTTCCTACAGATCCATATGGGAAGGGCCATGCAAAGGGTTCGGGAGCAGCCCTTGCCTTAAAAATCCCTTTTGCGAGAATTTGCTGTGGTAGAATTACCCCACGTCCTCCTGGGGTTTGCGTGGTGCACCCTCTGCCTTGGCCTCCTTTCCATGAGTTATGATGAGTTATGATCCTCCTCTCTCTTGTCTCCCTGTTCCACCTCGGTGAGGAAATGATTTATTTGGGATGGGTGGGGATGGATTATATATTTGGGGTTTAAATACATGCAAAAGGGAGGAAAAGACTCTTCTTCCTCCCCCACCCTGCCCCATCTCATTTGGAGGGCTTGGTGCCGCTGCATCCCGTGTTTTTCGTCCAAACACAATGGTTTATTTTTATCTCTTTAGAAAAACAGGCTTTAGAAGTCAGAAGATGGATCGCCGCATGCGGGTCTTCAAGGGCTGGAGGGGACGGCTGTGCGGAATATTGCGACTGAGAGGAGGCTGGAGGAATAAGTCAGTAATATGTGTGGAGCCGAGAGGTGGCTGGACCATTCATTCCCATTATGAAGAGGTGCACTACCATTAATAATCATTTTAACAAGAGCTGGCCTGAGCTAGCAGGTCTGGGCTGCGTTTCTGGAGAGTGAATTTTTATTTAATAATAATAATAAAAAAAAAAATGCCGTGCATACAAATGAAAAGGTACGGCAGGCTCGCTTCTCCTACCTAATATTTATTATTGCTTCAGCTGCCTTGGAATAGGAACATTTATTTGGCTAACACATATTAAAAGGACTGTGCATGCTCTGTTTGCTTTCCTACAGCACTCAGAACCCAGCACGCTTTGACTTAAAGCTCCAAAAGTGCTGGTTCCTGAGGAGCCGGAGCCTTTCCAAGGAGGAACAGGCCACCTCACCTCGATGGAGGTGTCTAACCATCAGAGATCCTGCACCGCTAAGGGAGGTTGCCTGGATTTCGGAGCCTGCGCAGTACGGCTGGAGTTTGCCAAAACTTGTTCTTTTGCTCAGGTCCGGTTCTGTAGCTCCGGCTTGTCTGGAAAATCAGATTCAAGAGACAAAGAGTTGCTGAGGATTTTACCCATGAAATCACATCTTTTAAAATAGATAATGTCTTCCTTTTTCAAGGAATAAATGAGTAAAAAACTTTGGGTCTTTTATGAAGCAGCCATCAGGAAGAAAGCTTTTAATCCTGGAGATTACAGGGAGAGAACAGGGAAATGAGCTGTAGACCAGGCACTCCTTGTCCACTTCAGTTTTTAGGGAAAAAAGCAGCAAGGCAAAGAGCCAAACCTTTATCACGAGTATTTGTGCCTACATATGCCAAGGCAGGTATGTGGGACAGGGGACATGGAACCAGCTATGCATGTATTAATGATTTTATTGTTATCAATAATATGCAACCAGCACATGACAGCCTTGAAGTGCCACCAGAGAAGGTTTAAAAGGGCAAAGCGGTTGGGACAATGCTAAGCTAAGGTGTTTATTTAGACATGGAAGTCATGGCTGAGATAGCTTTGTCAATGAGGAGAGGCCAGGCAAGCTGTGGAGAAGGACCACCCCGTGGTGGCACCACAGTGGTCCTGGTCTCCTGGCACCTGGTGTGACATCCTGCAGGTCGGGGTGCTCTTCAGGTGGGCAATTCTCTGTAGACAGACTTATTGCTGCATAAGCATACTTATATTTGGATACAGTTAAGGTCTGGGCGGTCTGCAGGGCATCAGGGTTTGTTTTATGCCACTGGTAGTATGATTTCAAAGTGAACTTAGCCAGTTTGTCCTCAAGGAAGTGTTTTCTTTTTTAATTAATACAGGAAAAAAAAAAGAGTGAGAACACAGTATCAGCTGGGCTCCTGCTATGTCTGACACCTTCATCTTCCCCTCCCGACGCTGCTCGGCCACACTGTCTGCTAAACAGATTGGATGTTTTCTTCTCTAGATGGGCTGGGATGAGTGATGCTCTCCTCCTACTGAGCACAGGGTAGCACCCCTGGGATGCCAAAGGTCCTGGTGTGCCCTGGGGCTAAGGAGAGCTCCTGCACCACCCGCAAACCCCTTATTTGGGGTAAATAAGTCTCTCTTCCCAGCGATGCAGCTCGTTTCCCTCTTTGGACCCGGTTATTCGAGCGCTGGGCTTTCCGAAGTGACTTGCCATTGCAAGGGCAGCGCAGCCGACTGATGAGGTTTTGGGTAACGCTGAGCAGCTGTTCTTTGGAAATGAAGGTGATCCTGAGAGCCGAGGGACGGGGGTGGCTGGCTTCCATTAGTCACTGTTCAGATCTCAGTCCCCAGATCTCACAAAGGGCAGGAGAGGTGGAGGATTTGCTATTTTCACGGTGTTGCAGCGGTAGATGCTGCAGGCTCAGTATCTGATGGGAAGCGGAGAGCGGAGGAGCTATCTCCCCGAAGGGACCGAGGAGATGGGGAGATATCTTGTCCTCCTCGTTTAACTGAGCTTTCCTGCCTCTAACTGAACCACTTCAACCTTTTTTCCCAAAAACAACATAGCCCATAGTAGCGCCTTCAATTTAGGGGCACTCACAAACCTCCTCTTGTGGCGTTTGCCCCAAATACATGGGGATTTGCTACTTTGAGAGCACTACCAGGTTTGTTTTAAAAGAAGCTAGAGTCAAAACCTAATAGCAGAGGATGGGCACACAGGTGCTGGCGTACAAACACTGACCCCACGTGACTTTTCTCCTTAGGAAATGAGAAGAAATTGAAATAAATCACTGAGATTTCAGTTTCCTCTCTGATGATCGCAGCCCTCCCGTCCCCGTACCTGCCTCGTCACCAGTCCCCACCTCCTATCTCGTACCTGCTGTTTCCATCTCGGAGACGCTGGAAATTCAGATCCATCTGTTTCTTTCTGATGGCAAGATAGTGTATCACAGGCAATGCAGGCAGGGCCTGGCGGAGCTGCGGCGTTAATTAATGGTAATCCCTTAATCCGAGGGCGGTGTGAGAGCCGCCGTGCCCACTTTGTCCTCTCCTGAGCGCAGAGAAGGGCCAGACCCGTAACAGCAAAATCGCCCGTCCAACGCTGCTCCGAGCACCAGAGGTGGGCTTTTTATTCCCATGATCTGTATATTTAAATAACGAGGTATTATCACCTTTTTATTTTGTTCCTTCCCATTGGTGTCATAATTTCCTGAGAGCATCTTTGCCAGAGGAAAAAACAAAAAGAAGTTACTTCATTTGCAAATGTAAGGGGAGTTTGGGGGTTTGCTAGGACACCTTTCTTTTCCCCTTCTTCCCTTCACCCCGGCGTCAACATTGTAATTAAGAAAAGATCCTGGACTGCCAAAAAGCACCATTTCACTTAGAGAACTTACCACGTTTGATCTGGAATTTTCCCGAGCGCTTTCATCCAAATCCATCAGACCAGTCCAGCTCTCATGTCACTTCTTCAGCACCAACAAGAAGCAACGTGAGAAAACATCAAGATTGTGTAAATCTCATGGGAAATCGTTTTTGGATCAAAAAGCCTTCTTTTTTTTTAATCCTCCTGGAATGGCAGTTTGAATCGAATAACTTAAAACAAATGTAAAAATGGACCAGTTCTTCTGCTGGTGTCTGTGTTTCCTTCTCCAGAAGGAAAACACCCAGTTGTGGCATATGCTGGGAGGCACCATTGGGCTGCCAGTATTAAGGCCACAATGACACAAGCTCCATCCTCACCTCTCCCATTCCCCGCTCTGAGCTTTCCAAGTCAGCAGCCCAGTAGGAACCAGCAGGGCGGTGTTTTGATGGCCTAAATTTCACCTGAGTCACCTTAGCTGTGCCTTTCTTCTCTTTAATTCGTTCTGTTTGTGTTCTGTCGCCTGCTTCTGTGTTTCCCATTGTAACTCAGCCTTGGGTTGAGGCCAGCATTGAGCACAGTGGAGCCTCCAAAGGAGACCGCTGATATCTTGTGTTGGGTCTGCCATGGGGGTGATTTGTATCCCTGGCCCATGCTGACCTGGAATGTAGGCGGCGAAGGAGCCCTCCCCAGCTGCTGTGTGATGCAGCTCTGCCCTGGCTGGATGCTTATACCAACTCTGGTTCCTCTGGGCTGTGATGGGGTTGAGGCTCATGAACCAGGGCATGAAAGGGATGGGTGATGTTTTGCCAAAAGTTGTTGTCTTACGACGCAAAGCTTCTCAGAGCATCTCACACCCTCTCCGAGAATGCTCAACCATCTTCTCCGGCGTGGCCCAGGTCCTCCTCTCAGCATCTGTTGTCCCCTCCCTATGCTCCTCAGGAGGGGAGGATTTACCCTGGGCTTGCTTATGTGTAAGATTAAGGAGCCCTTTCACCTTTTCTCAGCACCAGCAGTGAAAACCAAAACCTGGGCTTCAAATTAAAAATGAAGGTAACATTCCTCAATGTGTCACTAAAAACCTGCTGGGTTAAACAAGGGTGGCCCATTTCCACACGCTCAGGAGTGCTATTCTAGGTCTAACAAAACCTCTTCCTCTAACGCAGAAAGGTATGAATATTTCCCCAAAGCGTTCTTTTTTATTGAATTCATCTGTGCCACAAACACGGGCTGTCTCTGCGGGTCTCCAAGTGGCTGCTGGGGGGGTCAGTCCTGTCTCCAGCCTTCCTTTGGTGCTCAGCTGTGGGGAGGCAAACTGGGCTGGGTTAACAGTGGGGCACAGTCCCAGCCAAGGGCATTTACTGGAGCAGATTCAGCTGTGGGGAGGCAAACTGGGCTGGGTTAACAGTGGGGCACAGTCCCAGCCAAGGGCATTTACTGGAGCAGACTCAGCTGCTGGGGAGGCAAAAGGAAAGAGCTGAGCAGCACTGGGTTGGTTGGGGCTCTTCTTCACTGGGTCTCGGACAATGGGCTTCTGCAGAAAGAACAGATCTGCTGTGTTTGAGGCTGGTGTATGCTAAGGTTTCCTTTTTCCTTTATTTCAAGAGCTAAAAGGCTTTCTGGCTATGCTACTGTTTGTTTTCTGCACCTTTTCTTTCATAGCACAGGAGAAGGTTTCTGGAGAGATAGAGCCTGCTTTTTTCACCAGGTGTTAATATATTCAATGGCACCAGATTGCCTTCTTTTTGATGCTTGAGTTTCCTTATCTTGTTGTGCTCGGAGCAGCCTTCTGGTTTATGAGAGCCGTGTCGGGAAGCATCTTGGTCTGAGTGTAGTAACAGCAGCAATCCTTCATGTGGGAAGGAAAAAATACCGGAGGAGCATTGGTACTGCGATATGTGCTGATGCTGCGTGTGTAATAGCTGTGATGTGGATAAAACCCCAGCTGTGTTTAGCCTTAGTTTTATATTACTTTGGATGGGTGAACCGGAAAAGGAAAGAAATGAAAAAAGGAGCCATACATGCATAAATATTAGAGATGGAAAGACCTAGGTCATCTACTCAATACTTTCCTGCCACTGGGTGATTGTTCCTGGACCGAAATCTCTGCTCGGATTTGTGGCTGGGAATACATTAACCTTTAAAACAGTAGTATTAGAATGTTATATATTTTCTTTAACCCAGATGCTGGAAACTTGGTAAATCTGAAGTGCAGGTTGTGTCTGAGCAAGTGTGCCCCCAGGAAATTGGGGTTTTTCTGGGGCTTTCTTTGTGCAGAAGCTGCTGTAGTTCTCTTGAAGGTGGTGTTGACCTGGAGCACAGCTGGTCGGCTTCCGACCCGGGGACCACGCTGTGTCCTGCCAGGGCTTTGTGAGCACCGGGCCAGCAAAATCGAAGCCACCAGGGTCCCTGCAGCAGCGCTGTGGTGGTACCGGTCCTGCCATAGCCAGGACTGGTCTCTGCTCCGTTCACAGGAGCCTCAGCTTGAGCTGTAGAACGACTCACGGCAGTTCAAGGAGAGCAGAAAGTGTTGCCTTGCAGGCATGCAGTTGTTTTCTTAACCTCTCGTGTAGGGTAATTAGATGATGATCTGGAGCTGAACTGTAGAGGTCCTGGGTAATTTCAGCTTCTGCCGCTGTTTCCGGGAGCTGGATGGCAAGGAAATATTTCTTCATCTCTCCTCATTTCAAAGCAGGATATAAAACATCAAGGGGATGCGGCACCCTGAATTTTGTCGGTGCCCAGGAAGGCACTTCAATAGCAACGGTTTGCCTACGGCTTTCAAAGCGGTGCTCTTGCATTTCTGTCCCTGCTTTTGTCTGTGCTTCGTAGGCAAGGGGACCGGGACATCAAGGTAGAGGAACTCCGTCTGGTGCCTCATCTGCTGAGCATCCCCACCCTTCCCGACCCTCTGCTGCCGACTTCTTATGGGCTGAGATGGTGCTTCAGTTTGAAGTGGCTGGAAACCTCTTCCAAAGGCAACAGGTTGGTAGACTAGGTCGGAGTTGGAAACCGCTATTTTTATTTTTATTTTTATTTATTTTTTAAAAAATCTTCTGTTTGGCCTGTCGTCTGCCGCTTTTCTGAGTTGTTGTTCAGCCAGTCGCAACACAAAGACACAAAGAGAGATGTACTATTATTATTGGTGGTTGTTGTTCCTAAGTCTTTATTGATTTTCATGAAAGAAATAATAACAATGTGCATGAGGTATCCGGCTAACAAAAGAGGTCCCGCAGTACTCATCTCAAATTAAATATATAGAAGCAGCATCCAACTGGGATATTGACAGGCAAATACAAAGCTTGGTGATTCAGCATAGTGCTGGAGCGAAAGCAGGACTTTGCCTTGCCACAGCCCACCTTGGCGAGGAGAGAGGCAGCATTGTTCTTCTCCGCAGCTCGGCGAGAGACGTGTCCAAAACATCTTCGCTTGAGGCCAGAAATCGGTGTGTTATCAGTAGGAGGGAGCTGCTGCCTGAGACCCAATGCTGCATTGGCCGGGGGGTGGCTGGGACGCCCCCATGGCATTTCAACCCTTCCCCTTGTCACGCAAGGAGGTGACTCACCCCAGCCGCTGTGCCTGAGCTGGCGCTGGGTGAGCAGAGCTGGTTCTGGGGGGCGGCTCTGACCGCTGTTCATTGTTTGTCCGGGTTTCTGGTGGACATCAGCTCGCCGCATGCTGCCTCTCAGCAATAAAAAGGCCACAAGGAGGGAAAGCAAAGAGAAAATCTGTAAATCTGGTCTTTTTTTCCTACTGTGTTAACTTGCCGGCTCTGAGTTGGTGGCTGACGCATCCCAACTAGCGAAGGGTGTGAGGAACCAGCTCTAATGACATTATAGCCGCTCCGAACCCCATCTGTTTTAAGCCATCCCTAACAGAGGGGTTGGAAAAGCTCACCTGTTTTCCTTTCTCCCCTTCCTTTTGCATGTTCCTACATGGGTCAGGATGTAGCCCACGAGAAAAGCCGTTTTGCTGCTGTTCTACCCGGGAGCAGAAGCTGCCAGACACAACACTGGAAAGGCGTCATGGTCTTTGTAGGTTTGCTGCCTGATTCTCACTGCGGAAAGGCTCCGAGAAACCCAAACAGGGCTCAGGTAATCCCGTAATGTCAGAATTTGTCTCTCCCTTGACTTTACAAGGAATTCCTGAGCGCAGTATTGAATCACAACCATATATCTGCTCTTAAATCATTTCCTCTAGCAAAACATCACCCCATAGAGGAAGACCTTTCAGCAAAGCCAAAAATGAAAGCGTTTATCGGTTTGAAAAGATCCCTCTGTGTGCCAGAACCAGGGAGAGAGAGAATGGAAGTGTTAGTGCCTCTGGCAATGCCTTCATGAGGCTGTTTGTCATCCCAGCACAAGAAGGAGCTGAGCACACACAAATATTAAACTAATATTTTTGGCGCTTGGCGAATTTTGATCGTCAGTTCACGGTGCCCGAGGCAACAGACAGGAATGAGATGCAGTTATACTTAAGCTTTGTATTCACGGCTGAATTGATGCTCCTTTTATATTTATTTATAAGTACGTGTGGCTCTTTGTATTGCTATTTATCTGTTATGGGAGAGAGAGATGCTAATGATAGCCGGTAGCAGGGCCCCACCAAGACTGCCGAGTCAGGCAACAAAACAGCAAAATCAACTGGTTTTGGTGCTCGAGATGCTGCCTGCGCTAAATTGATGACACGGCAATTTTCTGCTCCGATGTGAATGGAGAGGTGGCTGAGGATGTGCAGGATCAGACTCCACGTTTCCTAAATCTTTGCATTTCAGTGTCAAAATCCTTCATCCTACCTAGATGTAGGGCAAAAAAAAAAGAAGGAAAGGAAAGCTGAGAGCTGGTTAATCACCTGAGGGTCAAGGCTGGTTGATGCTGAGGCTTTTGCAATGTTGTGGGATGGAAGCCTGTCTTTTTCCTCCAAACATGCCCTAAATTGATGCTACCAGACTTGATTTTTTCTTGAAAAATAAGTAAGGTTGTAAACCAGTGACACTTTTGAAAAGATGAAGCCACCCTTGGCGCTCCAAATAGCCACACTGTTGGTCGCGATGTACTTTGTGGAGAGCGTACCAATTATGTGGGCTTTTTCCGCATCTGGGAGCGGCGTGAGCTGTTATTTTCTTGGGCGAATAAGGAAGAGACTGAGCGGTACAAGAGGTGACAGACAGCTTTGCGAGGGAACTGCAGGTAACCCCGGCTTGAATCAGACTCCCTGGGAACACCAGGAGCCAAAGCCAAGCTTTGTGTGGCTTCATGGACGGAGCTGCTCCAGCACCGAGCACATTCAGCTTCTTTCCTACGGGGAGACGCAAGATAATTCCTTCCTTGCTCAAGCCTGGGCTGAACATGACCTGAATGACAAAGAGAAAGGACAAAAGGTTCTGTGCCTGTTTCTGTTCTCGGCCATCTTTGAGGGTGATTCATCCTCCCCAAATTCCTGGCAATTTCTCTCGGTGACCAGCAGCTCTGCCTTGCGTTGCTGACTCATAACTGCTGGAAGCTTCTTTGGCGGAATTCAGAGTATGGAAAATGTATGTGTTGGCTTTGATCTTGCACAGAGTCATTTTATAGAGGGCAAGGGGCAACTCAAGAGAGGGGACGACCAAAAGAGGTAGCAAGGAAGAGGTAAAGATGAAGGAAGAGGAAGCAAAACCCAAGAGAAGAGACGTGTACGTAGGTTTTGTGAACAGGGGGAAAACATTCAGCTGATCTGAAGCCAAACAAATGAACAGCATGATGAATGATGCAAAACTATGCGCTGCGCTTGATTTCTTATTGCGGCAGGGATATTAGTAATAAAATCAATACCAGTAGTTAGCTAGGCCTAATAACTACTCAGATGAGATCAGATTGGATTAGATTGGTATTACTTCTCCTAATAACCTGCTCTTGTTGCTATTGCACGCTAGGTAGGAACAGATATCATGTCTTTTAATTAAAACAGGGGCTCCAGCACTTTTATTCACTCGTAGTCATAACTGGAAATAGCTAGTCCAGACCTCAGCAATTAAATCCGTCCTAAAGCCTCTTATAAATGACAGTAAATAGAGAATCCGTTGGGAATCCTCTGCCTCACAGCTTGGCACCTTGGGCACGTGTGATAACCAGGTGAAAGACATGGAAAATGAAGGCACTTAAAACCAGCCTTGCCCTCAGCTTTGGGCCACTCAAAAGCCCCAAAACTGGCTTTGCAGCGGGTTTTTTTTGAGGTTGTGACATCAGGTTTCGAGGCGACATTTCACGCTGAAGCACAAGCTTGGGGTCTTTGTCAAAGATTACTGTGGTGAAACATCTGCCTGTGGATGAGACGGTCCAGGTGTGGGTCACCACCTCTGCCCGGACTGAGGTGACCACCGCACCCGTCATCGCGCCTCCCGACCCCCCTGGCGACCCCCTGGCCTCCATCAATGCGCTTCCACGAAAACCGCCGCCTTAGACAAAACAGCATATTTAAAAGCAAAAGGCACGGCGGGTCTTATTGAGTTTGTTCCAAACCGTTCTGCTTTCAATCACCCAGAAACTGTCTCCCTGCCGGCAACAATATCTTTTACTAATGAGTGTTTGCTGTATCAAATAGCCCGTCTTGTACTTCACAGGCTCGTTGCTCCGGCTCTGCACCTGCCCTGTGTTCGGGCTCCATCCTGCTTTGCCTGTCTCTTTTTGGCTTCTTCATGTTAATGAAAAGGAAAGGCAAAGGGGAAAGGCAAAGGGGAAAGGGGAAAGGCAAAGGGGAAAGGCAAGGAAAGGAAAAGGGGAAAGGCAAGGAAACGAAAAAGGGGAAAGGGAAGGGAAGGGAAGGGGGAAAGGGAAGGGAAGGGGGAAAGGAAAGGCCACCATGACATGAGGTCCCTGCAGGTCTGAAGTGTGGTGAGAAAGGCGGTGTGTTCATCTCTGGTCCTGGCCCTGAGGGCTGGAGAAAAGCCCATTTGTGTTGCTGTCCTGTTCTCCAAGCGGAGCGGATTTTCTACAGGTTTGTTTTTAAGAGCAAGTGCAGCATTTGTGCTGAGTTCCAGCAGGGTGCGGGCTCGCGTGCGGAGCGCGGTGCTGTGCCTCACTCAGACCGGGCGCTCTGCTCCCACCGCCTTTGCTCTGGTGTCTAGTTGGGGCATTACAGAGGAGCAACCGAGACAGCTGTTGAGGCTGAAATTTGCTCTCCGCTCTCTTTCCAGTCCCCAGTTGCGGGCGCTGTCTCCGGTGTGACATCCGGATGTCCCAGCTGGCAGACTTGGAAATTCAAGCAGACAAGTAAGACCTAATAAGTTTGTACTTTTGAGCTGAACTGCAGTTGCTGGCATGTGCTTGCTCTCAACACGAAATAAATGTGAACTAAAATACCATAGCCAAATGGAAGAATTTAACGTTGTTGCATGTAATACAGTATAAGCAGTATGGGTAGGTCCTGTACCTAAGTTGACGTGTGGTATCTTGCCACTGAGGGAATCAAATCCAATATGTGAGTATACAGAATATACTCTTCTTTCTCCTTCTTCCAAGTTCAGTACAAGGAGGCAGGAACTGAAAGTTGTTACCGGTGTTTAAAGACCTTTGCTTTACAGGCTAGATTTTCCAAACTTTCACCCCCAAAGCTTGCCGGGTGTTTTATTAGATACTTTCATTGCATTCCTTTGTGCTCTTGCCTTTAATGAATGTGGCCCAATCACTGCAGTCTTTCCACTCCCCAGTTGCGGCCGCTGTCTCCGGTGTGACATCTGGATGTCCCAGCTGCTCTGGGGCAGGAATAAACCCCAACCTTGGGGCAAACCGGCCAAAGGGAGATTACAAAACCCAATCCCTTGTGTCGGCTGAGTGTGGGTGAGGTCTATCAAAACCCCTTCACACTTTGGGGCTTGTGCATCTCACATAGCTGAAAGACGACAAAACTCTCCAGCTACCCAGGAGGGAAACGGAGACTTTGAATTCCTTCCTTTAAATCATAAGTCACTCTAATTGTTTTCTTCTTCCCTTTTTTAAAAATTTCTGCTTTTTCTTGCCCTTGCTGCTCCCCTTTGAATGAAGGATTTATCTTCGCTGGCACATGTGTGCAGGGCTATCGCAGACTGTTATCTGGCAGAGCACCCGCAGAGCCAGTAGGTTCTGATGCTGCTGCCAAACTGCTCTGGGCACTGCCGGGACCCCCTTCGTTCCCACCAGGACCCCCCCCTTCCCACCGCACCCTGCGCCCAGCAGCATCTCCCGCCTCACTCCCATCAACGAGGTGCAACGGTTTATTAGCAAAACTGCTCAGATGGGCAGAAAGGATGGGGCAAGGGGAGGAAAAATGCACTGGAGAGCAGGAGTTGACTAACCCAAAGCCAAGGAGGGATGCCTGCAGGATGCCTGGGTGAAGGGATGCTCAGAAAGCATCCACCCCAAGCCTGCTCCCACCCCTACACCAGAGGGTGTATCTGCCCTGTGCAGGGAGGCTGAGACCCCGCAGGGTGGTGGGGGACAGGACAGGACCCCTGTGCAGCCATCCCCGCTGCTTCCAGCAGCCCGCTGACCCTTGGCAGCACACCCAGCCTAAAAATAAAAAGACAGATTGTCCACTTCAGCTGTAATTACCAACTGAAAAGACCCAGTGGGGAAAAGAAAGGAGGGGGTGTGGAAGGGAGGGCAGAGAAAGAAAAGGAGAAAGGCAGAGAGGAAGGAAGAAATACATCCTTGAACAGGTTATATCCATCACCCATGCTGCTGCCCCCGCGAGGTCCCTCTCTGGTCCCGGGGAGGGACAACTGCATCCTGCACTGTTCTGAAATACACAGGAATGCTAGATCCATGAGAAATTCTGTTTGGGCTTATTTTGCCACCCTCCCCACCCCATATGTATCCAATTTGCCTGTGTCTCCATTTCTCTGGAGTCTTTAAATATCATCCTCCCCACCCAGCTGGGTCCTATTTGTAGAGCTGTGGTTTGGCTTATGTTTATTTCTTTGTTTTTTGAGCGCAACTGCCTCGTCAATTGGAGAAGCTGATGCTCCTTGACCGGACCGAATGGGGGAGAAGCGCAAGGATGGTGCTGCCGGACCTGGGCCTTCCTCCCACCCTGGTGAGTGATGCTGAATCCCAAGTGTCAGAGGTAGAGGGTGATGAATTAGCTGGGAAAGCAGAAAGCGGTTCAGGTGACATTCCCAGCATCGCTGAGATTTCTTTGCGCTGGGTCCTGGGTGGCACGGGTCACCCAGAAGGCCACAGAGGAGAAGGTGGTGATGACCTGTGGGTCATCATTGGGAAGCCTTGGGGTTGCAGCATCAGGGCTCCCATGCCCACTGCAAGATGGGTGTGATGCCGCTGCACCCACACAGCTCTATGAGCCAAAAATGTGCCCTGGGGACAGTCACCTTGCCGCCCTCCAACTTCCAACCCCCCGGTGCCTCCTCCAGTACCTGGCGAGGCTTGAGAGCCCCTGAGCGAGTCACTTCCTGGGGGACAAGAGAAGCACTACAGCTGGCCAGAGACAGCGTGACAGATGGAGAAGCACATACGTACCCCAAGCCTATAGCTCAGGCGATGCCTGCGCGCGCTGCCGCTCTTTAAAATGCCAGCAATGTCCTGTTATTATCGGCTAATGCCCTCTAATGGGTCCATTAAACAGTTCTGTCTTTGCCTTGGCTTCTAATTCCCCCTCCCCTACTCATAATCAGGCAGCATTACCTGCTTCAGAAGATACGATTACACTACTTAATTCTTTCTAAATGACATCGCTGAGCCAGCAGCGGAGAGCCATTCACCCTTACGTGGCCAAGCAAGACCCCTGGCTGCGGGACTGCGGGTGGTGGGGGGCACCCAGCCCTCGCTTCCCGCTCTTACACCAAGCTTTCCCCTTTGCGTGGGTGTCCCTGAGGGCACCTACCTGTAATTATAGCAGACTTACAGCAAATAGTTCCTCCGGCCCCATCTCCATCCCTGCGGAGCGAAGGGCTTTTTGCCTTAACTCTACCTAAGGCAAGTCTTCCCAACCTGCTGCGGGCCACACCGGCCCAGGGCTTTGCTCACTGCCAGGGCAAAACCTTCCACGAGCCCCAGGAAGACATCCAGACACCCATTGCCACCCCGTCTGGACATCTCCATGTAACCATCTCTTAAGACACTACAGCAATGGGGACTGGAGTGACTCAAAATCGACTGCTTTTTGCTCAGTCCTTGGCTGGCTTTCGCTAGAGTTGGGGGAAATTTTTAATAGCGCTGACTATTGATAATATGTCACTGGGAATTTGCTTAGCATTTCACGGCACAAGTGCTAAAAATACAAGGTCCTGCTCCCCAGAGTGCTTGGAAACACAGAGAGAAAGCAAACTCGGGGAAGCAGGAAGGTCATGGAGAGATGTGAAGGTCCCAGGGGCACAGCCAGCTGAGAAGGGTGCTGAGGATGGGTCTGAGCAAAGCTTCTGGGGATCCAGAAGAGGAAACAGAGAGAAACTATCAGGAAAAATGTATTCACAGAAAGGGTTGTGAGGCATTGGAACAGGCTGCCCAGGGCAGTGGTGGAGTCACCATCCCTGGAGGGGTTGAAAAGATGTGTAGATGAGGTTCCTAGGGACATGGGTTAGTGCATGAGTTAGGTTGTGGTTGGACTCGATGATCCTGAGGGCCTCTTCCAACCAAAATGATCCTATGGCTCTAAATGTGGGTCTGCTACAAGCTCAGTGTCTGCACTGCAGGGCTGCTGGGGCATCGTGATTTTGGAATCCACCACCACCGTGTGACCTGTGATCAAGTCATTTGCTTTCTTCCACTCCCCTTCCCCTGAAGATGGAGAAAAGAAGGCTCTGGGGGCTTGTTGAGATCCGTGGGTGGGAAGCATGGTGACACTGGTTTTGATTGTTCGAAGGGAGGCTGAAGGAAGACGGAGACAAGAGGAGCCGAAGACACGAGAGAGATGGTGAAAAGCGTGCACTGCTCTGTGTCCTGTAGCAGGAAGAGTTGTAGCATAAGGCAGTGACAGAAATAGCCTTTAAGACAATATGCACCTTCTTGCAAGCTTACTGTGCATTTTATTCTCAGTTTTATGTGTCAGATTTATTCCTAACGACCTCTGATGTGGCAGGCAGGCCTTCGTCCTCTGCTTTTTGTACACTTGTGGAGTTTCGCTTGCTTTTTTTTCCCTTCCCATGTTGTGCCGCTATAATGTCACGCTGAGCTGCTAAACCCAGCTGCAGTTCTGACAGATGATGTACTAGTTCCCTCTGCTTTGGATTTGACATTTTCATGAGCGCTAAACACACACACTTACAAATTTGAAAAGTGAAAAGAAACACACTTCCCCCCCCACACCCCTCCCTCCTGTCCTGTTTTTTGGATTTGGCTTCATTTTGGAGTTGATGAGAGATGCCAGATTAATGGCCTTTGAAACTGAAACCCTTTATTTAGCTGTCGAACAAGTGGGGTGAGCAACCCACCGTGCGCGATGCTGCTCTGCTGCCCCCGCAGCAATCCTCACCCCCATGGCAGGGCCGGCATCCGCGCCATTAGCCTCTCTGCTGTCGCTCCAGGGCTCTGGATTTAGCACACGAAGCTCTAAATATTTCAGGGCCGTGCTCCTAGATGCAGCTTCTCCTTCCTTCTCTGCAGCCAAGGCGGCGTTGTGCAGCTGGGTCGAGAGAGATGATTCTCCTGAGGATGGGAGGGAGGGTTAACCCAGCAGGGAGCCTGGTCTAGTGGCAGAGGAAGGACAGCAAAAAAGGTGAGAAGAGATTTAAGTCTGTCAGCCCATGCTGATGTTCTTGGGGTTTTCAGGCTGTAGCAGAAGCAGCCAAGGGGAATTTTTCCTTCCGCGTTGATGGAAGCAGGATCAGGCTATTTATCTTTGATGACATGCCAAGAAATGGTTGGTTGTGTTTAGATGAAGCAAAAATGTATAATAAATAATGCTTCCCGCTCTGAGACAGGACAAGGAGTGAGAGTGAGGAGAGCAGATCTGATAACCATCCGTGCTCGACATCCCCACGCATCCTTTTTGTGCTGTGGCTGATGTGGCCCCAGTATCCACCGTGGATCTTGGTCTGGAGAAGACACTGTGGTCTATTGACACTCTTGTCACCTGGAGAGCTGACTAACCCTGTGCTGGGGTATCAAAAAATGGCAGATTGTAGAGGTCCCATTTCCATAATGCAGAGGGAGATGCTGCTGGTCAGCTGTCACGTGGGGGAAAGACAACCCTAATTCTGGGGCTGGTGGCGCTCAGCTAACCTTGGTAAGCTGACTGCTGAAGAAGATGATAGTCAAACCCCAAGCGAGACAGATAGGAGCTCAGGTTGTGGTTGCTTGTGTGAAAGCACCATGGATAGAAGACAGCAAGGGTTTGCTTTGCCATCAACTGTCAAATCAAGCACAGCTGGAGGAAGAAGAAGGAGGAGGAGGACCTCAACACAGGTAAAGGAGATCCATCTGAGTCCATGCTCATCACCTCCCCAGTTTCTGTCTAACAAAGCGATATCACTGCTCCTGTTACAAGTGGAGCTGGAGCAGCGTGAGAAATTTAAGAGGTTGGTGTAGACAACTGTGGAGTTGGGTCCAATCCTGTGGCGGGCTGCACCCAGACGCATGGTGCTGGGGCCATAGGTGATGTGGCGGAGGTGGCTTTTCGGTCCTCTGCTGGCATCTGGCAGAGGTTTGGGCTTCAGAAACAGCAGCCGCAGTGTGGAAGTTTTCCTCTCTCATATTTTTTTAAATTGAAGCCCAAACAGATGAAAATACAAGGTCCTGCTCCCCAGAGTGCTTGCTCACACCGGCCACCAACTTCTGCTTGCGTGGAGCCCCCTGACCTATGGCATTGCAATGGGTTAGAAGGGAGCAGAGGGAGGCTGGGCATAGGAAGGGCAGGCACAGGCAAGCGGGTCAAATTTCCCTTTATTAAACACAGAAATTAATGCTGTCTGAGGCATTAAGGGGGAATTTAAAAAAAAAAGGGGGCCAAAAGTCCTTAAATGTGGCAAAGCTGAGCTGCAGCCACATTTGGCCCAGTGTTAGGAAGAAAATGATAAAACCAAAGGGGCAGATTTTTGCCAGCGTCACAACTGTGCTTTTCTTCATCTGGATCCTACGTTCTGCGCTGAAAAGACCTGGTGGGCGACTCTGACACCCCCATCCCACTCCATGGGAGGAACACAATTAATTTCGGGGCTGAATGGATGGGCACAGGAGCACCCACCCTAACATCCCCTCTGAGCTTGTGGTGAAACTCTCCTTGTTTATTCCAAAGCCAGGGCAGAGCAGCTCTGGACCCGCATCCTTGGGACCTGGGCACCCCCAGGATGCAGCACAAGCGATGCCAGGGAGAGGATGGGAGGCACAGCCCCGCACCAAGCAAAGGACACAGGTAGGCAAGAGCTGCACATATGATGCTTCTTTTGTCATTTTTTTGAAGTGCTGGTGATCGGGGGGGAAATGCATTTGTTTGGAAGATTTGAACAGAAGTGGCAACAGATGCACCGTGTAATAAAAAAGCGAAAGCCACTATTATGCTTTCAGGAAGGGAACGGAGAGGAGAAAAACTGCAGGCATCAGACATAAACACACACAGAATTATGGAAAGGCAATATTTAACAGCTCACCAATCCTGTTCTCATTTCCAAGGTATGTTACACCTAGAGCTGAATTAAATATAGAATCTGTTGTTGTTTTTTTTTAAGCACAAAACTAAGTACCTACTACCACCAAAAATTAAAATGCTGCCTTTTCCCCCCTCCGTTAGAAGAGCTCTCCTATTTTTCATGCTTGCACCAATGCATCCCCCACTTTTAGGCAGCCTGTGGCTGTTCTTGTTCAGCATCCGCAGGCAGCCCCTTCCCCATGGCTGTGCATGGGGTAATCCCCCCCCAAACTTGCAGGGGCTGTGTTGCATGTCCCACAAGGGAAACTGGGCAGTGGTTTGTTTTGGAACCTCTCCATAAAGGCTGTGTTTTACCCTTCATACCAGAATGTTTTTGCTAGCACAACCCCAAATCTAGAGAGATTCGTGCAGTGTGGCGGGAAGAGGCAGGAGGTACAGGGGAAAGGGCAGCTGTGGGAGCTTCTTATACCAGCTTCACCTCCAAAGGCTGTGACGAGGTCAAGTCAAAGCCCATCTAGACCAGTATCTTTTCTGCAGCTGCTATACACATATTATCAGGGAAGAATGGAAGCAGGCAAGCTGCTGTGACTGGTCCTAATCTCCTCATCTTCACAGCCCATGCTGTCACTTGTTTTCTCCTTCAGCAGTTGAGGTTATTGCCCCATGCATGAGGCAGAGGCACCAGGTCCTTCAGCTACCCCCACACTTGGCATTGATGTGCTAAGGCTGCTATGGATCAGATGGACCATGGGTCTCCTTCTACCCTGGCAACTGAAGAAGAAATTGTTGGCCCTGAGGGTGGTGAGTGCCTGGTCCAGGTTGGCCAGAGACGTGGTGGATGAACCATCCCTGCAGACATCCCAGGCCAGGCTGGACGGGGCTCTGAGCAACCTGAGCTGGTGAAGATGTCCCTGCTCACGGAAGGGGGGACACTGGGGGAGCTTTGAACGTCCCTTTCAACCCAAACCATTCGATGATTCTATCAGTATCTATCAGGTGGCTCTTCTCTTACACCTCCCCTGTGGGACCCTCTTGTTCTGCACTAATATCCCACCAAGTACAATAGGACCCATGAATAGGCCTTTCAGGCACTGCATTAATACCACAAATAAAAAAAGACTAACCATCCCTAAATGGAACAGCTCTTTCAGGGAGGTATTACCTTTAATCATTTTTAAATTCGTGTAAGGCAACTTGGAATTGCCTACAAAGGACTCTCTATAAAGCCAGATTGTATTGCATTTAATACCTATGCTTTTAGCCCTCTCTTTCCTTATTTTCTTGTACTTAGATAGATTTCCCTTTACAGGACTTTATTTTTTCTCTTTACAAGTGTCTGTGCTGGCTCAAAAGTGACTCGGTACTTGATCAATACCTCTGGTGGCTGTTGGCACAGCCACTGATGGGAAAAGCCATCAGAGACTTATTCAGGTGAAAGCCTCCGAGCAGAATCCACCAGGGGAGGGTCGGTTAGTCTGCTTGGTTTACATCTTCCCCATTTCAGAAATGGGGGAAAACCAGCGACAGGGAGAAAACAGATTTTGCAGAATGCCAGAAGTATCTAAATACTCAGCTGGAAGGAGGTAGGAGTTCATAGCAACAGAACTCATTACCAGTTTAAAAAAAAAAAAAAAAAATATATATATATATATATAAAAAAAGGCACATTTCCAATACCATTGCACTTTGCGTGTGTGGACATAAGAAAGGCCTTTCTGGTTGAGCTGAAAAGCGCATCTGTGCTTGCCACAAAGGCTGTCCTGACCTCCAGCTTTGCTCCTCTCTGGGGAACTGATGCGATTCCTCTGCCTAGTAACACCCAACACATTTTCCTCCCTGCCTTCCCTCCAGCCCCTACACAGAGCCCTTCTTCCTAAAGCTGTTAGAGGTACAGAGCAATGGTGGTGAAGTTTGCACACAGGCACAGGGGAGGAAAAAAGAAAGTCAAAAGCTCCTTAAGGAGATGAATTTTCTTGTTCTCCATCACGCCACCTCAACTTGAAATGAGCAGGAGGGACCCCACCTGCCTTTCCCCTCTTGTCCTTGATCACAGAGTTTATTGCTGATGCTTGCAGGGTGTTAACCCCCCCGAAACATCTTCTGCTGCCAAGCGATGCAGGGAGCAGACTTGTGGGAGAAGAGCTGCTTTCCACCTGGGACTGAGCCAGGTCACAGCAGACCTCTTGATGCTCTGCTCAGTGGATGTTCCGCTGTCAAAATCCTCCGCAGGGAGTTCTGCTCCAGCAGAGCATCCTGACCTTGCAGCAGCGCTTGAGAAAAGACCCCGTGCCCCTCCGCTCTCTGGTGCTGGGCAGCCGAAGGGACGAGCAGCAGCTCCTTAGAATCGTAGAATCATTTTGGTTGGAAAAGACCTTGAAGATCACCAAGTCCAACTGTTAACCAAACATCTCTGCTTGAGGAACCAGGCTCTAAGGCAACGCTTTCTCCGTGAGTCTTGTTTTCATTTCCTATAGCTATACACCACTTGTGCCATCCATCTTTCCAGCCGTGTGATGTCAAGTCTTCCACAATGGGCGGATTAACAAGTTGGTCTGAAAGGGGATTTATTCATTAAAAGGAAACTGGTTTAGTAGGAGAACAGCAACCTGTGTCCCTCACTGGTCTCTGAACGCTTACAGGTGACGTTTGTGACTCAGGTATAAAGACGTGGGGTTGAACCTGAGGCAGCCCCTCGTTAAAGCATTTTGCAGCACATCATTGTGTTGGCCTGTGGAAACACGGCTGTCTCCCCGAGGCTAAACCCAGCGCTGAGATTCCTGCCAGCCAGGTGAAACCAGCCACAAGTGACTTCTCCCGTCCTCCTCGGGAGGGAAGATAAATGTCAGAAGTCATCAGCTGTCACACCTTACACAAGGCACATTTTTCTTTCCCCGGTGCTCAGCTGAAACCTCTTTGCAGGAAGGGCAAGGGGAAGCTGTGAATCCTGCTCGACTTCTCCCGTCCCTTGGGTGGGTCTGTCAGCACTGATAGCAAAATGCGTGCGTAAAACTGGGGGGAAACAAGGCGTGCGGCCACCTGAGCGCTGCAAAGGCAGCCGGGGCAGGCAGAGAGGTGGGTGTCTGGATGGGTAAAGCATCTGTGCAATGCCCAGTCCTGCAGAGATCGAACGCAAACCCGCAGCACCCACACTGCTGCATGCAAGTGGCCGTGGACCATGTGGGTCAGGAGCAGCCAGAGGGGCTGAAAGACCTCCATCCCTTCCCAGGAGCTGCCTGCTCACACTTGGCTTGGCTACCTGAGCTGAGCGTGCCCGTCTTCCACAAGTCCCCTTCCTCAGCTGAAGCTGCACCTTAACTGCCCATCAGGTGGGGCACCCGTCCTCCTAGCACCCCCCCACCCCAAGCCAAAGGGCATGGGCCTTGTTCCTCTCCAAGATTTGTAGCTCCGTGCATGGGAAATGGTGGAATCACCATCCCTGGGGGTGTTTAAAAGATGTATAGATGAGGTTCTTAAGGACATGGTCTGGTGCCAGTGTTAGGTTAATGGTTGGACTTGGTGATCTTCAGGGTCTGTTCCAAGCAAAATGACTGTATGAATGAGCTCAGGGAAAATGTTTTCAGTAGTGAGGCGCCCGTTTTCTTCCTTTTGCTGTCCTCAGGAAAGCCACAGACCCCAGCAGAACCTCCGTATTCTGGGCACGGAGACGCCAGCTCTGCTTTCTCCAAAGCAAAAGTCATCCCAGCAGCAGGCTGGCAAAGTGGCCATAAGAAAGCAGCGCTCTGGAACGCGTTAGAGCAAGAGGAGGAGATATGCTGGGAAGCCCAGCACCTCGCCCGGCTTCCAGGTCGTTTAAGCTTAATGGTGAGTAACAATTCCTGTAAAACCAGTTAATTTCCCATCACTGCCGTTTCGCACTGTAAAGGCCAGGAAAACATTTTCAGCGCAGCAGGCAGGGATGGGGATGTTCATCCCAAGAGGCAGGTGCATTTACTGTGAGCCAAATTCTGATTTGAGTGATTCCCCTCCTGCCTCGAGGATGGGGGATGAAATTATGGGTCTCCTCTTCCGCAAAACCTTCGTTACTACTGTTTGGTCTCACTCGTCAGGGGCTGATTCTCATCATCAGCCCACTTTCCTTGGGGATACCTGGAGACAAACACAAGTACTGCTTGTTTAACAGCCTGCAGTGGGGTCGTACCCATGATCTCGTCTAGTCCCTCCTGGAGCTCGTGCAACCTCTGAGCATCGCAGCATCCCGGAGGAAGTGGCCTTGCATGAAGCATCACTGATCCTTCCACCTCTTCTGCCACCACCCCAAGCTGTGAGCTCAGTTGAGAACCACCATGATATTTCTGTCCTCAATTCACCCCAGGGAGAAAAGGACAAATCTTGCACAATCCAGGATGACTTTGGGTTGTGCAGGGAAGAGTCAGCCTCCAAACTTTGCTGGGTGGTGAGCAGACCCCAGCAAATAATTCTATGCAAATAGCTTGCTAAGTGAATCGAGTTTCTCTGGCCTCTGGCAAACCGCCCGTGAACCCACCGCGGCCCGACGTGTCCTCAGGTAAACCAGCTATTGGAAATCATTTGCCACTTCCAAATTTGTTCTTGGGCTTATGGCACTGGATAAGTGAGCTGTGCGGACTGGCAGCGGCTGGGCACGTAAATCACGGGACTTCTTCTTGTTTCCCCTTCCGAAATGTGAGATGCCAGAAGTCAGTGGGGCGGGATGTGTCCTGGAGAGAGACGGCGGACACGCAGGATTAACAAATCTCGGAGCATTTCAAACCTTTGCCTCCCCGAGTAATTAAGCCTTGTATAACACATCACTCCAAGGGAAAATGGACCCTGGCAGAGAACGTAGTTCAGATTTAATCTTGCTGGATTGAGTTCACACATAAATAATTACCTGTGAACTTGCTGCTTCGATCTGCCCCACTGACCGGCCTGGGAAACTCTCCTTAGCTGGATGTTTTGCATAAGAAGAACCAGAGAAAAGGTGCCAAGGAGAGGAATGATCTTTTCTTTACCGTGAACACATCAGGCAGCGTTTGCAATGTTTGCCCAGAGGATATTCATTCCTGCTATCGCTATTTTTGTGGTGGCTCTTTGCAATGTTTAATTTAAAGTGCTAGCATCAGGAATCATGGGAACATATGAGAAACCCCGTTTTGCTTTTAAAATAGAAGTAGTTTCCTTCCCAGTGTTACAGAAGGAACTTGGGAAAAGGTCATCCTTAAAGACACGGAAAACACCCCTCCGCTTCTTGCCTCATCTCATACTTTTCCATTCCATTTCTTAATTTGGAGAAGAAACCCTCTCCCTTGGAGTGTACCAGATGGTTGCACATCACCAAAAAGGAAAAGCCGATATCATCCAACCTTTTTGCAGCAGGCGCCCCGATTTCCCAGGGAGCTCAACAGCGGATATACCAGCCACCACCTCACTTACAGCCTTTCGAGAGCTTTCCTGATGAAGTTGGGCTTGTGTTTCCCCTGGTGAGATGTGCAAACTGGAGATGATGTCTCCATCCATCACCTCCCGGTGTATAAATGAAATATTCCCCTCGGTGCCCGTGCAAAGAGAACTGCTGCCAGCCCTTGCCTGGGGTCCCTTGTCCGGGCATGATTTGCCTGTGTTGGTGACACAGCCTACTTCTTTAGGCCATCTGACAATGTCACCTTTTAGGGACCTTCGCTGTGGCTGTGAGCTTGACTTCCTGGCTTTTGGCCTCTTTCTGTCTGGGTAGTGCTGAGAAACACGTGGCCTTTGGTTGGGTACATGGAGGAGGTCATCTCCGTGGCCCTCCATGATCCATCTCCAGCTCAGAAGATGGGACCTCTTGACCAAGGGCATTTTATTTTTTAACACATTTTCTCCTATCTTAACATTTTGAAGCAACATCTTATTGCTTGACAAGTCTCCTCCTCCCATCCCTATGCCTGTCCCAAGGCTCTTCCATCTTCTGTTGTGGCACCTTGCCTTTATTACACCCTTTGCATCCCTCCCCTCCCTTCCCATCCCCTTGTGTCAGGCAACCGGGGGTGAATCCCGTCCCTCGTGGCAAACCCCTTGCCTTTAGCAAGCAGAGGGCCCGCAGTTATTTACTGGGGAAAGGATAAGCTACGGCGTTTATATAAAACATATTAATAATTTCGCCCTTTCCCTCCACGTTTACCAAATTGATTTTTGAACTGCTAGCAGCCGTATTGCAATAAATATAGTTGAAATCCATTGCACGTAATGGTTTATAAATTGTGAGTCATAATTCAGCGGGAGCCTTGGGTTTGGTTTGCCGGCTTCTGTCGGTGCGTGTGTGCGCCTCTGTGTTTTCCTTCCTCCAGCCCTTAAGGCTGCACAACTCTCCAGCGGAGTAATAAATTGGGAAGAACAGAAGCTCTGCTAACTAAATTTCACTTGTCACTCGGAAGATTTCACGCTGTGCGTTAAGTTCTTGCAAATAGCGCAAGGTAAAAATCAAGATAAAACCCCCGTGCCCGCCTTCAGTGCTCTGGTCTGTCTTATCGGTGTGTCCGGATGGGAGGAGAGCTCCTGGTTCCCATTCCCTGCAATGACATCAGTTTGTCCCCACCGTGAAAATGTCACGGGTGGGAGCATCTTTGCCCTGGCTAATCCCCCAAAAGTTTGTCCGAGGCAAGGAAGAGATGCTTGGAAGGAAGGAGCATCAAGAGTGGGGCAATATATTCCCATGAGGGACAATGCTGACCGCTGCCTCCACCAAAACCCCCTTTGCAGAACCATGCAGGGGACACCATCCCCAAAAACACGATGGCAAAAGCACAAGGGTTTTGTGTGGGGGGTGAGATCTCCCTGGGGTGCAGAGACCGAGCTGGAGCTCAGTGCAGCGGCCAGGCAGGAAAATCCATATCTGCCGCAGATTTATTATCCGTCGGGCAAAATGTGGCACAGATATTTTTAAAACCTGGGGCCATTAAGCCTCTCCAAATGGGCCGGCTCACCTGCTATTTTAACAACACGTTGTGACACCATCTTATTTTATAAGTATTCCTCTTGGGCTTATTAACTGGGAGCTGTCGCATCTCATTTTGAGGGAGGAAAATGCCACCGAGATGACCGCTCCGGTCGCACTGAAACTGCTTAATGAGTTTTTATGGGGCGCAGGAAACTTAAGCGCTAGTCTGAGACTTTGGAGAGGGATAAAACTGCATCACTTAGGAACAGCAGTGTTTAGATCGCTCTTTGTTTTCCCACTCTTGTCTCAGTGCAGCGTGTGTTTATTGTGGGATGGGTGCACGAGAGCCCGTGGACTTCATCCAGGTCCCGGTCATGAAGAGGGTGGGAATATTTAAAGCACCATCCTGGCAACATGAAGCATCTGCAATAGCAGCAAGTCCCTGGGTGCGAAACTGTTTTTTGTGCCCAAAAAAAGCTTTTACTGAAAAAATACCCTTTCCCCCGCCACTTTGGGTGCTGCTGCTGGCCGGCATGTGTCCTTGGCGAGGGGAGAGGCAGCACTAAGAGAAATGGAGGTGAGGTCATGGGAAAGGGAAAACAAACTACGTCTTGCATCTGGGAAGGGGCTGCCAGTGTGGAAGAAAAGCAGAAAAGGGGGTTCGTGGCTTCCCAGCCTTTTGCTGGTGACGTGGGGTTTGGGGCAGCCCCGGGGATGGGGAGGGATGCTCAGCTTTGTGGTCTGGGTCCTTTTACCCAAATGAGTTTATTTTTTGGGGTTAAATTCAAATATAAAAGCTTTGGGGGAAAACATTGTGGGTTCTCTTGTCTTGTCATGAGCTGCTGGGAAGCTGGTGAGTTTGGGGGGATGCTTGCAGCGTGGCACAATGGCAAGGGAGCCACACGGCGAGCTTAGTGGCCACCCCCCACAAGCCCTGCTCTCCCCACACTAAGCAAGCCTGGGGGGGCTTGGCCATGCCATGGCCTCGCTGTACCCCCATGCCAATGCAGGGGTGTCACGGAGGGGGCTCAGCACTCGCTTTCCAGCCCGTCACCCCTTCCCCTGAGCTCAGCTTTGCAGCCAAGCACTGGCACCCGCGGTTGGAGGAGCGAGCCAAGTGGAGTCATGACACATCCCAGGGAAACAAGGCAGAAATGGCTGCGAGCAGCGGGATTTGGAGGCGAGGAATGACAGCGGTTAACCCTCGGTGAGACTCGCTGCTCTCGGAGATGGTGCATGGGCTGGACCTGCTGCGGCAAGGCAGGTGCATTTCTTCTCCCACTGTACCTTAGGGATAACTGTGTCCACCTGCGGAGGTTTTACCCCCATCAGGGCTGTAATCCCTTCACCTGTGCCCTAGCCTTGCTGTCGGCTTTAAAAGGGGCTTGTAGGTGGTGTTGGTAGCTCCAGGGTCTGCTGTGTAGGAGGGGTTGGATGTGGGTGCTCAGGAGCCTGGATGCTGTGGGATGCACAGGTAGGAGATATGGTGGCTATAGCATGGCAATGAGTGTTGAATGCCTGTTGTAGAGGGATTTTTCCTATTTTTTTTCTTTTATATTTTATATATAGCCGTTAATAATCTTTTACTGAGGACTGTACTTTGCTACCAGTGCTGCATCTTCTGGTTTTCACTGTTAGGAATGCAAAAGGAAACCTCGGTCCCAGTCGCTGGCAGAACATCATCCCAACTGCATGTGCTCTGCCTTGCTCCTTTTTTTTTTTTAATGTTACAATCACAACAGACCTTTGCTTGGAAATAAACCTGAAAAATTAGCCAAGAAGAATACACACAACTGTCCAGGAGAGATAATCATTTGTTAAAACATGCCTGCTGCTCTAATTAGAAAGGAAATGAAATTGGGTTTGAAGTGGAATTAACTGAAGGCTCCCTTATCCTGTCCATCTATCATGCTCTCCCAGCCCTTCTGGACAAATGTGATGGAAAGGCAAAAGAAAGCGGATTGTCTGTGAAGCCCCCGTCCCCTGGAGATCCCTCCAGACCCCCCGGCCCTACTGCTCAGCCAGGATGTGCCTTTGGCTTCAGTATCCCCAGTTATGTGTGTTCTTGCAGAGCTCGTGTTTTACTGCTGCCTTGTTCTGATTTTTGGCACCCAGGGAATAGGCAGAAGCAGATTGCCTGTGTCTAATAGGTGGTCTAAGCTGTTAGAAGTTTTCTGTTTACGAAATCTTAGTTGGTACCATAGATACCTTCCACTTCTTCGGGTGAAGGGTTAAAAGCCTGTGTCACCGATGCTAATATAACGGCAACCGCACTAGTAGACTTCGCCTCTCCTTGAGAAGGAGGAGCAATATGGCCCTTAAATCTGTCCATTTGGGAGGAAAGTGTGGAAATGAGTAGACTGTGTTACGTGGTCAACAAGCTTTTGTTGCCTGTGATCCTTCCCCTCGGTCTTTGACGGAAAGCTCCTCTCCTTTTGCACGCTTGTCAACCCTCTCTGATGTTTGGGCAATGACTAGGGGTTCCCCCAGGTGGCTGAGGGTTCCCAGGAAGCTACCAGCTCTAAAAGTGGGTGAAATTAAAGATTGGCAATGATAAAAACAAACAGAAAGGTATTGACGTGACCCTAGTGGCATCTGTGGGTCCACTTCTCGCAGGGCCTTGTCACTGCCTCTTACGGTCAAACACCTCTCTGCTTTCACTTGAAACATGGCTTTGCAGATTTGGAGGAGGGAAAACAAGGTGTTAGCGCTGCCTCAGGAATTTGCCTGCGAGTCCGGAAAACACAGCTCTAAAAGTGGCTGGAGGTGGCGATGGGGAACTCCAGGGCCAGCGAGGATCTCCAGCAGCACCAGGTTTGCAGGCACCGGTGGGACAAGCCTGTTGTTCAGAAGAAGAACAACTTGCCCCATGGCAAGACTTTGCCAACACGAATGTCACGTTGAAATTAGAACCATAAATCCCGGCAGGGAAGGCCTTATCTAAATACCAGCTTCCAGAGCAGCAGCTACGCTAGTTTTTATTCCTGTTGGCTGGTTTGAATGTGTTTGTTGGCAGAAGTCAATGTTTGGAGATATTTGCCGATTTCCGTGTTTTTAGGCAAGGTCCTTTGCAGCCATCTCATGCCGTGAAGCCTTCAGCATTACTTCCAAGCCTCAATGCCAGCGGCAGGACCCTTCCAACCAGACCTCCCAAAGAGGTCCTGGTTGGGCACTGGAGAGATGCTTCACCAGGGGGCTGTGCTCATCTTAAAAACTTGGCTGCTGCTCTTCTCCCCATCTCCCTCCCATCATCTCCTTCCGTGAAGCTTTGCATTTTAATACCTGTGCAACTGCAGGAGTTAGCAAGGTTGGAGAAGTCATGCCGGGGCTGGCAAGAGGTCCACAAATGGAGCCATCAAGGTTGGAGTGGGATGGTGTGATGGGGCACTGTACCCTGAGGCAGGGACTTCCTGCAGTAAATCATCCCACTCCACTCAAAAAAAGGCAAAAATTCCCTTTTAAATGGAAATCGGGCTCCCCCTCCTGTGTGTCTTCATGGTCTGAGAAAGGGGAAATACCTTTCCAGGACCATTAGTTATGTCCGTGCTCTATTATAGCCATTTTATCCAGCTGCTTTTTGAAACTGCCAGTCCCTGGCCCATCAATCTCTCCTTGTCTCTGCTGGTTTCTATTACTCATGTCAGAGCCTCTTGCATTTCTGCTGTGTCTTTTTTAGTTAGATTAAAAATGCAGCCATATATTAGGTGCCCTCTGAGGAGTGAGGGGAATTTGATGACTGGGCTCTTTGGAAGCTCAGGTCTAAGGAGCTGCTCTACGCTCAAGTTCATCTTGATGCACTTTTAGACACGGACCGGGGCATTTTTAAGACGGCACATCCACAGTATAAGTGAGATTTGCAGCTGGGACGTGTGCCCAGGAAGGAAGCCGCTTGTGGCTGTTCCCTTGGATTGAATTCCTATGGATCCCAGCCTGGCCGCCACGGTTCGCTCCACGGAGATCCACACTGGTTAACGAGCAAATTGTGAGTGGATGCTGCATCCTCTGTCATTTGTACGGCCACATAACTGTTTGAGGAATGAAACACAATCGATGTATCAGACCAGAAGGCTCCAATTTCATCTCTGCAAACACTGAAGAGTCAAGATTTTCTCTTGTTATCTTTTTCTTTTTTTCCTCCAGAGCCCCATCCCATTGTGCTCAGACAAAATTTTCAGGTCATTTCGTACCTTTGCACTTTTTGTTTCCTTTCTTTAGATGAAACTCCCTCCTCGTCTAGAGATGCGCCATCTAAATGTAACTGAAAACCTGTTCCCCTGGTTGAGGGATTGGCAAAAATGACCAAGTGGGGTTTATCCGTCGCCTGGTTCACCTGGCTGTCCTGGGCACCTCTGCTGAGAGGAGCATTGCTGATGATTTCTGTATTTGCTTCCATTCATGGCACTGCTTGCTTTGGTTCAGGACCCAGAAACCTCTTGTCCCTGGCTAGGGGCATGGATTGGGACCATGATCTTGGCTCTGCAGGGTTTCTGAAGGCATCTGATTTGGGTCAAGCCCAAGATGTTGTCAAGCATTGGAGCAGGCTGTGCAGGGAAGTGGTTGGATCACCACCCCATGGAGAGGTTTAAAAGATGTGTACATAGGTTCTCAGGGACATGGTTTAGAGGTGGACTTGGCAGCGTTGGGTTGATTGTTGGACTCGATGATCCTAAAGGTCTTTTCCAAGCAAAATGATTCTGTGACACGGTGTGTCCCAAAGAAACCTCATTCACCAGGAGGCTTGTCTGTCCTCTCCAACCTGTAGAGCTGGAGAAAAGTCCATTGTGCAGCAGCTGTGAGATGGTTGATCTGCATAATTTTGTGTTTTACTTGTTTCTGGGTGGTTTTAATCTGTTGCAATTAGCGAGCAAGCCTTGTTTTCTTTATGATTGTTTGTAGTGCTGATTGTTTGCCATGCTTCTTTGGGCCCGAGCCAGAGGGAGCGGCAATCTGAAGAGCAGCTGGTACCTGGAGCCGCTCAGAGCGCTGGGCCCATGCACAGATTACTTTATGCTGACTTATTTTGATGCAGAGCCATGAAGAGGTGAAGGTTTGATCTTTATGAGCCACAGAGTATCACTCCCTTTAAAAAACAAACAAACAAACCCCAACAAACCAAAAAAAACCCGACAATAACTGTGAACAAGAAAAAGCTTCTACGCATTGACTCAGTTCACTTTAGGTCCAGTCTACACTGTATATACTCAGATTCTCTCTTGCAAACTGTCAGTGGGCTCCCTGACGACGCAGCAGATCAACACCCAGGTTGTCCTTCCCCGTGTCTGGGCTATGAGGCACGAGATGTCCCCAGGGTGTAACTCCAGTGCAGAAGTGGGGCTGGGGAGGCACAGCAGCTTTTGGGTGCCCCCATCACCCTTGGGCTGCACCCGTCTCCCAGGGATTTGGGGTGTCTGTTTGGGAGCAGGTTCTCTGCTGTGCACGACATGGTCAGCCTGGGATCGCAGGTGCTGCTGGGTTAGCAGGAATAATAATTCATGTCTCTGTTGCTGGGTCACACTTGAAATTAATGAATGGCTTTGAAAAAAATGGGCAACTTTCCTTTTATTAATATAGTTGATTTGACCGCAGGTGTCTGGGCACAATTAGGTCGTGCTTCCGAGCTCTCTTGCAACCTAGAAAATACAAGATTTTGGTTTTGTAATGAGAATGGGGATGCTCTGCTGGCCACACGACTCCTGATCAGGGTCTGTGGGGGGAGAAAAAAGCACATGTAGTAAGCAAACTGTGATAAAATCATGATCTGGCATGACATGCAGCTGTCCTTCAGTAGGAGACATCAGAGCTCATGTCGGGACTCACAGGACTGTAATGAAGTCATTGCAAAGCGTTCCCTGCTGGATGGCTCCCCAGGTCGAGCTCTTAATGGGCCAAAACATGGGAGGCTGTGGGGGGGAGCCTGGAGCAAAGCCCTGATTGCAAGGCAGCCTGGGGTAAGCATTTCAGGGCCCAGCATTTTGTTACAGATGGATGAGAGCAGTGGCGTTTCTCTGAGACCTCACCGAAGATGGATATTTGGCAGGTAGCTTGTCAGGAAGGATTACTTTGTGGGCAGAGATGCTGGAGGAGAGGAATATTAAGGAGAGTTTTTCTTTTCTGGAGGGCTTTGAAGGCTGTATACATGTGGCAGTAAAAAGGAAGAAAAAGCCCTAAAAGGCTGCTGCGGCTTGAGCATCTCTGTTGTGGAGCACAGCCTCCTTGGCACGGATCCCCTCCTGCAGCCCATTGGGGACCCCAAGCCATTGTTCCCTCTCCAGCATCACCCACCTCCCCGTTCTCCTGCATTTAGAGTGGTGGTTTGGGGGGATTTGGAGGCTAGGCTGGCTCTCCATCCTGCTCCACCAGGGTCCAAGCACCCCAGGGCTCTGTGCGTAGATGCTGGTGACCACGAAACAAGGACGGGGGTGGGAAAAAGAAACCACATGCACAGGAGGGGAAAATAATCAAGCCGAGGGGAAGGGAAAAAAACAACTTGTCCTCTTATAACATAAAAGCCCTCCTCCCCTCCAAAGAAATAAAAGCCGGAGTGAAATGAAGGTAAATGCCAGAGGTTTAAGTACCAGGCTGCTGAGTGTGTTTTAAAGGTTACCTTTCAGGGGGTTGAAGAGAGAGCAAGCGACAGAAAGGGAAGGAGATGGAGCACTTCCCATTGCGAGGACCACTCCAGCTCTTAATGGATTTTTATATCCCTGTCTGCTTTTCATGACATTATTAAAATTGTTTGGGTTTTTTGGTTTTTGGGGTTTTTTTCCCTTTCTTTGTCTAGGGGAAGGGGTCGGGGGGACAGGAGGACAAAATCCGTTTCCATGGCAACATCCAGCTACGTGGTGCACATCTGCATCGCTGATTTGGAGCAAAAAGGAAGTTTTGGGGTAGTTCATAAAGAGGAAGGAAGCCGTGCGTGGGAGCGTGTGCGCACAGACACGTATGCACACGCCAGGACAAGTGTCGCAGGGTTTAATTACAGGCGTGGGAAGGTGACATTTCCAGTGCTTACCTGACCAAGATAAAGAAATGAGGAGCCCGAAGCAAGGTAAACACCTGTGTATGCCATATCACAGACCTCCCCTGCCTTACATCTAGTAAATATCACCCCATTTGCTATTCAAAATGCACACCAAAATTTATCTCCGGCTGAGGGTGTATGGCTTTACCTTTGGTAGGTTGTGTATGTGCCAGCCAGACTTGTGAGATGCGGGCCACGAGCTTCTCAAAGCAGCGACAAATTGCTCCTGGCTGGTGAGTACCATTTTTCTGCACCCCGGAAAGTTCTCCATCATCTGCTCCTGTGCGAAGTCACCCCGATGGGTGAAACCTGGGGTACCAAAGCCAGAGGAGCTGGTTGCGCAGGACATCTTCTGCCAGCACCATTGCTGGTCCATTTGCAGCCCTTGGCATCAGCCCCTCTTTGCCCTCCCAGCTGGCTGGGTGGCAGAAGAGCCTCTGAAATGCAGTTTGGCACCAGGAGAGCGTGGCAGCTCCTCCTTGGTGCAGCCGGGGATGCTCTCTGCCTGCTGCCCGGTGCTTGGCCTGGCTTTGCCTCCAGACGGAAGGAGGTCTGGGGAGCAGCATGGCTCGGTGATGCTTGCCAGCCCCCCGGCACAGCTGTCACACAAGCTGCTCTAAGGTGGCACAGCCCTTTCCTCACCCCTTGGAAGGGTCATTGCAAAGACAGCAACAGAGAAATCAAAGGTCTGGTCCCTCTGAGGGAAGTAAAAAAGCCTCCATCCCACCCCACATCCAAGCAGGTGGGGAAAACAACACAAGCCAAAGGTGTCGGCTCTGCTTTTTAATCTTGCCTTCTCCTTCCTCAGCCCTTCGGTTGGGTTTGCTCTCTCTAATTTTGTTTTCCCATCAGAAGACAAGGCCAAGCTGCGCACCTGGTGATGTTCAGGCTCCATCGTGGCCGAATGAGCTCCACATAACTCAGAATGAGCTGCCTGCCCCAAAAGCTCCATCTCCGCTGCCCGCCCAGCTATCAGGGAGAATCCTATTTCATCAAAGCTCCTGAGCCTGGCTTTATCTGCTTGGGTAAGCTCTTTGCTCCTTACCTCTTAAATACCTCATCCTCATGACATGCCCGTGGAAATAAAAAAGCGCTTTTTTAGGTTTCTGCATGGGCTAAACAAGTCATGCTGGGACTAAACTTAGATGGGAACCAGGTTTTCTGCTGGTTACCTCCCTTTTTCCCCTGTGGAACTGAGAGATGTCCAGGGCTGCTTGCTGGTAGCATCACCTGGTGCTCACAACACCGGTCCATGCCAGAGCTTGCTGAGCGCAGATACTCTATTTCCTGCAATGCCTGCTGGGTGTGGGATCCTGGAGTGTTCAGCCTGCAGTGCCCCTCTTTTTGTAGGGATACAGGAGGGTCTCTGGGTGCTCAGCCTGCTCTGATTCCTTGGCAAGGGACAGACATGCTCTCTGCTGCAGATCTGTGCTCACGGAGCAAAAGCACACAGAGTAGAGGTGAGAGGCGATGCAGAGACTGGGGTGCATCAGCGCTGGGTTGCCTTGGCATGGTTTGGCTTGACCTGATAGCATCCATCAGGGCTCAGGCCCTCCTGGCAGGACAAAGGGGTGTAAACCCCCCCGGGAGGTGACACAGAGAGCAGGGTCCCCAGCATGCTGGCAACCTCCATCTCTCCCAGCCCCGCTCCCTGCTGGGCGCCCTGATGGGGCTCTTGCTGCGTGTCAGATGGCCTCACGGAAACAAATTATCGCCTTGGCTGGGGAGGTTGATGTGATTTCATTTACTGCTGCTTTTACCAGCCGCGCTCGGTGCCCAGCGGGACACCCCGGGCTGTGCTGACGCTGGGGGGGCGCAAGCAGAGATGATGGAGGGTCCCTCCCGGCACCGAGCTCAATTTTAGCCACTCTCGCAGCTGCAGTGGAGAGGGATTTGCTGTAATGGCACACACAGCCGGGGGGAGAGGAGGAAATCCCACGGCATGGAGTGGCCAGGTAGAGTGGGGTTCCCCTCCTGTGGGAGATGGGGGCAGCATCTGCTTCACCTGCATCCCCTCCATGGGCTGCATCCATGGCCCCACCAAATGCCAGGACAGGGGCACACAGACACCTCCTGCACCCAGAGCTCTGTCAGGGGGGCAGCATCATGTCCCTGAGCGCCCTCCTGCAGGACCTGCCATCCCACCACCCCGCGGAGCCACCCAGACACATCCCCAGACACTGTTCCTCCAGCAGATGGGTGGGGAAAGAGTTAACGTGTTCAAACTTTTCAGCTTCGCATCCAAAAATCTGTGTTTTGTCGGTAAACATGTAGTACACGTAATAAAATGAACCTGATCTTTACTCCAAAGCTGTATTTTTTTTTTTTCTTTAGCTCTAGGGGTTCTAGTAACTGCTGCTTCGCCCTGATTTCTTTTGCTTTTATTTCACCAGAAAGACCACAATAAAAATACAGTGGAAACGCTTCACGAAGAGGAGTTGTCACGTTATGAGGAATACTTTGGGTGAAGGAGCGATGCAGAAGTCACACAGCAACCCCACCAGCTCCTCCTTCATCCCCCAGGGCCATTGGGATGAACCATCACCATCATCCTGGGGTTGTGCTGGCCATGGCTCTCGCTGCAAGGCAGGTCTGGAAAGGTATTACCCTTTATTTTTAATTATTTTTCATTGTTTTAATTTGTAAGAGCAGCACTTGAGCAGCAGCACCTACTTCTGCTGTGCTTGGGCTTGGTTATGGCGCGGTGGCAAAGGAGGAAAGATGAGCTGAATCACGGAGCTGTGCTGTCAGAAAGAGGCGGGGAAAAATCAAAGGGTCAAGCTCAGCCCCTCCTGAGACTATGCAGAGTGTGCCAGTGTCTATGTTTAGGTTTTGGTTCGCTTTCCTTGCCCCCCAGCAGCTCAGAACGGTACCCCGGAGACCTAGGGACATGCAGGCGTCTCTGATGCCTGCAGTGATTGCTTAATGTGGAGAGCACTGGATTAGGACTTGTGTCTGTTGGTTTGGATAATGCTGCTACAATAAGGGGGAAGAAAAAAAGCAACCCACACATGAAAGCAAGGGAGAGATGGAGATTTAATTGGATAATTCTCACTGAGGCATCTCCTGGTTAACCAGCCAGAACCCCACCTGCATCTTTACATTATTTTGCATGTTAACAAGGTCTGCGTCCCGGGAAGCGGCTGATGGGGTGTGAGGGGTGATTAAACCTGGCGGTGCCACTTCCATTTATCCTCTGGGGTAACTACAGGACGTAACTGGATGTCAGTGCTGCTCCTGAGGTGCCTGGCTGGGTTCTTCCTTAGGATGCTCACACACTGAGTGGGAGCAAAATGCAGCTTGTTAGGAGCTTTAGTATCATTGTGAGCAGACATTATCCATCAGCAGAGAGAGGAATGATGAGTCTTTAACATATAACCTCCATCAGGGTGAACAAACAGGAGCCTTGGCTTTATTTTGCCTTTTCTCCTGCTTCCAAATGATGAGTAATAGCAGGATGGTGGGATCAGGATGGACAACTGCAAATGCCTGGGCTTGTTTATTTTGGTCTCTCTAATTATCCCAAACAACTTGAATGGATGAGTTTCTTTCTCCTAAGGCTGGGCTGGGCACAGACATTAATCTGGGTGGGAAAGACCTGCAGGAGGCGGTCACGGACAAATGCTAAAAATATACATATATCCCTGGCGATTTCTGGAGTTCTGCCCAACCCAGACAACCCGACCTTCCATTTGTTGGACCTTCAGCCCACGATTTTAATGGCTGTCAGTGCAAATGCAAGCCCGTTGTTCCTGGAAACACTGAGCCGTCCCCTAAGCCTTGAGAGAAATTCATGTTGCCCTTGTCCCCCCGCAAGGAGGTTTTGTTGCGAGCACTTCATTTATCTCTGAAGCATCGTGCTGTTCTCCGGGAGGTCGCCCTCTGCTCCGACCCTCAGAAAACACCTTCTGAAGGATGTCACTCTGCGGGGAAACGGGGCAGAAACGTCTGTCTGAAAAGCTGCACAATCAGGCTGGGGAAACACACCAGGAGCGGGGAGGAAGGGCTCGAGTTTCCCCCTCAATAACAGCCCTAGCAGGGAGTAGAGAGCCAAGGAGAAATCCACAGTGGGGACCCCTCAGTCTGGGTATTTTTCACTTTGGCTTCCAGGAGGCGAGAAATGGGGATAAACACCCGATAATCGCAAATTCTCCAAATTACTGTTAGTAATAAATTAGCAGCGGCAAGATGTGACTCAAAGTGACTCACAACAAGTCACGGGGAGCATCCTTCCCCCAGAGCGTGGTCACCGCTGGGCTCGGCGCAGCCCTTTCACCCGAGGGAACCTCCCGGAATGCCACCAAATGCCAGCAGGTGTGTCCACGTCAGCACCGAGTCCTGCTGCAGAGGTGTTTTTCTGGCAATTAGGATTAATGAGCTCTTACGGCTTGGCTCCATCCAGGTTATCCCAGGTAAGTGATGCTGTGGGGGTGACTGGGTGCTGCACAGCTCAGCCTGAGAAGGGACATTGAAAAATCCTCATGGTTCCCAATGCAGAATTAACTTTAGGCAGGGAGGGCAGCCAGCAGACTCTTCACCAACACCCATCCACTCCAGAAACATAAACTCCGTTCCAAACCACCTGCAGCCCGGTTACTCACAGAAAGAGGCGTCAGGCCCTGGCAACCTCAACAGCTTGACCTTGAGGACTTCAAATGGAGGTCAGTGGAAGCAGGGTGTTAATTTAGCATCAACAGGAAAGGTTCCCATTCCTGGTAAACACACCCTGCCCTGGTTTTGGGGTGGGGAGGGACATCTCTGTGCCGACCAGCACCGTCCTTAGTGACTTATCCAACAGAGTAGTGTTGGCAATATTCAACAGGGAGGACGCACCTGCCCTTGGGAAGCCACAGCTTCGGTCACCGCTGTGATTTATCCAGACATTGTGGTGGTCTTTTTAGCTGCCTGGTAGATTGTCGCCCACTCTCTTTCCAAAGACAGGAGGAGGATTTGTGCCAGCTGCCCCACTCCCGAGCAGCTCTTGTTTTCACCTGATGGGCCCAAAATCAAGCGGCCACAATCCTCTTATGCTTCTTCCCTTTACCCAGCGTGGGGTTGTGGTTGCAAACGGAGACCTCGAGCCCCATTTCAGCACGTGTGGCTGAGAGCAATGAGAACGGCATTTATGGGGAGCTGCTTTTTCCCTTGACTTCGCTACCACTTAACTGGTCGTGTATGATGCACTGGATGGAGCTGCAAGATCTTGCTTGCTCGCCTCCACCATGTGGGAAAACAGCACTGCTCCCTGCAAGTGCCTGAAAGGAGGTTGTAGCTTGGAGGGTGTTGGTCTCTCCTCCCAAGTAGCAAGTGATAGGACAAGAGGAAATGGCCTCAAGTTGCGGCAGGGGAGGTTTATATTGGATATCAGGAAAAAATTCTTCATGGAAAACATTGTGAGGCATTGGAACAGGCTGCCCGGGGAAATGGTGGAGTCACCATCCCTGGAGGGGTTGAAAAGACATGGTTCTTAGGGACATGGGTTAGTGCTGGTGTTGGGTTAATGGCTGGACTCTCTGATCTTGAGCGTCTCTTCCAACCAAAATGATTCTGTGATTTCCAACCCTCCAGCGGAGACCGGGAGCACTCAGCACCTCCAGAGGCACCTAAGACCCATCGCAGAGCATCATCCCCAAGCGCTGGCTGGCTTCCACCAGCTGGATGACCACGAGGATGGGAGTTGGGGCTCATCACAAACAGCAGCGCACTGGGATGTGTGGCCGGAGACCCTGGCTCCTCCGCCCCCTGCCCTTCCCGGATCGGGCCATCTGGTGGATCCCCCCGTGACACCCCCAGTGCTGGTGCCCTTGGCAGGTGGGTTGCAGGAGGAAGCCGTGCTGCGGTGTCACTCAGCAGAGGATGTTCCCAGCGCCGGGCAGTGACACACATTGTTAGCAAGGCCAGGCTGAATCAAGAAAAACAAGTGAGATGACACTCGGCGATCAGTAATTCCTCCCCCTCGCTCATAACTCTGTCAGCCCTTTCAGCTAGATTGTCAAAATACGTTTGTCACAGAACAATTCCTACTCTCTTTTTGTTTGTGTGGTTTTTTAATGTTTTTTTCCCCTTTTTCAGACTCTGGTTGAACTCATCCGTTTGAAACAAAACCCAATATTCATTTCCTCTCTGGGCAGTTGATTTTATTATTGGCTTACCTGCTCCAGCAGCTGAAAAACTATAAGACTAGCTGGGTCTCCAAAATTAAATTCTGTTGGGGTTTTGGGTGCTGTTATTCTCTGTTTTTTTCCAGCCTCACATATTCCATGACTGCAGGTTACTGGCAGGGATTTGAAGATGTACTTGGCAAAGGCACTTTCTGTCTGGGATAGAGATGAGCAAAACAGGAACGCTGCTTCTGACTAAATCAGCATCTTTCCAGAGGCTCAGACTGGCCCAGAGCAGGACAGACCTCGCTTGTGCCTTGTGCATCTGCTGGGGCTGAAGTAGAGCTGCGGGCAATCCCGAGATGTTCCACCAAGCAGATCAGCCTGTAAGAGGAAAATATGGTGTACTTGGGGTTGTTTTGGGGAGGGAAAGGCTCCCGCTCAGCCCCAGTTTGGCAGCTGGGAGCACTGGCAAGCTAGGATGGGCTTGAGATGTTGCTTGGTCTTGGGATCCTTCCCAGGTTCCCCATGGCAGTTGGAGTTTTGCTACTCCAGGGACTCTGTTCAGGAGGCCAGGCTTGGTTTGTGCCAGCTTTGCTTATTTTAGTTACGGATCTTTTCCACTGGACTAGTAGAAGAATGACCTAGGGACAGGGAAGGGTGGGACTCATGTGTCATCGCTAAGCCCGGCTCTCCCAAGCCAGACCCAAAACGCTCCAAGGGCAGCTCGGAAAGTGTGTTAGGGCCTTAGAAACTCCCTCTTAGCCAACGCTGGATTAAACTCTTCACCTTTCTGTGACAAGGTGATGTGAGCTCCCTTCTGCAGCCCCAAGGGCAGGAACAAAGCCCTGATCTCTGCTGACAGCGGCTTCCAGCTCCCAGCGCCGGGCTCTGCCTCGCTCAGCTGCACACATTCCGTGCCGGCCGTGGGAATGCTGGCCGAGCCCTTCGCTCCCTCGGAGTTCCCTGCAAACGCGAGACGAGGTGCCAAAGCCAAACGCTGACCTCACCACTTCTCGGCAGGAAACAAGTCTGCCAGCGACGGGTATTTTCACTGACCTCATACAGTGAAAGATGCGTGTCCCGGCTTACCTGGAAGTGCCAGCCCCGAGCTGACGGTGGGAGCGGGAGCCAGCGTTCTTACTGGAAGGAGTATTTTTAGCCTGGCAAGGCATTGCGTTGGGAGGCTGATTCCTTCAGACGCTGATCTCTTGGTCCGGCAGAGCAAGCACACAGGCTCTCTGGAGGAGCATCCCCGTGCGTCCCCGTCACCATCCTCGTGCATCCCCAAAACTGCGGACAGATCCAGACCTGCCCACCCGCCAGCACAGAGCGAGGCCGCACATGTGCTGGAACATGAAAAGCAATCGCAGCTGAAAATGAGAGGAAGGGGAAGTGTGAAGAAAACCCTCGTGGGTGCCAGACGAGCCCCCCCAGCCTGCCCTGAGGGGTCTCCCGTGGAGGGGGAGGCTCTGGTGTGCACGTTGGCGTTGCTGCTCTGCCCCGGAAAATAGGTGCCAAACTTGCTCTGGGGAAGCTGGATGTGCTGTGTGGCATCGTGCTGAGCCGCCGCTCCCTCGGGCTTCCAGGCACTCACCCATGGGAATGGAAATGCATAAATCCACGGGGTGAGGAGGGTCACACACCCACACCCCCTCCAGGCTGGAACTTCCCCTGTGCTTGTCCCAATAAGCCAGGCACGGAGGATGGGGAGCAAAACGAGCTGTCATGTGCTGTACCTGTAGATTGATGAGGGAAGAAGCTGGCAGACATGACATGTCCTCTGCACCGGGCTGCCCACGCAGTTTTCTCCCTCCCAATTAGCGGCTGCAATAAAGGAGCAGGCAAGACCAGCCTCCTTATTGGGACTGGGGTGCTCTGGGCTTAGTTTCTGGCCCCAGTGTAGGATCTTGTGATGCAGCTGGAGTGGTCAGGGGAAGCACACCATGAGCCCGGAGCTGGGTCCCAAACATCTGCCTTGAAACCCAGGGGAAGAGGATAAATCCCAGCGGAGTGTGTGCAACAGCTGGGTGCTGGAAAAAGGGGGATGCAGAGCAGGCTGGGGACCCTCTTTGCCCGCATCCCTGCCCCAGCCCAGCATCTGCGCCGTCAGATAGCACCAAGCGGTTGCTGCCTTCATGCTGCTCTTCCCTTGGCAAGCCCCCTGGCACTGTTTCCCCGCTAAATAGAAATCTCCAGCCTCCCAAAATCAGCGTGTCCAGGCCCCGAGCTGTCCTGCTGCGACCTTGCCCGTGCTGTCGTGGCGAATGGGAGCAGCAAGCAGGAGGGACAGGCAGAGACGCGACGGTGGGTGCAGCCGGGGGACTCCAAGTGCGACTGAGTAGGTGATAATCTTATTCTTTTTGGGGAAGGAGGAGGCAATTTCCTTGTGGGCTCTCTGGGTGTACCTGGAGGGAGCAGCTGATGAATAGGAGTGGTTTACTTGCCGCAGGCTGAGCCACGCAAAGCTCCAGAGAGTATTCTTCTTTTTTTCCTGAGCTGCTCTATTAACACAAACAGACAGCAATGCGAGCTGCTGACACTGGGGTTAATTAAATCCATCTCTCCATCAATTCTTATTCAACTATTATCGATGGTCATTAGATCAGCGACAAAGTGACAAGCAAACAGTAATAGACTCATCTTAACCCGTGCAGTGCTGGAGAAGGGTGAGCAGACAAGGTGAGCAGGGAGGTGCTCTGGTGCTCAGTCTCTACCTGCTCTCCCTTAGAGCATCCCACCTGTATCTGAATTAGTTCTCTTGGTGTAGGACAGGTCACCAGCCCCACTTCCCCTGTGCCCATGTCCCTCTCTCTCCCTTTCCAACAGCTTCGCAGTCTGAGGTTCCCCACAGGATCAGTGCTGATCCTTGGGGATGCTGGTGTGCTCCACGGCACAGTGACATGTGGGCTGAAAGCAGAAAGGTCCCACTGCCGCATCCTTCTCACCACAACGCAGAGAGGACGGGATGCTCTGGGGCAGCTGCACCTTAGTCTTGGTCCACGGGGGCGAAACAAATCACCCTCGTCACGAGGCAGCCCCAAACTGCACAGCAGACTCAAGGGGGTGATGCCACCCCAAGAGAAGAAACCACAGACCACGGGAAAACTAGTTACTGGAATAACTCCATCCAGGAACAAGGGAAACGTGCGGTTTTTGGCTCTGGAGCCCTTCTTGCCTCGGGCAGAGCTGATTTCCACCCCCACACCCAGCAGGACCCATGTCCTGGAGGCTCTTCTGGTGCCACTCACAGTGCTACAGCCAGGCTTGCAGGGAAAAGCTGCTGCTGCCGCCGCTCTCCTCCCTCTCCCCTTCTGATTAACAGTGCAAATGAGAACTGAAGGCTGCCCAAGGGCTGCAATACATTTTCACGCTCCTGCCACCGCAGCCAACAAGCCAACGTCCAGCTCACGTCAAGGTCACTCGCAACCTTCAAGTGACTTTCCAGCTGGCTTGGGGAATGGCTTTTGAGTCGTGTTTTAACTAACAGAGCAAAGAGATGGGGTCTCACGTGGATTTACTCTGATTTTTGCCTGGTAATAGGTGAAACCCTGTGCCAACAATGCCCTTGGTGGTCCCCGCAGGTCCTTCCAAACCCCTGGGGTAGTCCTTGGAGCTCAAGGTTAGGTAGCCCCTTGGGCAGGAAAAGCAGGAAGGGCTACTTGAGGTGACGAGGCGAAGCCACCACTGTTTCACAACCCCAGTATTTGGGGTTGCGTTGGCCATGCTGTCACCCAGAGCTCTCCAGCTTTGTGCTTTCTGCATCAGTGAAATTACAGAGTGCCACCAAACACCTGTCTCCAGACTGGCAGGACAGAGCTTTAGGTGCTCGTTGCCCACAGTGCTGTGACTTCTTGACCCAACATGCTGCAGGTAAGCTATTAAAAAAAAACCATTTATTAACACATTTTGCCAGCTTTACAATCGTTTTGTGTCGCTGGAGTCAGGCTGGCTGTGTGGGTCGGCACAGGCAGGTGAACGGAGGACGACCTTCTGGAGAATCTGCTTGATGTCCCTCCTTCCAGCCTCTCCCCAGAAGGTTTTGATGACAAAACAAGGTTTCTGAGTGCGGGTACAAGTGCCTGGTGATGGCCCGTTTGCTCTTGCAGGTTTGCTTTTCTGGAAACAGTTAATAGTTCCGGAGCTGGCTCATCACGTGTCGGTACACGCCGCCGCATCGCTTTGGTGTTTTTGTGGGGTTCAGAGATCCCGGCGTGCGCCGCAAATAGCTTTCTTTGTGTAGCTCTTTACATTGGTTTTTAACACCTGCAGAAGCTGCGACGTGCTTGAGAGATGAGCATTTTATGAGTTGGTAAAGCCCTTCATTGCTAGACTTGGAAATGGGCACTCAAAAAGCGAATAGCCAAGAATGAAAATAAAAGGAGGGGGCCAGGATGTTGCAAGATGTCTCCAGACACAGCCCCACTGTGAGAATGGGTGTCCAGGAGACCGTGTCCTTGCCCAGGGCTGATCGCCCTTCGTCTCCATCCCTGGAGGTGTTTAAAGGATGCGTAGCTGAGGTTCTTAGAGACATGGCTTAGCGGTGGACTCGGGCAGCGTTGGGTTAATGGTTGGACTCACAGAATCCCAGAATGTCAGGGGTTGGAAGGGCCCTGGAAAGCTCATCCAATGCAATCCCCCCATGGAGCAGGAACACCCAGATGAGGTTACACAGGAAGGTGTCCAGGCGGGTTGGAATGTCTGCAGAGAAGGAGACTCCACAACCCCCCTGGGCAGCCTGGGCCAGGCTCTGCCACCCTCACCGGGAACAAGTTTCTTCTCATATTTAAGTGGAACCTTTTGTGTTCCAGTTTGCACCCATTGCCCCTTGTCCTGTCCCTGGTTGTCACCCAGAAGAGCCTGGCTCTATCCTCCTGACACTCCCCCTTTCCATATTGATCCCCATGAATGAGTCCCCCCTCAGTCTCCTCTTGTCCAGCTCCAGAGCCCCAGCTCCCTCAGCCTTTCCTCACACGGGAGATGCTCCACTCCCTTCAGCATCTTTGTTGCCCTCGATGATCTTAAAGGTCTTTTCCAACCAAAACGATTGTGTGGGTCTGCTCTTTGGAGAAGGGAGACCTTGTTCCAGGGCACCCTTGAATGGAGAAGCAGAGATGTAGTTTTCCCACCACAATCTCTAACTGGGACAGTTAACGCTCTGAGATTCCCCTGTGCACATGCCCAGGCAGCATTTCATCCCTGCCCCTCCCCAGCGAAGGGAGCGGGACGGTCGTGTTTAAAATGTCCCTTGTTCCTGAGCTGGGCTCTTTAGGCTGGAGCAGGGATCGCCTTGAGGGAGGCAGCCCGGCTCCGCCTAGCTTAACCTCAGCAGTTTAAACCTCACACACATCCCTCGCTTCTCAGAAAGGAAAATAAAGAAGGGAAATAATTGCCATATTCATTTGTGGAGGGAAATAATGACTTCATTCATGACACGCAGTCAATTTTTGTCCTGAACCGGAGGGAGCCCTGCACTGACACAGGGAATTTCAGAGAGAGCAAAAACAAGCCTGGCATTTGTACGCCGCAATTAAAGGTGAGAAGAAGCCAGTGGTGTTGGTTTGTTGTTGGGTATTTCTTCCCCATGTCCGTCTGTTTTTTTGCACATCAGATAACAGATAAAATGTTCTGGCTTCTCCAGCTCAGGCCGGGGAGAAGAGGAACGGTCTCCCCTAACTCTGTTAGGCAACTGCTCCTTGAAATGTGACTCAAAAGATCATTGTGGCAAGAGAGGACTGTCCCCTCGCCATGATTTGCCAGAGCAGGCGGGTGAGCACTGATGGGCGGATTGAAGGAACCTGTGGGTGGTTTAACAGGGCCAGGAGAGGCACTTAACACAGGTTAAACTGTTTGTGGGAATTAAAAAAGGAATATAATTAAGTAAATAAATAAATGAAAAAGGTTAGAAGGCCTTTCTGCCTGTGTGGGAAGATGCTTCCCATGCTCGGTCCAGTTGCCCCCACAGCTTATCCCAAGGGAAGGTGAGGCTCACCCTGAGCAGAGGGGAAGGTGATATCTGCGGGGGCTAATTGATACTAAATTATGGGGGGGGGGGGGGCGGCGGGAAGAGGAAATGAGAGGCGGGCAGTTCTGTAAGCATATCTATTTTTCACAATCTGCACCGCCATGATTGAAGCTGGTGTCAAGGGTGAGATATGATAGAAAATTGATGAAACATTGATGTCAGGGGATGAATATTTCAGGAGGAGCTGTATACGTTGTACAGTGCTTTCCTTAAATCTTTAACCAGGGTTGGCTAACCTTGAGAGGGATGTTTATAAGTTTATTCTGTGGCAAGGGGAGCAGGGACATCTTCAGCAGCTCAGGTTGCTCAGAGCCCCGTCCAGCCTGGCCTGGGATGTCTCCAGGGATGGTTCATCCACCACCTCTCTGGCCAACCTGGGCCAGGCTCTCACCACCCTCAGGGACAACAATTTCTTCCTCATGTCCAGCCTTTCCCAGCTCTGAAAGCAAGCCCAGGATGTAAAGACCAGCCCTGGCTCCATCTTCCTTCCTCCAGCCCTTGGAGCACCCCAACCTGCAGGGATGCTCCATGCACTGGCTGTAGCCACTTCTCAGCAGCTTGCCCCGCTCCTGACCTCAATGTGCTTGGGCTCAGCATCCTCAGAATGATGGAAAAGACGATTGCAAGCTGCTTTCTCCTCCAGCTTGACTTCTAAGCAGCAGTACATGGCTCCAGCAGAGAGGTTGTCCTCCTTCGAGGGACAGGAGCTGGGGCTCGGGGTCCGGCTGGGGACAGCGAGGACGAGCCGTGAGCAACAACACCACGGGAAGAGCTCAGAGCAGCCTGGGGAGTGGAAAAGTCCTGCTGGCTCAGAGCTATTTTGAGGTAAGGCATTAATTGAGGACTAGAGGGAAAACAATAAAGCCATCCCCGAAATAGAAGCTGTCAAAATGTCGTTGCTAGGAGTGAAGCCGAACCCGGGTTTATGCTTTTTTTTTTTCCCTGTTGCAGAGCCTGGTGGCTTCAAAGCAACTGCAAAGGGGCCCAAGTTTGGGGTTTTGCTTTGCTCCCATCGAACCCAAACTGCCGTCTCCCCCGTCCCAGAGCAGGGGCCGGGGCGGCGGTGGCAGCTGGGCTCACATCAGGGCCAATGCTTTCCTGTGACATTTAGGCGGTGCCTCAGGGGCCCTTTGCATTTGCTGCTCCGAAGATTTGCTTGTTTATTTTGGAAATTAGCAGTGTTCAAGCTTTTTTATTAATGAAACCTTTAACAAGAAAAAAAAAAACAAGGGGTTTGTTTTTTCACCTGGAGGGTGGGTGCTCAGTCAGGTTTTGTTTCAAGGATGGGGAGGGAGGGAGAGGAAAGATTTACAAGCAGGAGGGTATTTTGAGGAGCAGTTTCGAGATTTGATGTACGAGCCCAGCACTATTGGAAAAGCACTCAGGTGTGCTTTTCCAAGAGCATCAACCCTGCAGCTCCCGCCCGGGGCTGGTACCCGGCAGAGGCTCAGCATCCCAATGGCACCAGCTTCTCCCCAACAGCCCCAAGTGGAAGCAGAGCCGGGTGATTTACACTTCTCCCACCCCATCCTTGCTCTCCCTAAACATTTTACCCAAAGAAAATGGGATGAGCACAAATGGGGGGAAGAGGGAGGAAAATCATGCTCTGTGCCCATCCCATGCCTAGCTGGGCAGGTGTGGTGGCCCTCGGGGGCTCTCGGTGCCACCATGGTCCTCTCAGGTCATGCCCATGCTGTAATTTCCAAGGTCCCATCAGCAAGAGTGTTTTTCTGCCACTGATATTATCTTACAGCACTTCCCACCTTTTTTTTCCCCCCATGCTTAAAGCTGCCAATTGAGACCCTGAGGCATCCACGTAGCGCCAAGGAGCCTCTTGTATATCTCTTTTTAAAGATATATTTTTTGTTTTGCAGTGTTCAAACACCATCTGCTGTTGTGTATGGTGGCACTTCCACAGGAGGGGGTCATTTTTAGGTGTAAATTGTTCCTTAAAGTACATATTGACAGTACTGGAGGCTGAAACGGCTGGGAAAGCTCTATAGCGAGCACAGAAAGTATCACAGCCCCAGTCTGTAATGGCCATCCTCATCACACAGGGCCTTTGCTGCTTGTTTTACCACCTGGAAGAGCATCTTCCACCTTCAGCCTCCTGCAAAATAACCCAGGGCTGGCCAGCAACCAAGCTCCTGGTCCTGAAATACAGGCTGGATTAAAAAATAATCCCCGATGGCTTGGCTGAATGAGGGCAAGCATCACCCTGCCAAAGCCACTTGGGCTTTGTAATAAACTAAACAAGATAAACTAAACAAAATAAATGAAAAATACGTTACCAGTAATAAACTGGTAACACCGCCTGGGATGTCTAACACATGGAGGATTGCGGTTATCGAGAGCGACAAGGCATCGTTTCAGAGACGGGGTAATGGTCCGAGTCCCCTGGGCACTCAGTCTCCATTTTAAGGTGAGTGAAGCACCAGCAAATAACCCGGTGAAGAAAGTTAATCCCTGCTCTGTAGCACTTAAACAAATACAAATTAAAGCACTTGCCGCAGCCGGGCGGCTGCTCTCCCGCAGAATGTCACCGGGATGTAGTGACTGCAGCAGCGCGGCCACCTGCTATTTCCACCTTAATTTGGTGTCTCACCCCCAGCTATCACCTTATTTATTTTAGAAGCTTTAATTTACGACGGGCCAGGTACGCCAACCGTCCCAATTAGGTGAAGGTCAGGGAGCGGCTCCTGCAAACAAGGCGTGAGGTGGTGCTGGGTGCTGCAATGGCCCCGGGAAGATCTCATCCTGGGATGATGCCACCAGCGCTGCTGCCGTGGCGCAGGCTGAGCCACCGAGCATCCCCAGCCGAGTACAGGGAAGCGAAGGATGATTTGCATGTGTGGTTTTTCTTTTTCCTCCCCTTTTTCTATTTTTTTCTTCTTTTTTTCTGTTCTAGCTTCTTGCTGGCAACAACAGACGTTATATTTTGATGAGTTAATAAACATCTCCCCTGGGAGCAAAGGAGCTCCTCCGGCATGCTCTGCTTCACCGTCTTTTCCGTCTGACTAACAGAGTTTGCGGAGCAATAAGGTGTGTTTCTAATCTGAGAATGCGCCGGCTCACGTTCCTCAAGCTGCTTCGCTTCCCTGCACCTCGGAGGCAGGTGTGATGCTCCTGTGTTGTCTCCTGGGGGGCCAACCCATCGCTGCAACCTCTCCCAGCCCTTTCTGCCACCTCCCAACCCCAAATCATCATGCGGATCCCAGGGTTTTGAGCCTTTTGTCAGCCTTGGACACTAAGATGCTGCTGTATGTCTTGCTCTGTGGCACCTCCAGGAGCTGCACGCTCCTGTCTCACAGGGTTCCCATGTCAATGGGATGGCCAGAGGGGTCACTGAGGAACACCGGGTACTGCTACAATGAGCTGCCAGGTCTCTGCACTGGGGATGCACCTTGTCTTGCTCCATCTCTTGCTCTACGGAGCCCCACAGCCTGTGCGTTTTATCAGCCTTCCAGACCGAAAACCAAGACTTCTTCAAAATGTTGAGACAAGCCCTTGGAAACCTGAAGAGCAGGGACAGACAGATGCAGCTCCAAAAGCTGCCACTTTTAGGATGCCCATCACGGCCATATCAGCCCGGAGGCGGCTGCCGCCTTCGTCCCTTTTGGCGTGAAGAAATGAGACCTTGGCTGTGGCACAAGGCAGGCCCGGGAAAGGCGGCACATGGTCCAGGGAGCCAAATTGCCAGCTTGAACTTGTAGAACATTATTGCTCGTGAATTATGGATAGTTATTGCACCTCCTGGACGATAAATAATTGAGCTGACATGCTGGATGGAGAACGAGGAACCGGAGCCGTATTGATGGCAAGGCGGAGCTGGCACGGGGGTCTTTGCGGGGAGAAGGGGATGTTTTTCTCTCCTCCTTAGCAAGAACATCCCTGCCCAAAGCTGTGGAAAGAGCAGGGCTCTGCCCGCGCTGCTTAGAGCCAGCCGAGAGGGCACCCGCAGGCAGAAACCCCTGGCAAAGGATCCCGGAGGAGTTTTGGGGAGGGTTCACCCCAATCCCACAGGCTTTTGTGCTTGCACTCTCGTTGGGTTTACGCTCGTGCTGGCATTTGGGATAACACTGGTCTGCAAAAGGTTCCTTAAAGAAACAGGTGTAGGGATGCGCACCTAAAGCAGAAGGAAGGGCAGCGTGTCAGCCCCCGGCTGCACATCAGCTGCCTCACCCTCCATAGCACCAGCCATTGCTTTTGCTTGCAGAAGAGGGAAAACTGAGCTTAAGTCTTTTCAGTACGCAGTCGGCTGCATAATATCTGTGCTGGAGATGGAAGGTGAAGCAAGTGAACCCATTCTGTAAATGCGAGGTTGCCTTTCAAACACCACAGCGTCTGCAGGCGCAGGAAACCAGCCGGGCAATACCTGTCTAACGAGGACCAGGGCCATGCTCCACCAGCTCCACTCGTCTTTCCTACATGATGGGTGAGGACTCTTCCTGGGGAGCGCAGGGACATGGATGTAAACCCTGGTGTTCCCCCGTGTCCTTCTCTGCCTACCCTGGGTGCTTCTGGGGCCAAATAACCTCCCCCTTGCCCTCAGGAGGATTTAGGGAACAGTTTATTTAGGTGATAAGACACACTGTTGATCTATTTATCTTGTGCTGGTCCAGCATCCCTGGCAGGCGATGGCAGGTCTGCTGAGCCCCTTGTCCGACGCGTGGTCCCTGGCTTAAGGACTCCTTGAGGTGGCCGCTCCATCATGTTTAACAGAGCTTGACAGACCTGTGTCCCCCTTGAGTTGGCCTAAATGCTTTCTGGGGCCCGTTTAGGCTGTAGGTCTCCATAGCATCCTGTGGCAATGAGTTCCATAATTGGATCATGGGTGGCGTAGAGAAAGCACTGTCTTTTGTTTGCCCTTAAATCTGCTGCCCGATAACTCAATTTGGACACTCCTAGTTCCTCTGTTGCAAGAAATGGGGAATTATTGCTGCCTCTGCACCTGCTCCATGGCGCTGGGGCTTTTATACCAGCCTGCTGCAGCTTTTCTTTCGCCTCCCTCTCATCCATCCCTCCTGGCACTTTCCCACTCCCCTGCCAACCCTGGACTGGCATCACACGGAGGATGGAGCAGGAAAGGTCTCTGCTTTGCTTCATGACTGTGTTTATCTCCTTTTATAGGTGCTGGGGAGATGCTCAGAAGACACTGCTGAGCCTGGTCCAGGCGCCGACAGACTCCCCCTGGAGCAAACTGTGGCCTCGGGGAAAAGCCCCAAAGCATCTTCAGGTGTTTTTGAGCACTTGCTCCTGCCCTTTGGGTCCACGTGTGGACCTTTCCCTAGATGCGCAGCCCCTCACAAGGTGAAGCGTTCGTAACATGGGTTATGGTCACCTTGGGAATTACCTCCTAACCAGGCTTTCCCAGCCCCGTGGGACAAAGGTGGAGGAGAAGAGAGGTGGAACGATGGTCTGGGGGGGACGGGGAGAAGGGGTGTTCGTGTCAGCCTTTTCCCCCCCCCACTGAGCGGGATTTCCATGACATCTCAAGCTGAAGCCGAGGAGGCTTTGGAGTCGGTAGAAAGTAAAGCACTTTCCCTAATCGAATCACACGCCAGTGTCACTTGTAAAGCTCTGCAAAGCAGAAAGGACTTGGGAGCCGCTGAACCACAAACATCCTCCCTCCACGGAGATCGTGCCTCTGCTTTTCTCCATCTCGCCCCCACGAACATGGTTTAGGAGGGAACTGGGGCAGAGGCTCAGAGATCCCGCCTTGTGCCCCATGTCTGGTCAGGGCCATCACACCAGGTATCCCTGGGGATCTGGGGACATGTATCTCGTGCTTCAGAGTCTTGGTCTTCATCTCGGAGACCTCCTGCCCTCACCTGTCATCTCCCCAACAGGCATGTCTCCCTCTAAGCAGATGCTGGGCATGTATCACATCTTGCTCATCCAGCGGGTCTCCTCCATCCTCGGCTTCCGTGAAGATGCTACGTCTTCTCCTGCACATTGCTCAGCTCCTTCAGGAACCCCTGCCAGCTCGAGCATGGGATGTGCAGCATGGAAACAGAGGTGAGGGGCAGGAGGACAGTCAAAGTGGGGGTAACCCATGGACCGCAGGTCCCAGCATGAGGTGGGGAAGCCCATGGAACCCAAGAAAGGGTCAGTGCTGGGTGTTTCACCCTCGGAGAGCACGGGAGTTGCTGATGGGCATTTCTGAGAAAGCTCTTTGTTGAGGGTTTGATGGTGCATCAAGCACCCAGGACGTCGCTGCCTCTGAGCATCCCCACAGAAGATGCTCATCTCACGGAGGATGCATCCTCACGGAGCAGAATGAGCAGAGAGGCTGGTTGGAGCCAAACCCAGAGGACAGGCTGGCTCCATCCACATGCCCACCAGCAACTACCTACCCAGCAAAATACCCCGGTCCGCCTGTTTCGCAGCAAAACCTGCCCTGTCCTCCTCCATTCCTTCTTTTCTGCCGGGTTACAGAGAGATGCAGATTCCCCGCCCTTTACAGACAGGCTGGGACTTCTCCGCAGCGACAAACAGCATCTTTGCGGCAGGTCCATCAGTGGTGGTTTCCGCAGCCTCCTTCAGTGCACCAAAGGCGTGCTGGCGAGGAAACTGTCGGAAGAAAAGACATTACAAAAACCACTGCTAGACTCAGTGTTTACTTCATGCTGGGGCTCTCTGGGTAACAAGCAACTCCCTAGAAAAATCCCCTTTTGAGAAGAGCAGAGGGACAGCACTGGGCTGGGTTCCCAGAGGAGGGAAGCGGCTATTTGGGGAGCGAGAGGGGATGTGGCAGGGCTGGCTGAGCCTCCCCAAGCTGGAAACCAGCAATTGGCCCCCGTTGCTGTGGTGGGGAGCGGATGTCGGGGGATCGAGGCTGCAGCATCCCCGGCAAAACAAAACTGTACAGCCACGGCTTTTTTGACCTCGTGTTTCCTGTAGTTTTGCTGTGTCTCCCCTCTTCTTCCCCAGTGTATGTGTCTTCAGATGCTCTCTCCTTCCTAATGAAGCTGGCAGGGCTGTTTGGCCCCATAGCATCGTTATGGATAATGCTAGGCAAGTTGTCTTGAAGACCTATGACCCTCCAAATAGATAGGCACCTCCAGCTATCTGCAGCTATCAGCCCTTCCAGCCAACCTGTGGGGGCTTTAAATAAAATGCTCTTTAAAACAAATAAATAAATAATCATCCTTCCCCCCCACAAATAGAAAATGTTTAATATCATAAAGTTGTTCGCATCTCAGTGTCGAGCCTTATCCCAGATAGCTGAGGTGTTCAGTGAGGAGCGTGGTCACCCTCTGAAACAAAAAGGCACTTTTAGAGGATGTCTCAGCCCACCTAAGAAATACAGAAGCCTCCGAAAATTGGGTGGGAAGAGCTGCCCACCCCCCCGTGCCAATGCCATCGCGGCTGAGGGGCATTGCCACCTCCAAGTCTGAACAGGTCAGTCTTTGTCTCACCTCCTGATGATGCTTTGGGAGTTTCCTCTGCTTATTATTTATCCGATTGCCATATTTTTTTAACCCTTTAATGCACTGCACTCCTGGCTATGCTAGAGACGCAAAAGCCCAACCTGAGACATGCACCAGAGAGGCTGGAGGGTCCCTGTGCAGACGCCACGTGTGTCACCGGTGGGACGCGGACTTCTGCTCCTCCTGAATGCCAAAAATCTGATGCTGGGCACCGTCCCACTTTCCCGTGTGCCGTCTGCTTCCCCTTGGCTTCATCCAGCACCCACCGTCCCCCGGGGGCTGGTGACAAGGGACATGTCCTACCAGTCCTGCTGCAGCTGAGTCCCGTGCAACTCGTCACACCTCCCAATCAGCACTGGGGATTCGACTGACCTGTGCACACAGCAAGGCCATTAGAGGAAAACGAGGGCTGATACGTAAACACCTGGGAGGAAAAACAGCCCTTTAGCCTTAATGATAGTTTGTCATGTCGTATTTTTCTAGAGTTGCGAAACAGTGGTAGGGCTAACCATTAATTTGCATTGCTTTAATTCATATTTTGAATACCAGACAATGACTTAAACGCCACCCGATTTAACCCACACGTTCTTGCTCGTTTCTACCAAAAGAAAAACCCTGTACAAAAGGTGTACTCTGCTTCCAAAAGCAGAGGCATTTAGAACGCCCGCTGGCTCCTCCACCCTTTAATACCAAGACCTGCACAGGTACCAAGCTGCTCTTCAAGCCTCTCGAAGTGCTTTACACACATGCTCAAGTGTTATTTAATGGAAGAATAAACAGCTGCCCAGGCACAGAGCCCTCTCTTGCACAAACGCTCATGGAGCTCTGGTGCGAATGCCCAGGATTTGGGGCTGCACATGGGGCCAGAACCAAGTGCTGATGTGCCCTTGTCCCATGGTGCAGTGAGCTGCACGTGTGGCCTGATCCGGCCTTTGTTTCTCATTTATGTCCCCAGAGCTCTCACCCCGGCCCCTCTCCAACACCGGCACTGCTGGGGTTGCATCAGGCGCGTCTCTCTCCCTCGCTGCCCGCCCAGGCTCTTCTTCTACAGCTTCACCCCCTCCACAGCAACTGGAAATCAGGTTTTCTTTTCACTTTTAGGCCTTTTCTGGCACATCCCACTGCTCTGTAAATACAGGCTGAAGTGCAGCGGGGTGTGGGGTGCTGGAGGTCGCACTGGAGGCAGCTGGATCACTGGTGGCCTGAGCCGCGTGGCGCAGGTACCCCCTGTTTTGGGGTCTGGCTGGGTTACCTGTGGGGCAGCAAGGTGGGAGAAGGCAACCGGTCAGCACAGACAGCTCAGGACAGCTCTGAAAAGTTTCCAAATGTGGATTGTTATTTTGGGGTAATGCCCCCAAAAGCCCATCCCAAGTGCAAAGGCCACCCCTGGTGTTTCTGCATCCCCATGGTCTGTGTGTGACACCCTGATTCACCAGTAGAAGCCATCCCACCCAGGTTTCCACTTTGCCCCCACTGCCCCACCCCAGAGGAGCCAGCAGCTGCCAACAATTAACAGTAGTTAGCAGTTCCCATGCTAGTTTAACCATTTCTCCTTTAGTGGAGAAGAGGGGTTCTTGCTGTCTCCCAGCACTTTATTGCCCTGCATGGGGAGCAGCGCTGCTCTGTTGTATGCAACTTTGCTAAATTTGGGGTTGCCTCCTCTCCTGGGCACTGCTGACCTCAGCCAGAGCGGGGCTTAAACCCAGCCTGGGGACTGACTTTTGCATGGGAAAACCTGCAGCCTCAGCACTCCAAGTCTGCAAACCTGGATACAAACTGGAACACAGGGGGTTCTGGTTAAATATGAGAAGAAACTTTTTGGAGAGGGTAAGAGAACGTTGGACCAGGCTGCCCAGGGGGGTTGTGGAGTCTCCTTCTCTGCAGACATTCCAACCCGCCTGGACACCTTCCTGTGTAACCTCATCTGGGTGTTCCTGCTCCATGGGGGGATTGCACTGGATGAGCTTTCCGGGTCCCTTCCAACCCCTGACACTCTGTCATTCTACTTGTAAGTTTGCTTTCAATTCTTTGCAAGAAGGGAGATACTGAGGAGTAGTTGCAGGATACCTCCCCCCAGTGTGTGATCTCTAATTATTTTTGTGTGCGCGTCTGGGCTTTTTACGCTTCTGTGGGTACGTTTTGCAGCCTGGGTTTCACTCCCCGTTCTTGGCAAGGCGGCTGTAAAAGTCCATTACGCGTTCGTGCGGCACGAACGTCTTTAGCCGCAAAAGGACACGTCGCTTTGCGCGTTAAATGATTTTTGTTTGCCGGCGTGTTTCCCCCCGAAAGCGGGGCGGGGGGTAGGAGAGAACGGGCCCGCTGCGGAGGGGTCGCGGGGGAAGGGGGGGGTGGATCCCAGCGCCGAGCGCGTTGCGGGGTCCCCCTTGTGCCCGCACGTGCGCACTGCAAAGCTCCCCCGGTCGCTATTTAACCACCGCGGCTTTTCCGCCCCGACCCCGCAGCCCCTCTCCCGCCTCTTATCCCCGGGGGTGCGGGGGTAGGAGGGGATGCTGCTGCTGTTTGGGGAGGGGGTGGCTGAGCCCGGGGGCAGCTCACGGCAGAGGCGGGGCGGTGCCTCCCCCAGCCCGCCCCGCCGGGTCCCGCCCCGCTCGGCGCCGGGCAGCCCGGCAGTGTGGCGAGGCGGGCGGGCAGGCAGCTCGGCTCCGCTCCGCTCCCGGCCCTGCCGCCATGCCGCCGCCCGGGCCCCGCCGCCCCGCCGCCTTCCTCGTCCTCCTCATCCTCCTGCTCCTCCGGGCGCTGGCCGCCGCAGGTAAAGGGGAAGCCGGGCAGGGGGGATGAAGTTTTTCGGGGTGTGTGTATGCGGGGGGAGTCGGTGGGCAGCATCTCCCCCCCAAAAAAAAAGTTCACTGCGGTTTACTTCCTTTTTTAGGGGTAGTTTGCCTCCCAACCTAGTGGTGTTTGTTACAGTGTCTTTCTTCTTTAATATGAAGGTTAAGAGGTGCGTAGGGGAGCGCAGGTTTAGGCGGGGGGAGCCGAACCGCTCGGGGCCGGGGGATGCTCCGGGGGATGCTCCGGGGGATACGGGCTGGCAGCGCCGCTCCCCGCCGGCCCCGCCGCTTCCTTCTATTTTATAAATATCTCTCTATATATTTATTTATTTATTCATTCCTTGGGAAAAAAAAAGCAAAACAAACCCAACCCTGTTTGTAGCGTCGCCGGCTGTGATTTTCCCCAGCGGCTCAAATCAGTAACTATTCAGCCTGGATATTTTTGCGGGGTTTATCTGCTTTTTTTAATAAGCCGAACTATTGATGGCCGGGCAGCTAAGTGGTCTTTTCCTATGGCTCTTCAAAGTTTCCTGTGCGCAACCCAATCTTGTGATTGAGATGCACTTAAATCCAGCCCTTCCGCTGGTAATCCCTGCCACAGACAATAAACAGAGGCGCGTCTCTCCTGCTGTCCTCTCTCCTCAGGACTCCCGTGATCAAATTCAGCCTTTCCACTGTATTTCCTCCCCTACACACACAACTCACGAACATCCTCTGCATCTCAGGACTTTGTCCTTTGTCATCCTCCGGCGGTGGCAAAGCAGAGGTGCTGGTGTTTATCCTCCAGGTATAAAAAGATGTCCTCCAATACAGAGCTCAGAAGTGGAGACCTATAAAGTTTGATGGCTTTTAGAGCTTTGGAAGAGACCATAACCGGTAACCGTCGGGGCTCCGGTGCTGGGCAAGGTCATCATCCCTGTGGGAACTCGGTCGGAGAGCCCATTGCTCCCTTCCCGCAGCTTCTGGCGAGGGTTTGACGACGTGTTTCAAAGCTTCGCACAGCACAGATCGGGCTTCTTAGTAGTTAAAAGCATCTCCTGACAAGCTGATTTTCTAGGAAAATGAACCAAGCCTTCTTTTCTGAAGCGTAATTAAGGTGACGAGGAACTTTGGGGAGGGAATTTAATTAGATTAATATTTTTTTTCCGCCTCTGCCGCACAGAGATCTTAGTGTGTTTCGGCAAATGGGAAACAGAAATGGCACTATTGACTTATTCAGTGGCCTGGACGTTGCTCCAGCAGCATCCTCCACGGCCGTGCAGGGGCTGAAATAAAACTGGGCAGGAGGGAGGGAATGAAGGAGACAAAAAAAAAATAATCCAAAAAACAAGTTAAAACCTGACCAAGCTGGATCAGTTTGAGTCTAGGGAGCTCTCTGAAGGCGCATGGTTAGTCTGGCATATATGTAAGCGCATATGAAGTTTTTGGCTTTAGAGCTGTAATTAGTGTTTCTCCAGAGATTAAATGTGCTGATGTGGAGGAGGGAGCCGAGATGGGTGCTTAGTCCTGGTGATAATCCACTCCCTTCCCCATCCTTGCCTGGTTTTAAGGAGGGAGTGAGAGACATCACCCAGAAAACAATTTTCTCTATTAATAACAGAGAATGTTCTTATTGTTTGTGTTGGGTTTTGCAGCACAAAGCGGGGAGAAGTGTTGGTTTGGCTTTGAGTTGGAAACCCGGGAGCGCTTGGCCCGCTCGTCCCCAGGATTGCTGCTGGGGGAGCCCCGGATCCCGCTGTGTCCCCCCCACTTCGCCTGCCAAGCTGCTCGCCGGGCTTCATTCTTTGCCTGTGCTGCTGTCAGGAGGAAAACAACTTGGTGCGAGGGTTCTGAGCTTGTTTGAGGGCTTTTCCCTGCAAGACCGGCTGCGTGGAGGCTGTCAAAGCCAGAGGGTGATGCTGGACGGGGGGAGCTGAGCCGACAAGGCTGTTTGCAGGCAGCGTGGTGCTGCCATCCTGGTGAACGGCTGCACTTCCATGGTCAGCAAAACACCTGGGGAGGGATGGATGGAGGGGATATCGGCACCGCTGTCCCCCAGCGGTGTCCCCATATGGGTGGCTGCCTACCTGCTGCAGTCCCCATGAGCAGATGTGGGGGGAGAGATGCTCCAGAACCTGTTGCTTGTCACCAAAGCCCTTGTGGGAGGGGGGTGGAAGGATCTCCTCTGGCTTTTTGTCCCCCGCTCCTTTAGTTTCGTGGTTGTGGAGCCCTCTCTCTCTTTAGAAGTGGGTGCTCTCTGTGCACGACAGTGGCAGAATGAAATGATAGAACAAGAATAAAAGGAGAGAAATGGAAAAATACTGCTTTATAGAAGGCAGAATCTCTTGGAAGTGATAGTTGGGAGACAGGGGAGAAATCTAGATTGCATTTTCCCCGTTTAAGAAATCAAGAGTGCACCACTGCTGACCCAATAAGCAGCTTGGAGAGTCCAGTTGTGTCCCTTATCTCTCCTCCTGTGTAAAGTCCTTCTGGTGCTGTGCATGCTGGCTCCCTTCCTATCCCTGTCCTAGCCATACACCAATTAAAAATATATATATATATCCGTATTTTTGGGTCAGTTAAGCAAGCCAAGATGATGCAAGGAGCTTGGTTTTGCCTTCATTTCTAGCAGCAGCGCTTTCAAGTCCTCAGCCCTGGGGCTTCCTCCTCCCCAGCGCGTTTGGGGCCGGTGGGACCAGCCTGCCAGCCCCGTAGGTTATCGGGAGAGTCTGTGAGCTGGGTTTTGCTGGGCAGAAGCTGAGCTTTGCTGGGAAAAAGCCAGGCTCACAGCCCGGTGCCGGGGAGGCTGCGAGCTGAGGATGGAAGGGGCTGGATGGAGTCTGCGAGGGGTTCATTACAGCAGATGTCAGTGCCATAAAGCCACAGGTTCCTGCTGTTTCCTATTCACTTACATCCCCCCGGCTTCAGCGATGCTAATGTGAGCGAAAACATTTGCTGGAGCAAAGGAGGGAGGGGGTGTATAAATCACCAACCCATTCCCTCTGCCCCCTCCTGCGTCACTTGGGAAGCGAGGAGATGAAGCTGGGTCCAGGGGATGCCCGAGCCCTTCGCTGGCCACCATTAGCCCCGCTGTGGCATTTTAAGGCCCATTGCCTCTGATTTTTTGGGTTTCCTTAATAAGCAAAGCTGTGATTTTGCTGTAATCAGTTGTATTGTGCAAACCACCCCTGCTCGTGAGTCAGAGCGTGGTGGCGCTTGACTGGCCCTTTGGATGCTATGGGGTAGGGGGTCCATGTCTGGTGGCACAAACACTCATTCCTCCTGCTCATCCTGGGCTGAAGGGAGCTCGGGTGATCCTCCCCTGGCTCTGCAAGAGCTCGGGACCTAAAGGAGACGTTGTAGTGGTGCTTCCCCCCAAACCAGAGCCATTGCCGTGCCCCAGGAGGGGCGAACCGGTAGCTTTTGAACTCCTTACGTCAGGCTTGAGCACTGGAGAAGGAAGAAGAGAAGTTAAAACAAAAATCCCCTATGGTCTGCAATGGAGCTGGGAAATGCAGAGCTTTGGCCTGGGAGAGGCAGAAAGCCCCATGAAGCCGCTCTGAGGTCTGGTTTCACACTGACCCTCCCAGGGACCTCTCTTGGGGGGAGCCTGGAGGCCCCTGGCTGGATGCAGCACCCTCCCCAAATCCTCCCTCTTGCTGTCCCCACGGGCTTGGCCGGCGCTTGGATTTTTACTGCCGAGGCAGTTTTGGAGTGTGGGTTCCCTTTTAGCTTCACACTGGGGTCCAAGGGGGGTGTTGTTCCTGAGGGTCCTGCCCGGGTTTTGCTTTAAATCAGTTTTGTTCCCATTGGGGAGAGATGCTGAAAGCAGGGGCTGCTGCACGGGGGAGGCTGGGGAGCCGGCAGGCAAGCAAAGCATCCCGACCGCGCCGAGTATTATTTTTGAACCCTCCTGGTTTTTCGGAGGCCTGACTCACGGCGCAGGAATGCGCTGGGCTGTCAACCCCAGACCTGCTCCTTGGTGGAGGGGAAGAGCTGCCGTCTCCTCCTCCCTGTTCCCCAGCCCCTCTCCTCCCCAAAACCGCCCGGCTGGGCTGGGAGCAGCCACGTGTTTGCTGAGCTTGGAGTTTTAGGGCCTTTTTATTCTTTCCCCTTTTGCTATTTGCTTTTCTTGCAGAGTCTGATATATATAGATACACACACATATATATATTTTATTTTATTTTAATGGGGTTGGGGTGGCTCGGTGGGTCATAGCAAGGCACCTCTGGGTTGCACCAGCTTTTTGGAGGCAGAGCGAGCCCCGAGATCAAACGGGAGCTAGGCTGGGAAAGGAGAATGACGGAAGGGAAGGGAAGCAGGAATTATTCAGCACGGGGCTTGCTCCGGCGTGTCCTGCACACCGCCTTTCATCTCCTGTGAGTTCCTCCCCGCTGCAGCCCAGCACGGCCCCGCTCGGCTCTGTTCCGCTCCTTCGGCGGCTTCTCCCAGACCTGCCGGCTCGACTCAGCTTTTGGGGGTCTGTTCCCCATTGCAGCCAGCTCCCCCGGCCCCATCGGGGTGTTATGTCAGGGTTAGGTTCATAGCGAAATGCCCAGGGTGGTGGGTCCTTGTCCTCATCCACAAGCTGGGGGTCTAGATGCTGCTACCTGGTGTAACTTGGGGGGCTATAGAAGCTGCAAGCCTTACCCCAAAGTCTTGCTGGTTGGGGGTGTACCTTGGTGAAAGGACCGTGGTGACAAGTTTGGCTCCCTGTGTTTCTCAGTGCTCCATGGAGAAATTTGGGTGGGCAAAGGAGAAGTCATACAGGCAGAGCGATCTGTGTGCCTGTGTGCTGCTCCGCGGCAGGTGGGTGTCTTAAAAATGTGGGTTTGTCTTTGGTGTGGACTCTGCTTCCCATCTTCCCCCAGCCCGCAGGTCCGGGCTCTGCCAGGCTCTTGCCTTGCTTTGCAGCATCTGTGGAGGCCACTGTTCCTTCCCTCCTCCTGCTTCAGCCCTTCTCCGGAGGGGATCGGTGGGCAAACGCTTGTTTAAGTGGTGAGAAACATCCCCTTTCCAGCTAATGTTGCTGACCTCACTTTTTGCGACGAGGAGGAGGAATTATGAGGTCCCAAGCCCTGGGGGTGGCTGTGGAGCCATCTGGGATGCATGCATGGGGATGGCAGGAGTGGTGGTGGCACAGGAGTCCCCAGACTGGGCTGTGACCATGAGATGAGGCTTCTTCCTGCAGCTGGATTTGTGTGGGCGAAATATTTCTCAGGAGGCACATCCCATTGCGTTCCCAGTCCCCTCAGGTAGGGAAGAAGACCTTTGTAAGTTTGCAAGAGCATCTCTGGGGGTCTCCTTGTCCACCTCCATCCCTTTGCCCCGTAAGTGTGATCAGCAGCAGCCTATAATACACATATACAAACATATAGCATAGCTGTCATCACTTCTCTACCCCTTTTATTCCCATAAAAGCCAGGAGGAGGGAAGAGGCTTGTTTGCACCACGAGCAATCCCTTCCCTGCCTGAATACCCAGGGCTGCGAGTTGGATTGTGGCATCTCTCATGCTTCTGGGGGGTCCCGCTGGTGTGGTTTCTGTAATGGTCCCATGAGGAACCTTTTCTGCCCCCCAGCTCCCCTCCTTCACAAGCCTGCACCGAGTGTGAAAGCCGAGGGATTGTTTCCCTTTGAAAAAGCGTGGAAAATCTCGTTTTGAGATGTTTAATGCATATTAGATCCATCTGCCTTTCTCTGAAGCGGAGGCCACCGCAGGAGGAGAGGTGAGGACCTCCGAGGGCAGGTGAATTTGGGGCTCTGTGGGAGCGATGCCACAGGCAGCATCCTCTACTGGGTATCACGGCATGCTAGAGAGGGAGTGGGGAAACAGCCCCCCAAAACTCCCCCGGACTTCTGTAGGGGTGGAGAAACGCTCTTGGTATGGACGTTGCTGCACACGGGTGCGGGATTGTTTTGGATGCTTTGGCTTTCTCTATGGATGGGCTTAGCACACCTTGATGTACTGAATGAGCGGCTGTTGAGTGCAGGTAAAATGTGTGTGAGAGGGTTGGAGTGTGGGGAACGCTCCCGTAAGGCTCAGGGATGCTTCTCACCCCTGGGCACTGAAGGTGCGTGGAGGTGGACGTGGTGGTGTTGAATGGTGGGACTCCAGCAAGGGGGAGGCTCACGCTGGGCAGGGAGGTGAGATGAGAGCGAGTTTTTCTCCATCTCGACTTCATCCTGCCCTTGCTGTGCGTCTTCCCTTTTGCAGAGTGACTCTTCTCCCCGGGAGCCACTGCTGGCCTGGAAATTAGGGACAAGGTGTTGTAAACCAAAGCCCGGGTGGCTCGTGGAGGCGGGAGGCTATTAAAAAGGTTGTGTTGCATTGTATAGCGTGGGAGTTTTCCTTAGGCAGAAGGTTAGAGAGCCCAGAAACTCCTCGGCATAGATTTAAATAGGAGGAGGGACACGCCTGGGATGCAGTGGTGCTGTCAGCAGATGGCCTGGATACTTTCGAGGCTGAGAGGTTTTTGGGGCTTATTCACGACCAGTGGCATGCGTGGGCACATCCACCCAGCAGTGGTTGGAGGCACCAAGAAGGTCCTCAGCAGAAGACCTTTGTTGACCACTCAGTTTTCTGGTGGGCTCCCATGGGAAGCTGTAGTTCTTCCTTCAGATGATGGTGACCACAAGGTGGAGGACTGAGAGCAACTGGGATGGAGGAACAGGGCTCCTGAGGGTTTTGTGGAGATGGATTAGTGGAGTTGATTGGCTTTGCCTCTCTGCTCCTCTCCCCACTTGCATGGTTGGGGAGTGGGAGCTGATCTCCATGTGCCTGTTATCCCCCGTGGAGACTTTGCCATCCTACACCATCACCCAGATGCATTATAGGCTCCATCTGTTTGGGTTGGCTTGAAGAACAGAAGAAGGAGGGTGTTTTCCAGCAGCCAGAAAGTGGTTGCTATTTAAAACAACCCCCCCAAAAAAAGGATTTGCTTTTCATCCATGTAGCCATGAAAAGCTGCTTGCTTTTCATCCATGTAGCCAAATGGAGCCAAGCAAGCATCCCCACCCTCACCTGGAGGGGTATCTCTGAAGGGTTTGCAGGACCTGCAAGCGAAGCTACTAATTAGTGCTGGTCAGGAGGGTGGATCTTGTAATGTGGCCGTGCTGTCTGCTGTGGTCTGGCAGGGGGCCATGGCCCCGTTTTCACTGGCCGCTGCCCGGGGGGGGGTCCCAGCAGCCTCCCCACGCCCCCATTACCCAAAATGGGCTGGGGATGCTGCTCAGGTGTGGGGACCTTCACCTCCCCGCCCGGCACGGCTGGTTCCACAGTGCTATGAGTGTTCCTGCACTGGAATATTATTTTTAAGGTTTTATGTTGGTTTTTTTTGGTCTTCTTTGACAGATGTGAAATGTAGAGACATGCTTAAAATGAAAGCATGGCTCCTCAGTCCCATTAGACAGCAATTAAAAGCAATCAGTGGTCTAGGTTGTTGTGCTGGAGACTGGGCTCGTTGAAGGGTTTTCTTCTCTAGCCTACCTTGGAGAGGCTTAAATGTCCTGTCTCTTCTACTTGCTGGGACCTGACCAGAGGATGTCTTCATTAGAGTGGGTAAAGTGTTGCTGAAAATCAGCATTTGGCTGGAATTAAGGTGTTCCCAGTGCCCAGGAGCTCCTTGTCAGGGCTGGGAAGAAGAAGAGGGTGGCAATTTGACCATCTCCACCCGGGTCTGCGGTTCCTGGTGTCCTCCCTCGCTCTTTCGGAGGAGGTGCCCGGCTCAGCTGTGGCAGCCCGTTTTCCCAGAGGACGCGTGGTGCCTGCTGCGCATCATCCGCACAGAGCCCAGCAAACGCCTCCGTCTGCGCCGCAGCCTCCGCACCAAAGAGATTTGGCTCAGGACAAGGGGATTTGGCTGCGTGGCTGTGTGTCATGGAGCCACGCGGGTGAGCAGGGTCTAGAGCGTGATTAAGCCAATGTGTGGGATGCCAAGGGCTGTAGAACTGTGAAAATGTGGGGGTTTTGCACATTAAAATCCCCTGGTGGCATAGTCCACGGATCCCAGCTTTTCATTGAAGGGGTTATAGCCATGTGGTTAATCCCTTTCCCTGGTCGTGGGTGCTTCAGCTACCCTGTTATATAGAAAAATATATATATAAATATATATGTTAGCTCTGCCCAAAGCTGGAAAAGCGAGATCCAAAAGCTGCAAAGAGGGCTGGGTTTTGTTTTAAGCCGAACGGTGACTAACAAGAGTCGACTGTGCGTTTGTTGTGTTGTTTGTTTTTTTTGTGTGTGTTTTAAAAAACACCAATGCTTGGGATAAACTGGTTATGCAAACCGGGGCAAATTGGGCAGGTTCCTTTGTAGTTCGCAACAAAAACCCCGAGAGTCTGGGGCGTGTTGGGGCCGGTCCTGCCGGGGATGGAAAAACCCACGCGCCAGCTTTGCAGACGGGGTCCCAACCGATGGGGGAGGATCCCGGGGAACATGGGGTAGGGAAAGCCATAGGTTACTGCAGGACCTCATCTGTCCAGCTAAAACCTTGAGTAACACTGAGCCTAAAAACCCGCAGGGGCCAAAATAGATTTATTTTGAAGTGTGGTTTTATAATACCTGCTAAGAGGAATTCATGCTGTGCTCAGCTCCAAGAAACTTTCAGGCTCGCCGGTCCCATGCCGCTGAAAATATATCAAATTTGGAGGACTTGTGGGTGTTTTGCTGCAGCGTTTATCGGCCGGGAGGATGGTGTGGGGCACAGCAATGCTCGGCATGCTCTGCAAAGGCAGAGCTTCTGGTTTCTATCACAGCCTGTGCTGTTTTGGCCAGGGGCGTCTGTCCATCTGTCCGTCCACCCCGCAGCCCTGCGAGGCTCCTCTCGAGCGCGGTGCTTTGAGGACACCAGCGAAAAGAAGCGAGTACCAGGGCCCTCATGAATCTTTAACCTCATCCCATGATGCGGGCTGGGGGGGTGATGCCTGGCTTGTCGGTAAGGCCAAATAATGCTGCATAAAGATCCCTCTCACCTTTTCCCACTGGATCAGTTGAAAAAAGGTGGTATCTTTGCAAGGAAGAGCCCGGCTGCTGGATGAAGCAGACAATTAGATGAAAACTGCCTAACAGGAAAAGAAGGATGACTCTTTTCATACGGGAAAGGGAAAAAAGGGGGTGAAGTTGCTGTTAATCCCACCCTTGGAGCATCCTCCGAGCACCGGCACCCGCAGCCCATTGACCGTCCCTGCATCCGTGCCCGTCTCCTTCCCTTCGAGGGCGATGCTTAAAAGAGAAAAGGGCTTCTTGGGTTTGTGTGCCCATGGGAAAGGAAGTGTGCGAGTCTACGGAAAGTATGCGGGGGGAGAATGCAAACCATATGTTTCAGTGAGGGTCAAGTTGCAGAGCTGAAGCCAAAGCAGCCAGAGTCCTGCAGTTTGACTGCGCTGTGCATCCCGGTGGGTGCGGGTGGGGGGCATCACATTTGGCCTACTGAAGGTGATTTGGGTCCTTGCCTGTCATCCTGCAGTGTCACCGCTGTCCCCGGGACTTAGGGCTGGGATCCAGGGCTGTTCCCAAGCCCTTGGGGCTCCTAGAAATAAACGGCAGGGCTCACAACATCGTAGAATAGGGATGCTGGGAAGGAGCTTCTCCGGGTTGCCCTGAGTTCATGGCATTTGCAAGTTGGAGGGAAGAAGTCCAGGGAAGAAACTTATTGCAGGGAAGGGGGTGTTTGCTGGGTTGATGTTGTGCCATGCACCGTGGTTGTCGTTACCTTCTCCTTGCAGCTACAGAGAGGAGAATCAGATGAAAAGAACCCTCAGTTTTTCCCTTCTTGGAGTGGAAAAAGTTATGTGCAGGCAGCCCAGAGAGTTGTATAGACTTCAGCCCTAGGCGGTGTGAGCTGGATTGAAGTGCTTTGAAAAAGAAACCCAAAAATATGGGAAGCGGCAGGGTCCCGCAGCAAACTTCTTGGGCGGGGAGACATCTTTTGTTTCCAAAACTAAAGGCGTGGAGGGAATATCTGGTTCCTCCATGGGCTCTACGGAGCTGTTTGCAACCTGTCAGCTTGGTAACCATCTGCTCGCAGCCTGTGGGGACCGCGCTGTATCTGGGATGCGGGAGGAGGGAGGCACCGCCGTGCCCCCCGGGAGCATCATGGGCTCCAGCGCCTCCCCAGAAGGAACCACAGGGCACAGCATCTCCTCGCACCAAAACCAACGAGCTCCTGTGCCTAATGCACTAAAAATCCCGATGGATTTACCTTTTGGCTGCCTGGCTTATTTGTGATTTATTTCTTGCTTGTTTGGGGGAGATTTCTTTTTTTAGCTTGATTTCCTAAAAAAGAAAAAAAAATCCATATTTTTAAATTTTTCGGTTTGTTTGTCTGCAGCCCTCCCCCTCTTTGACTCACAGACGTCTTGCAATTAAGCGCCTGCCTGATTAGGAAATTAGCAATAAAGTTCTTTATCTAGGCAAGCTGCTTGGCCAGCAAGAGGGATCTATTAATATCCTGCTAAAAACAAGCAGCGTCACACGCTTGCCACCTACTATTGGGGAACACAAGTGCGCATGGGCGCGAGTATTTTGGGCAGCAGGTCTATAGGAAAGTAGGTTTTGTTCTGCTCGTGATGGGACCGTGTACTTTCAGATGGGATGGGGTACCTCGAATTATATGAAGAACGATGAAAGAAAGGTGGGACAAACCCTGTGGGAGGACACTGGAGGATGCCTTCAGGTCATGGCAAAAGACACTTGTTGGCAGATAAGGGACCATTTCCTTCTGAAACAATTGTTAATGATGGTTGGGTGGCTGAAGGGGAAGCAGGAGGAGAGCAAGAGTGTCCCACAGCTGGGTCAGATGGGAGGGAAAGGCATTTGGAAGGAATCCACAATTTGGCACAAAGAAAGAAATTTGGCCTGTTGGATGTGGAAAGTTTGGGGGGCTTGCTTTGAAAGTATATGGAAAGGAAAAAAAAATGGAGTTAAGAAGGTATTTATGTAAACTGTGAGATCTAAAGTCTGGAGGAGTTTGGGTTATGGTAGATCTTTGGGTCAAATGTATTCTGCGGCTTTGGTTTTTCACCTTTTTGGGGAGCAGCAGTCTCTGACCTCTCTGAAAACAGCATCAAGGGGAAAAATTGGGAGGGAGAAGAGCATCCTCCTGTTGGCTTCTGTGGGTCCTGAGGGTCTCTGCAGGGTTTGATCTGGCTGGCATTTGTCCCTAGGTAAGTGCCACAATAAACCTGGTGGCCTCCTGGCTCAACCCAACCAAGCTGCTCTAAGCCAAGGGATGCTGAGCCTGGCTTTGGGTCACTTGGGTGGTGAAAAGAGCCCTTGTCCTATGGCAGAGTTCCCCGGGTTTTAAACCATGTTGTTTGCAGCACGGTCTCTTAACGCAGTGTAGAGAAACCATGAAGAGGTTCTCGAGAAGGTGGTGAGAAGGAGATACTGGAGTTAGGAAAGCAACAACATGTTTCCTTTCAGTACCAGGGTGTTTATTCCAGATAGAACACAGAGGCAGAGATGGCATCCCATTTAGTTAAAAACACAAAAAAACCCAACAAACCCAAACCTCTATTTTGAAACAGCCGAGAATGTGACTGCCCCTTGTGATGTTTCACAGCTGAGATCATTGCTGGCTGGGTTCATCTGCTCCGGAGGCTTTAGTCTCAATCTGTCCGTATGGGTGAGCGCAGAATCCCCAATTTTACAGAGAGAAAGGGAAAAAACCCTTTAATTCTGGACCAAAAAAAAAAGAAAAAGTACAATAAATCTATGAAGCAGGATCATTGGGCAGAAGACTTTCAGGTTTTTGGGTGAATTGGGGTCTGGAGCTACTCTGCTGTAGCTGTGATTTTGCACACTCAGCAGCGAAATGCAGAGTATTTGCTGAAAGAGGACGAGCAAAAGCTGGAAGGGATCGCTCTTCTTTTCAGAAACAGGCAACAGGGATTATTTTTTGGAGTAATTAAATTTCACAAGTGCTTATTTAGAAAGAAATCTAGTCTGTTCGCTGTATTTGCACACTCTTGGAGAAGACACAAAGTCCGAGGCAAGCAGGCTGCCTCCTGGGAGCAACTGGGATTCAGAGCAGGGCTTTAATTTCAGTGGTGTATCAGTGTAATAGTATTGTTTATAAGCTGCTCTTGCCACATGAAAGCAGCGTTGCATTATCCTGCTTGCTCCTAAACGCCAGGGAGCCAGCCCGAAGCAGACTGATTACAGAGCAGCGCTCTTTCTTCTTCCCATCACTACGAAAGAGCAGACAATAGGAACCGGGATCCAGTTCTAGCTCGGGTAACGCAATGTCCTCCTTGGGGTGGTCATGTCACATGCTGCCTGAGTAATTCCCAGCCTCGTCTTGCCTGGAAAACCGGCCTCTGATGGCAGGAGCGATGCTTTGGGGATCTGGAGCCCCACTATGGGTGCAGGCTGGTGGAGATGCCACTGTGGGGGGACCTTAGCTGAGATGTGGGTTTGGGAAGTTGGTGGCCATCTCTATGGCTCATGGGTTGTTGACTGGGGGGTCGTCACCCTGAAAAAATGGGGCACGGTTTGGCTGGAACCTGGGTTTTGCTTGGAAGACTGAGCCGGAGGTGTTGGAAGAGGAGCTTGCCAAAGCGGCGCTGTGGTTGCCGCTTGCTCGAGCTATGGGTAACTGCAGGACATGGGGGGCATTTGGGAGCTGCACTCCCTTTTGGAGGTGGTTCCTGCGGGACAGATTATCATACAGCAGCACCACGAGCCACTTCTCACCCTTCTAAGGCCGCTTGGAAGCAGGGGTTTGTCTCCAGCTGGTTTTGTGTCCTTTGGCTTCCCCAGCCTGGGATGTCCCTGGTGGGACTGAGCAGTGGGTGCTAAGGAGGAGGTTGACCTCTCCGAGGTTGTGCTGCAGACTCGGCCATTGCACAAAGCATGGCGAAAATTCCAGTTATTGCTTAAAAAACAGCTACAAATCACCGCCAGCTTGCTGTGGGATGGGAAATGCAGGTCTTTGGCATAGCAAACTGGTGCAGAGTGAAACCTGCAGCCAGAACCTCGTGGCTCTTTGTGCTGGGACAAAGAGTTGGTTTGGAGTTACAGGGAAGAACGACAGCGGAGCTGGGGGATAAAAGGTGTTGTAAGATGGGTATTGGGACCTGGATATAGCCGGAGGAGGCAAATGGGGCTGTAATAAGCAAATACATTGTTAGGGATGATCGAGGATGCTGGCCTGGCAGGGAGAAATTGTTCATCAGCCTGGTAGTGGTATGGATGCCGAATTTGCCACTTCTCTGCAGCTTTAAACATGCACAAGACAAACTTTCCCTGGATGTCTGAGTGCAGGAGATGGGTGCCCAGCATCAGCATCCCCCTGTTTTATTTCCTTGGGAGTGTGCGTTGGGTGTTGGCAATGTCCCACCCGTGAGCCCCAGACCTGTTGTCACCCCCTCTCTTCCCAAAAGCCTTTGGCCTCTGTGTGTTTTTTAACCTCATTTTTCCCCTGCTCATCCAGTTTGCAGTTAGGAAATACCTTTTATATGCTGAGGACTTATGATTCAGCCTGAATATGTTATCAGCACGGTGTCTGATAAGTTTTCTGCCTCAAAGCCCTGGGGAAGTGCCTGTTCAGGGTCGCTGAAATAGATTTTCTTCCTCTTTCCCAGCTGCCTAAGAATAGTGTGATTTTTATTTACTCCTTAACTGAACGGAATTACTTTCATCACTGGGAGGAAAGATGCGTGCCTTAGCCAGTGTTGTCCGTAAAGGCTTCCGATGCATCTCCCTGCTTTCATAAATTCATAAATGGGTGGCAGAATGTGCTGTTAGGATGCAATAAATCCCCGATTATTGGGATGACCTTGGGCCGTGGGAAGAAGGTGGCAGGGGAAGGATGTTGAGTTTTTCTCGGTGGGCTGGGGAGCTGGTGGCCTGATCTTGGACGTGGAGATGATGGAGGGTGGTGGTTGTGGAAAGGCATGATGGTTTAATGTGGATGGTGTAAAGTGGGAGCGGTGGAGGCACCGGGATGTTGGGTTTCGCAAGAGGAGAGATGCTGAAGCATCCCTTGAGCAGGCTTGTGATGGGGCATGGCACTCAAGAGCTAGAACACTCGTGGCGTGGGGGATCGTGCCACCTTCCTGCCCCTACTCACAGGGTGATATAAGGAAGAAATTATTGACCATGAGGGTGGTGAGGCCCTGGCACAGGCTGCGTGGAGAAGCCATGGATGCCCAATCCCTGGAAGCTCTTCAATAAATACACTCAATAAAATCACAGCAACCCTACACTGCTTCTAGGGCTTTCTTTCCTTGTGTTTGCCTCTGGGTGCATCTTTAAGCACAGATGTGAGAGGGATGGGGATCCCCAGGAATTTATTAGTTTGCGGGGATGACCCACACCTGGCAACAGCCCTTTGGAGCCTGATGCCAACTCGTGCTACCCTGTCTCACGGGCATCTGCAGGGTGACAGCAGCGGGCAGACCGGCTTGCCTGGAGCTCCTTTCATCACCACCAATGGTGACAGTGTGGGGACATGCACGCATTTTCTTAGGGATGTTTTATTAAAGGCAGCTTCTCTGGTGCGGTAGAGAAGCTCAGATGGTGTATACGCTTGGGGTTTTTTTGTTGTTGGGTTATTTTTTGGAGGTGACAAGTGGGAAGCCGTCTTTGCAAGCCCTCTGTAATGCTAATGGGAGCTGCAGGTTGGCACTCCCCGGAGTTTTAGTTTACTTTAGTTTTTGTTTCTCCTCCTTCCCAAAGACAAACCAGGGAACACTTGTTGAAGTATGAAATTAAAAAGCCCGTGGCAGTTTATTTTGAGGACGTTGTGTTTGCTTTCACATCATGCTGGAGGGAATTGCTCTGCTACTGTCAGCAAATAAATAAAATAAGATCTTTGTTTTAAATTAGGCTTTCTTCTGGTAGCTAATTAGGCGAGCTGGTACCTGCAGTTGCATTACCTAGGCACTGACTGTACCGTGCATTTTTGAAGCATATGGCTGGTGTCGGCAGCTTCAAAACCTCATCAGCCCCTTTTGTTGTTGTTGTTTTTGGGTTTTTTTGGTGATTGAATGCAAATTCCTTGGAGGTCTGAGAGCACCAACAGCGTCCTCCTTGAGCAGATGCCTATGGAGCCCCTGGTAGGGATGGAGCTGCGGGTTGCTGGGGCTCGCCTGTCCGTGGTAAATTCACCATGGGTGCCAACATGGTGCTTTCCAGCCACTATGGGGAAAGGTCTGGGTTCCTAAATGCAAAAAAAAATAACTACTTGTGGCTTTTTTTGGGTGCTAAGAACACCCATCCCTGGTACTGGGAGGGATGAAGCTGCAGGTCCCGTCTGGCAGCAGGCGGGAGGGAAGCCAGGAGCTGGCTTTCGGCTGCTCTCCTTCCCCAGCTCTTATGAGGCTCCTTGAAGATCCTGTCAGTCCTGTTGGGGATGCAGATTAGCCCCGGGCAGCTCTAGCAGAGCCCATCACCCTCCTCCTCGCTGGGGAGGAAGGCTCTGGGGGAGCTGGTCTTCCTCTCCCTCCCACCCTAAAGGCTGCTCCTTGTCTCATAGGGTCCGCAAGCCAAGCCCTGAAGGTCTGGGGCTTTTCTGGGGGATGGCTCATGGAGGGAATGGTGCTTGGAGCTGGGGTTGGGGTAGCATCGCTCCCCCAGGTTGTCACCTCGTGTCCCCCGGGCCCATCCCCTGAGCTTTCCCAGGGGATCAGCCCAGCCCTGCCTCCTTGCTTGGCTTTGGTTTTTTAAAGCTGGCCTACCCAGGGCTTGACTTTATGGGGAAATTAAGCAGAGCAATTATTTCTGGGATAATTACAGGGCCCTTGCACAAGGCAGTGGGTGCTTCCGACCCCTCCGGCCGCCCTGGGAGCGGGTGCTGGCAGCTCAGCTGGAAACCTCGCATCGCGCAAGGAGACGTTGTCATCGTCACCCACCCTGGGGTGTGGTCACCCGTCCCAGCCTCCCTCCCGCTTGCCGCTTTTCTTCCTTGTGGCCAGGGGGGTTTCTTCCTTACCCTCCTCCTGGAGCTGTTGCAGGGGCTGTGCCCCCATCCCACATTCCTCTCCAAGAGGAGATAAGGATCCTGTCTGGCGCCGGGGTTTCAAATGCGCTCCCTGATTATCAGTAGGCGCCGGGCAGAGCCCCCCTTCCGTTCCCTTCCCTTCTCTGCCCCAGCAGCAGATAAAGAGGGAAGGGGAGCGGAGAAGTGGGGGCTGCTCCCAGCCCAGTCCTGCTGCTTTGTGCCCCACAGCCCCCCCAGACCTCTCTTAACATCACCACCGCGCTTAGGAAACTGTTAATCCCACTTGAAAGGGTGTTTTAAATTTCTTTTTCTATTATTATTTCTTTTTCTTGCATGCATACCCAGGGCTTCTGGGGCCTCATGGCTGCTGAAGGGGGCTTGCATGGGGGTGGAGGGGGACGAGGGAGATGTCCCAAGCTCTGCAGCTTGGTTCATTGCTTAGCAACAAGTTGTGCCCCCAGCCCAGCGCTTCGCCTCCTGTCGACAGCCCTGCACAAGGATGCTGCCACCAACTGTGCTCTCCTCCACCACCACGTGCAATGGTGCAGCGAGCACTGTGGTGCGTGGGACATCGCCACGCTGCGTGGGACGTTGCCACCCTGCCAGCTGCTGCACTGCATGTCCCCCACCAGCCCTGTGCGTTGCACGTCTTGCCTTTGGAATGTCCCCCACCAGCTCCTCCTGCTTGGCCACCGTGCCCTCTAAACTTTATGAGCTGCAGGGCAGGGTCTTTATCAGTCTCTTATCAGGCTTGTGTCCTGGCTGCATCTCTGGCATCTCTGGCTGCAATTAAAGCCCATGTGTCTCCTCTGGGCTGGGAGTCTGGAGGTGAAGGCAGAGGCTTATCTTGCTGCTGGTGGCTGGAATGCTCTTGCAGCCCAAAGGCATTTCTCTGATGCCTAATGCTGAGATCTGGGGGGAAAGAACGAAACAAAACAAAACCCCACAGAGTTTTGCCCTCTCTTTTCACTATTAAGCTTATACACAACAGCGCGGCATCTCAGGGAGGGGTGTTGTGTTGTGGTGTGCGTTTGTTTTATTTCCTTAACTTCTTTTTCTTCCTCCAAGTGCAACTCTGGGCTGATATCCCAGGAATGTGATCTCTTTTGCTCGTAAAATCCCAGCTTCTGGCTGCCTCCTTTTCTCCTCCTTCCTCCCCAGGCATTAAAGAGCCAGGCCTTGGAGATGAACCAGTGGGATCTCACATCCACTGGGATGCTCCACAACATATGTGTCCTCTGGTTGCTGGTGTGATCTCTCTGAAGTTTCCTGCCTTAATATTTGATGCTCTTCCTTGGGGTGAACATTAAAAAGAAATGGCCACCACCGCTATGCTTTTTGATTTTAGTGGGGAGGGGGAAAAAGCTGAAATGCAATCGTTTTTTATGGCTTCCTGGAAGGGCTTGGATGTGGGTTGGACTGCAGCGGGTCAGGAGCGGAATGAGCAGACAGCCCCACCATTGTCTGCCTGCTTGCATCTTTCCCTTTCAGGTCGTAAATATAAAACCACTACTTGAAAAACAAAACCCTCGTCAAGCTGTCGGCGGGGAAGGTCATAAATGTGTCTCTTAGCAGCGGCTTTCGTTCCTGTTTCAGCTGGGGTGTAGGCACCAGGTCCTCCATGGGGCTGGAGGGTGGTCACTGCCCATAGGGGCACCAGGAGCTGGTGGCAGGGGGGATCTTGGCCCCACTATCAAGGGGAGTAACATCCCACCACCACAAATTTGAGGCCTCTCAACCATTCTTGAGCTGTGCCTTAGTCTTTCCTGTGGACCTGGAGGTATCACCTCTAGGTATGGTGCTCCAGTGAAACACAAACTCTATCTGCTCGTGTCTTGGTGCAGGATCAGGCTTGCCTCTGTTGGCCAGGGCCTGTGGAGTGTTGGCCACTCTTGTATCACCCTAAAGAGGCTTTGTAAGATATTAGATTAACTCTTCTGATAAGGGTGAGCCAGAGTCTTGGAAGTATGAAACACTGTGGCCAAGCGCTTTCTGAGGTTGGGTCATGTTGGCAATGGTAAGTGGTGGCCCTCGTTGATTTGATTGCAAAGAGCTCAGCTCAAACCCTTGTGACTTGCTGAGGTGGGTGTTAAAGATGATTCAAATAAACAGCCCAGCAAGCGGCAGGGAGGAGGAGGAGGAGGAGGAGGTGGTGGTGGTGGTGGTGAAGAGCATCTTGTTGCCTTCTCCTGGGAAGATGATCTATGAAGGAGCAGCCAGGAGGGTCGGTTGGTCTGGTGGTTGACCCACACACAGGTTGTTTTGGGATGTCTGTTGTTCTGATGGGGGTTTTCCACCATCTCTGGCTGCATTACATCTAGGTGAAACAACCTTGGAGATCCTTCTTGTCCCCTGGTGAAGAGGTTGGATGTGAGGATGCAGAGGGTGGGGGCCAGAAACAGGAATTGTCATGACCCATGGACACAGCCGCCAGTGGGTACGGAGGCAGCTCGTCCTCGTGTGGAAAGGATATCAATATTTTACGTCCTATTTTTCTTCCAGAGAGATATTTTCTACTCTGAGAATAAGGATGCCCATCCCTGCAATCTGTTTGTCATTTAGGGCCCCGATATTTTTCTCTTGGTTCCACTATGTGCTGAAAATGCAACCTCTCTCCCGCATTAACATCTCATTAGCAGCAGCTACAAAAACTGTGCCCGAAACAGGAGGAGAAAGAAAAGGGCGAGAAATTAAAGATGCAAACGACCTGTTAGATCATCTGGCCCTTCCTTTGGGATTGTTTCGGGGTGTTTTGTCCAGTCTTGCTCAAAAGTCTCCAGGGCCATTACCGCTTCCCTCGGAGGGCGTTCCATTGTGTATTGAGAGAAACCTTCATAAATGTAAAAAGCTTTACACAATTGAGGTAAAAGAAACAGATTGAGTCATTGTATTGTTCTTTGTAATCAGCTTTGCTTTTCATTAATTTCCTCCCCAAAGCCTTATTTAGGCTGGGAATTGGGAAGAAAAGCAGGGAAGCGGCACGTGCGAGGGCTGGTGGGAACAGGCTGCCTGGCTCCGGCGGTTCCTGTGCATCACCCTCCTCTCCCCGATGCGTTCGAACACCATCGGGAGCTGCTCTGTCTCCTTGGGGGGCCAGATTTACCTGCAGTATTTCACACCGTAGACTGGTTCGATGCTTCCTCCACCTCTTGCAATGGGGGTGAGCTCATCTGAGCTGCTACTTGTTGCTGTAGCCTCCGAATTTAGCCGGTTTTAAAGATGGCAAGCGATACCACCAAAAAATAAAGCTACTGGTGCGCATCAGCTGGTGCGATGGTGGCCGAAAACAAAGGAAGACAATAGAGCTGGGTTTTGTGGGGTCCTTGCTGCTGCAGTGACTGGTGTTCGGGGTCTGGGGGTTGTGCCTTTCGCTGTGGGGACGTGGGGTTGGACACACAGCATCCTATGTCACTGGCGCTGACACATCAGACACATTTTGCTCATGGCATGTTCTGGGTGGTGCTTTGTTATCTAGGTCTCTATGTCCTCTGATGTTCCAGGTTTTTTGCTTCTTTTTAACCTTGCGGCCTGCTGGCTAATTTTTTCCTTTAAAGTGAATTTAAAGCCCTTCCCAAACCACCGTACTTCTTCCTCTGTTATGTAGTTATTTCCTCCTGCCTCTTTTTTCCTCCCTGACCTCCCCATTCTCATCCCTAACGTTTCTCTTTCACTCCCCATGTCCGCTGCATGTTGTGCTGGCTCTCCAAATTCAGGCAGGCTGCCAACATGGGTACAGAACACCCCTAAAGAAAGAAAGAGTGCCTTTGTCCTTCCTTCTCTAGTGGGATGTCTGAGCCTCAAGCGCTATGGCCATCGGTCCTCACCGGTCCTGCTGCCGCTGCCCACGTGTGCGCGATGAGAAATGAGCAGCGGGTGCCAGATGCTGCACAGCTGCCGCTTCCTCGCCAGCGTGGTCCAGCGCCGGACCAGCTTTAATCCTCCCTGCTGGAAAAACCTGGGATGCTAATCCTGGGCTCTGCCAGAGCAAATGGAAAGTCCATCCTTGTCTGCATAGGAAACACAGAGGAAATGTTTTGGGGGGAGCTGGGGTTTGCTTTGATTTTATCTGGGGAGCAGGGAGGGTCCCACGTGGTGCAAGGAGCGGCTGGGTTGCTTCAAGGAGCTGAGTGAAGCAGGTTCAACAGAAGTTTCATAGAACAGTTTGGGTTGAAGGGACCTTCAAAGCTTCCCCAGCACCATTCCTGCCATGACAGGGACATCTTCACCAGCTCAGGTTGCTCAGAGCCCCGTCCAGTCTGGCCTGGGATGTCTCCAGGGATGGTTCATCCACCACCTCTCTGGCCAACCTGGGCCAGGCTCTCACCACCCTCAGGGACAACAATTTCTTCCTCAAGTCCAGCCTGAATCTCCCTTCTTTAGTTTAAAACCATCACCTCTTGTCCTATCGCAACGGGCCCTGCTAAAAAGTCTGTCCCCATCTTTCTTATGGGCCCCTTTTAAGTACTGAAAGGCCAACTTTGGTGCTTTGCCCCGACACAGCCTGTGTAACCAGGAAGGCGGCGGCGGCATTTCTCCCTGTGTTTGAGTGTGGTTGTTGCATTTCCCAGCTATAAATGCTGCGGGGGGTTCACGGAGAACACAGAGGTGACTATTGCTGTGATCCAGCCCAGCCCCGAGCATTGCTGTTCTTTCACTGCAGCTCCCCGTTCTATTCTAACAGCTCGGGGGGGGGTTGCTTGCATCTCCTTTTTTCTCTCACCTGGTGTGCTCTGGGTGGGTGAGAAGGAAGAGGTGGGATGGCAGCTTGGGCTGCTGGCCATGGGGGAATTCCCCTGCCTGGGCTGTGAGCTGGCTGAGCCGGCTTTGCTCCCGCGCAGCCGGGCTGGAGACGGCCCAAATATCAGCCCAGACCTCCTCTCCCCTGCGGAGGATGTGGGACACCTCTCAGGGCTTGGAAACTGTGCCTGGGTGCTGGTTTGCCTCCGTCCTGCAATGCTCAGAGCCCTGTAGCGGGGGGTCTTGCAATGTTTGGGGCATCCTTTAATGCTCAGAGCCCTGCTTGGGGGTGTCCTGCGATGCTCACAGTGCTCAGAGTGTCTGTCCTGCACACCAGGATGTTCTGCTGAGCGGCGACAACCCCCCCAGGGCTTTCCTGCCCATGGTCTCTGGTGCGATGGGCTGAAATCCCCCATGCATCTCTGTGTTCACCCAACACAGAGAGGGACGGGACGCTCAGGACTTCCATGGTATGGGCTCAGTTTTCCCCAAGGAGCATCCTTTTGGGGCAAGGGGGCGGGGGTTTGGGTACCCTCGCCGTTTGGATCCGCAGGAGCAGGTACCTGGACCCGTGCCGAGGTCTGGCCTTGCAGCCCAGCCAGGGCCAGATGTTTCCCAGATGTTACTCACTTCCTGTCTGGCTCCTCCGTGTTTAGCTTTTTATGTACTTGTTTGTTTTGGACTACAAACAAAATAAAAAAGGGTTTTTATAACCCTGTTCCCAGGAGGCTGCGAGTTCAGGATATAATCTGAAGTCTATTCACTATTGTCTCAGTCCCTCTCCTGCCCTCGGTGTTGTCCCCAGGCGCACACAAGTTCACACGCTGCTTTTGTTAAAATGTTTGTGTGTTGTTTTGGGTTTCTTTTCCCATATTATGACTTTTTCTCAACAGGCACCAGGCGTTTTTCCTTATGACCAGTGCTCATAGGAGCGGTGGGAATAACCCTGGCTGGTTTGGGATGGGGGCAGAAGGAGCAAAGCCCGTGTTTCTCGGTCCTGAGCTGCTCTTTGCTGTGGTCTCTACTGTACCGAGGGTCCTCCTGTACGGCTGAGGATGGGAAACTCATTGCACTGATGGGATCCAGCACCCGCTAGATTGCTCTTGTGCCTTGCTGAGAATGTTTGGAGAGAGGTGAGGAAAGAACAAAATCACTGTGTAGACCACTGTTAAAAGAGGGAAGATTAAAACACTTGGACTGAAGGTTTTTGTACTTGATCAAGTGAATGCAGGGGCTAACAAAGAAACCCCAAAACAAAGAGAAAAGGCATCAAAAATGGTATTATGTGAGGGAACGCTGTTGACAACATATTCTTAACCCCATTGGGGTTAAGGCCCCTTTTCCTCTTTCTCCTTCTCTCTTAATTGCCTGTTAAATAATTTAAATATTTAGGACTAAAGGGCTTCAATTATCCATTAATTTACATTAGTAATTTATAGACGAGGCTGACTGGACACCCTGTTAGGGTAATGGGTCCCCGTGGACGGGCAGAAGCCGCGCTGCAGTGCATTTTCCTGGAAGCACAGCTGCATTTTTACACCTTCCAGCCTTTATTCCAAGTGCGTTGGGGGCCCGACGTGCTCCCGCACACTCGCAGGTGGCAAATGCAGCCCCATGTCCTTGGGAGAGGGCTGCTTGGGGTTTGATGCACTTTGGTGGTTTTGAATTCTCATTTTTGCAGCTTAAGCTGTGCTTGCAAGAGCCTGGCACTACTTGGAGCACGCCTAAATATCCCTTTCTGAGCTCAGCTGCAAGCAGCACTGTCCTTAGCAGGTTCTAGCTTATGCTTAGCACTAGATTTGAGACTAAACCCTGGCTTTAGATTCAGACAGGGGAACTGTATCCCTGCATTTTATGATGGCTGGTTCCTGGTCAGGGGCACCAAGTGGCTGAACCAGAGGAGCTTGGGGAGCTTCCAGGAAGACTCCATGTGCTTCCAGGAAAACTCGTCTATCCAGGAGCAGGGAGAGACCTGCAGGAAGGTGCTGGAGAATCCTTAACCCCATCCGCCACCTCCTTGGCAAGTTGCTTGCAAGCCCCAGCTGAAGCCTTGCCCATAGATGAGCCATCTGGCCAGGATTGAACCTGGTGCATGGTGGTGGGCATGTCCCTTGGCAAGGACAGGGTTAATTTGGTGGGGGCTTTCTGAGGCTAAGCCCCTTGGCTTAAGACATCCCTGGGTGCTGTGGGGATGCCAGGAAGCGGATCCAAGAGGTGGGTGGCTGGTGGCTTAGCCCGGAAGGCTGGTGTCCCCTGGGTGGTGACAGCCGACTCTTCCCTCCTGTCACCATGCTCCAGGATGAGCATGGGGCAGTACCTATTTTCTGCATTCAGAAATGCCATTTTGGGGAGCTCTGGCAGGTTTTAAGGTGCTGGTGCATCACCACCAGCCCCATGCTCGCTGGGTCCAGGCAGCACCAGAATCCATCCCCGCTGTGGCACAGGCATGGGGCGGCAGCTCAAGTGCTGGTGCAGGGCAGGAGGGAGCACATTGCTCTTCCCTGGAGCCCAATCAATCAAATTGGAGCCAAACTGCATGGCTGCAGCACGCTGGGAACACTGGAGCGTGCCCCCGACTCTGGTGGGTGGGGGGGTCCTAACCAGCCCTGCCTGCCCTCCCCAGCAGAGGTCACTTAATGACTCTGATTACCCACAGCATGGTGTCTTTAAAGCAATTAGCGCACATCACTTAGGGAAATGAAGCCTCTGGGGGATGGAGTGGAGAAGAGGACCAGGCTGGGGGGGCAAGGTGGTTTTTCCTCCCTTTTCCCCCATGCTTGATATGCATGATCCTTTGCCCCTTCTCTCTTGGGGACCTTTCTGGATCACTTCTATTGCTGCACATCCCTGAATGGTGCCTCCCAGCCCTACGAGAGCTGGGTAAGACTGCCCAGTGTGTCCTGCATCCATCCTCGCTACACGCCACGTTTGAAGTTAGAGATGCTCAGCACGTTTGTCACCATAAAGCCTCTGGATTCGGCACCCCAAACTTCATGTAATTTGTATTTCATGTAGTTTGAGTGTTGTGCCTCACTAGCAAGCATCCTAATATTTTAGGGTAATTTTTACTGATATCTGTAGCATCGAGTGAGAAGGAAGGGAGGGAAAGATGTCAGAGGGAGCCCAAGTATATCGCTATGTGTAGGTCCAGAGAGGTCACAGCATCACTGGGGATGGTGAGAGGTTGCATCCTGCCATGTAGAATGGTGCAGAGCCCCAAAGCTGGGACATTTTCAGCCCTGGCAGCTCCAGCGCCACCCGTGCTGAGAGGGGAGGATGCTTGGGGGAGGTTGGCCACCCTGCCATTTGGGGTTTGGTCCATGGGCCAGAGCTGGTGCGCACCAAGGAGGACAAAGGGAGGAAAGAGAAACTCAGCGCCATGAGAATATGATTTGTGTCTGAGAAGAAAAGGTGGAAATTCCCAGTGGTGAGAAAGGAAGAAACAGGCTGCGGCAGCTTGGGGTCCTGTGGTATTTAAACGCCAGGGAGGGCAGGAGGGGAGGAAGGTGCCAAACAACGTTAGGAAGCTCCTGACGGCTTCCCACCTCACTGCCGGTGGGAATGGATTTGATGGGGAGAAGGTTTTGCTTTTTGTAGGGGTTTCCTTCCTCTGGAGCGCGGGGTGTTTCTCCCTTTGGTGTGGGAGGCAATGTCAGGCAGAGACAGGCACCAAAACCAGGCACCAAAACCAGGCACCTCCCAGCTTTAATGGAATCTCTCATTTTTGCTGTGTAAAAGCAGGTGTGAAGCGCCAGGAGCCCAGGTGGCTTCGGCCTTTGGAGAGGAAGGAATAAAACTAATCAGGGTAATTGCTAAAGTCCTTTTGCAACCGGAGACCTGTGTCCGTGCTGCGATGGGGACGCCCAGCGCTGGGCTGGGGTACCTGCTCGGCGCTGCAGGGATCACAGTGCAGCGCCGGCAAGGCGATGGGGCAGCCTTGGCCTCTAAGCCGGTCTTGCTGATTGTTCGGGCTTTTGATTCTTTAATAGGGATATTGCTGAAAGAGCGGGGAGAGAGGAGTCTTAATATTTGATATTCAGCATTGGAAGGGATTATTTCATTTTTAGGTTTTTTTCTTAAATCTTTTTCTATCCCAGTTCTCCCCTCCCCCTTCTGTTTGTCCCTTACGAAGCGAAGAAAAGGGCAGAGAAAGGACAATGAAAAGCAAAATATTTCCAGCCTCCATTTGTGGTGGTTGGTTGTTTTTTGTTTTGATCATAGCAACAAATCTGAAAGATTAAGGGCAACTTTAAAGACTGTTTAATAAAGGGGCTTTAATCAGCTGCTCTTGTGATGTTCCTCCCCCAGTTGAATTAATGGAGAATTTGGCGCATCGAGTGGACCTTTTGTTGTGTATTTTTTTTTTTAATGATTAAAAAATAATGCAGTTATGAAAATTATTTAAAAACAGCGTTGCACTGAGCACCTTCTCCAATTGAATTTGGATGCCCTGTGAGGTGGGAGATGACCCTGGCCTGTGGGTTGGGTGGCGGGTGATGTGGGTACTGGGCGGCAGGTGATGCAGGTACTATGCAGGTACCGGGCAGCGGGTGATGCAGGTAACATGCGGGTAACGGGCGGCGGGTGATGCGGGTACCGGGTGATGCGGGTACTGGGCAGTGGGTGATGCAGTTACCTGGCGGGTACTGGGTGATGCGGGTACTGGGCAGTGGGTGATGCAGTTACCTGGCGGGTACCGGGTGATGCGGGTACTGGGCAGTGGGTGATGCAGTTACCTGGCGGGTACTGGGTGATGCGGGTACTGGGCAGTGGGTGATGCAGTTACCTGGCGGGTACTGGGTGATGCGGGTACCGGGTGGCGGGTGATGCAGGTACCATGCGGGTACCGGGTGATGCGGGTACCGGGCGGCGGGTGATGCAGGTACCAGGTGATGTGGGTACCGGGTACCGGGTGATGCAGGTACCGGGCAGTGGGTGATACAGGTACCATGCGGGTACTGGGTGATGCGGGTACCAGGTGGCGGGTGATGCAGGTACCATGCGGGTACTGGTTGATGCGGGTACCGGGCAGCGGGTGATGCAGGTACCATGCGGGTACCGGGTGATGCGGGTACCGGGCAGCGGGTGATGCAGGTACCATGCAGGTACCGGATGATGCGGGTACCGGGCAGCGGGTGATGCAGGTACCATGCAGGTACTGGGTGATGCAGGTACTGGGCAGCGGGTGATGCAGGTACCATGCGGGTACTGGGTGATGCGGGTACCATGCGGGTACCGGGCGGCGGGTGATGCAGGTACCAGGTGATGCAGGTACAGGGTGGTGGGTGATGTGGGTACCTGGTGGCGGGTGATGCAGGTACCAGGTGATGCTCCCAGCCCACGCTGGCTGCTGAGCGAGATGCAGGAGAAGGGTGGGAAAAGCTTTGCGTCTGGCAAGGGGCCTGTGGAGAGCGAGGCTGGCTGGGGGTGGTGGGGAGCATCCTTCCAGCGGCTTTTCTAGGGAGGAGGGTGAGAAAAAGACAAAAACTATGCAAAAAAGCCTTCTTCTGTGCGCTGCTTCTCCCTGCTTTGTAGCCAGCTGCCTAAACTTTGGCTTTACCTTGTTGGGCTCATGCCACCCCTTGCTTCCCCACCTTGGCTTCATTGGGGTGGGACATGCATAGCCTTCCTTCTGGATTTTGGGAAAAGCCAGAGCCATCAAACCTTGTGAGCCGCTTTTAGAGGTCACAGCCAGGGTGTTCCCCCTGCATGTGTGGCATCTGGGTGCTCAGAGGGTGAAACTCGCTCCCCTCCCTGTGTGATGTGCATGGTCCAGGGAGGGATGCTCGGAGCCAGGATGCTCGGAGGGCAGCGGAGCATCCTTCTCTTCCTGAGGAGCACAGGGCAGTTTGGAGCCCTGCTTGCTGCCAGTTTAAAGTTGCTTTTCATGCCCAAAGCCAGGGCGATCGCCTCCAAATTTACACATGGGAGGGCAAAAAAACAAACAAAAAGAAGCCCCCAAACACCCAACGTTGCAAACCAGCCGCCTGGCAATGGCACTCTCGGAGGGAATGCTGGCGAATTTACATTTTTAAATATGTATGTAATTTGGGTGAAGGGGAAATCGGTTTCTGTCTGCAAAACCAGCAAGTTTCTTTCTCACGGAGTTAGCGTTTGAAAACTGCCTTGCTCATTTCAACAGGAGACTTCTTTTCTCTTTTTTCCGGGGAGAGATTGCATCTTGCACTTGATTTACTGCAGTTTGAATGATAATTAATAATTCCTCGGACTTTCTGGCGTTAACTGGGGCAACAAGTCCCTGTTTGTTCCTTGTTTTCTTTTCCCCTCTCTCTTGTTGTAATTGTTATTCTTTTCACAACAGAAACACCGCACACGCGGTACATGTGAATAAACAGCCTATTACGGCATTATCTGCTGTTGGCTTTTTTCTTTTATGAGCCAAAGCAAATAAAAGTTCATATAATTATTATATCCATTAAATATAATGCTGTAGCCCGGTAAACAGAACAAACTATGCAAGAGTACCTTGACAATGGAATTAAAATAACACAAAGAAAAGTGTCTGTGCCCATAACGAGAACTGGCGCTAGATGAAATTTGGAGATAGTTTTCAAACATAACTACCTCCCCGAAGGAAATGTGTAAAACAGCACAAAAGAAGCGAGCACAATAGAGAGTAACGTGGATTTGCTACACAATTCCTCCTCCTTTCTTCTTTCTTGATTTTTTTTTAATTCATTCTCCTTTCCGTGGGTATTTATGGGGATTCTCAGGGCTCACAGCTCTGCTCTGTTAAAACCAGAAATCAGGAGCAATTTACTCCAATCTGCCTGTGCTGTGTTATAAATCTATATAATGAAAAATGAAGAGGTTTGTACCATAAGGGATCTCAGCTGTTTACACTTCTCAGGAGGCTTTGCCTTTGATTATCATAATCATAAAGATAAACAAAAGAGTAGTGGCTCCATAAATACTCCAGCGTAATGCATAATGAACAGAATGAATTTCTCTCCTCCAAACTCCCAGTAAGGGAGCTGACAGATCTGGGTGTTTCTCCTCCGGGGATGGTGGTGGTCGGGATTTGGGTTGGACCCTTGGAGCTGCAGGGATGCGTTGGTGGTGGGATGGCAGCGGTGGGATGCTCGGGGATGCAGCGGTGGGATGCTCGGGGATGCAGCGGTGGGATGCTCGGGGATGCAGCGGTGGGATGCTCGGAGATGCGGCAGTGGGGTGCTCAGGGATGCGTTGATGGGATGCTTGGGGATGCGTTGATGGGATACTCGGGGATGTGGCAGTGGGATGCTTGGGGATGCGGCAGTGGGGTGCTTAGGGATGTGGTGGTGGGATGCTCGGGGATGTGGCGGTGGGACGCTCAGAGATGTGGTGGTGGGATGCTTGGGGATGCAGTGATGGGATGCTCAGAGATGTGGCGGTGGGATGCTCGGGGACGCGGCGGTGGGATGCTCGGGGATGCGGCGGTGGGATGCTCGGGGATGCGGCGGTGGGATGTGGCGGCGGGATGCTCGGGGATGTGGCGGCGGGATGCTCGGGGATGTGGCGGCGGGATGCTCGGGGATGTGGCGGTGGGATGCTCGGGGATGCGGCAGTGGGATGCTCGGGGATGCGGCAGTGGGATGCTCGGGGATGCGTTGATGGGATGCTTGGAGATGCAGCGGTGGGATGCTCAAGGATGCGGCAGTGGGATGGCCTGTGTGAGGGCACCCTGCTTTTAGTTTTCCTCTTGGGCTACCTTGCAAAAGCCTGACCTGGGGCTTTAGTGCAAGATAGTTTTTAGGTTTTTTATTTTTGGTCAGGTTAAGTGTTTTCTGATCAATAAGGCCATTGCATGCAGAAACCCAACCTTGGTGCTGCCCAGCTCCTTCTTCCCACCCTTTTCTCAGCACAGACTTTGTTCCTGTGGTTTGTTGTTTTCTCCCGCTCTCCCCATGCCGTCCCGGTTAATAAAGGTGCTCAGGCAGGGCGGCCAGCTGCAGGCTTTTCATTTGCCTGGGAGAGGCATCTGCTTTTTTTTTCCAAGGGTGTAATTAGGGCTGGCTGGGCGCACCCCCTCATTAACCGGCTGGGGAGGAATGCTCGCTAATTATAACCTTTGCCTGCCACCGACCGGGGGAATCTGCTAACCCGTCTGGGATGTGAAATGCTGTCCTGGTGTCCGTCTGTCCCCTGTCCCAGGCTCGGTGGGCTCCGGGAGGAGCTGGAGGTGATGGGATGGAGGGATGGGGCTTGCTGGTGGTTGGATTTACCCTGGAGGATGATGCCGGGTTTGGCAGGGATGCAGAGGGACCGTGAAACTCGCAGGAAAGGGCGATCGATGGAAGAAAACAAGCTGGTTTCTCTGGCAGAAATGCTTTGGAGA